>NW_016690187.1:8472534-8891432 GCF_001604755.1 Lepidothrix coronata
TAACAAAAACTGTGTTTGTCAACATTTAAATCCTAGGAAATATTACATACTGCGCAAAATGCCCATTTTGTCATCTCTTGCCAAGTACTTAATTTAAGGTATTAAAACAAAATTGCAGTGAAACTCTAAGTCCTAGGTGTGTAGCAGATTTCCTGGATACTAAAGGAAGTTTTGATTAAAATTAACATTTATGAATTATTGCATTAGTGTAGAGTGAATTCAAGCTCTGCAGTTCACATTCTGCCTCTTCTCCATGGGAAACATAAAAGAACTGTCATACAGTCCCCCTGCAGCCACTGCCATGGGATGTGACCAGGGCACGGCACTTTCTCTGCAGAGCTCAGACCACCTCTCCTTTAGAAAACGTTTTCCTTATCTATTTCCTGTGTTCCTAAAACAAAAGTCACTGGAGATATGAAGTATTTTTGTTCCACATACGACCTGTTAAGTATCCCAATCCTCATTTCATAGTCACAAATGGAATAGTCCCAATTCAGGTCCCATCTGAATCTGAGCATAAATGTATGGACTCTATCAAACTCAGTCAGGAAGACTTGTAGAAACTCCTTTTTAGGAGCAAAGGCAATGTGACTGCAATTCTCAGCCTTCAGTGACTGTGGTAAAACAATTAGCTCCGTTATCTGAAATTGGACACAAGGTAAAAGAGGAGAAATACAGCATTGGCAGCTAGCTGGGAGAGTGATCATTTTTCAGAGAACAATTCTATTCAAGATTGAGACTATGGAAAAGCTGCTGGATGGATATAATTGCTGTCATACTGATTCACAGTGAACAGCCTGTTATGGCATCTGAAATCTGGATCACGCTGGGTTTTTTTCTTGAGGTCTGTGTTTTCAAAATGAAGAAGGAAGAGTGAGAGATTAGTTTGGGAGTTCCCTGTTACAGCCTTTCTTAGAAAATGAAGTGTTTCAGGTACAAGAAGTAAAAATACGTGGTCTCTTGAAAATCATGGCACAAAGATCAGCAGAAAAAGGTCAGTCAAAGCAGTGAACATACACTCCTTGGGTACCTGCCTGGCGAGTCTATCAAGCACTTCATTGCTAGTACCACAGGCATAGAATATTAATGTAAAATCCATCCTAAAAATATTCCACAATTTAGAACAAATGAAAGAGATACTGAAACATGAGAGGCAATACCTGTTATGGAAATCTCTCTGCTCCACCACCTTGCTTAAGGGCCAAGGACAGGCAGAGTGCTGCTGTGTGCCACCCTTTCCTGCTGATTCATCCAGCCCCAACCACAGCAATAAGTGATCTTGATAAATTGCATAAAATGTAAAGTTCAAGAGCATTTGTTGTATGGGTTTTGTTTTTTTAAATTTACATCTTTTCAGAAATTTCCAGTTAAAGCTCACATTTTCAAACACAGCCTCAACATTTCGACATCAGGATACTGTCTTGCTCCTACCTGTTGAGTTCAGGGACAGCTTGCAAGACTTAGACTCATCTCAGACAGTTTGTATGTATGGCCTCGTATTAAGTAATCAGTAATTGTACCATGCAATGTGATCAGAAGCCACTGGGAAGTTCAGAGCTGAAATCTAATGCACTGCAAAAGCTGTCACCAAACGGAATTGGTGTTAAACATCCTTGGGGTTTTGTGTATTCCCAGCATCACACAGTCCTGTTTAGGTAGCTGAAAAAGCAAATATCAGAAATTATTCTGTTCTTGACCACTGAGCTCAGAAGGACTGCATGAGAAAGAGTCTGTATTTCTAGCAGAGGAAAATTCCTTTGTCATTTCTCTGGCAGTTTTCATTTATACACTCAGCTCCCATGTATGTCTTCAAGGTATCGAGATGCTGCAAAATCAAAGCTGAAATAAACACAAGCGATTGTTTAGATTATATTGCTTTATTCTAGCCAAACCTTTCTAATGTTTATTTACAAGTTTCAGATATATGTTGCCAGGTCAGGTCCTTAGCTGACACACCACCTTGCTGCACAGGATCAGTTGCCCTATGCTACCAAATATTTGTCTTGTAACAAACTTAGTTTTGCAAGACTTTACAGCAGCTGGGATTTAGTTCACACTGCAAGAACTAGAAATTTAATTTGTCTGCATGCAACTGAGTATGAGCCTCCAGGAACTTGACCAGTGGGACTACAAAAATATTTCAGTTCTGTTCCATATTTTTACGTTGTCTTTCCGTTCGCAGTGCCATAACCATGCAAAGAGGTAGACAGTATTTTCCTGTGATTGTCTATGGTTAGTTCCTCCAGGACAAATGTTGAAACCTTGTTTCTTGATTTTTACAGGTATTGTAGCAGATCGACAAATAGACCCTTCTGATGGTATTGAAAGGTAAGGAAATTTTTAGCCATAAAAAGAAAAAAAATTGATATTTAAGTAACAGTAGCAGAACCCTAAATATAAAAATAATGTCATCACGGTAAGAAATGTAAATAACAGCGTGTAATCTTCTACACAACTAAAATGTATTTTATTTATTAAGTGTATTTTAAACAGCAAATATTCTGCTTTTCTTTTAATTAATAGATATATTTTAGTGAGTGACTTTGTGTAACAGATATGCCTGCAAAAAAAGTAAAGCCTTTGAAGGATCTGATAAACAAGGAAAAGGCAGCTTTCTATAAGTATTTATTTTACTGGAGTTTGACAGTTAAGTTCTGAGTTACCAAGAGAGTTATTATTTTTATCTGAAGCGATATTCAAATGTTCTGGTCAATAATTCATCATCTTCTAACAAATACTTTATTTACTCTGAGGTAAGGATAAATAGTAAGCAAAATGAAAACACGGTCAGGAGTCTGATCTTTCTTTTTCTGTTCTCTATATTGATGTTGCAAATGCAGTATCAGGGAGAGGCACTTGGGTTACCTAATTCTAATTATTCTAATTTGGTGTCTGAACTGAATCAGCGGTTTACCACTGCAGAAGACACTGGGGTGGCATCTTCCAGTTCAATATAAATGGTACATAAGCCTGAACTGCAAGGTTTGGTTCTACTAAGTAAATTCTTTCTCCGCCAAAGCCAACAGCGTTATCAGCACTGACTTCATGGGAACAACCTTGCCATTGTGGATCTTGGACAATTTCTGAATTGTTTGAAACTCGGGAAGAAACCTAGCTGACACCTAGTTTGAACACAGGCTGAATCAGGAGGAGAGACACAACCTTAGAAAGCAGAGATTTGCTATTATTTTTCACATGAGTTGTCATTAAGACCCCATCTTCACTAAAATGAGATTTTTGTACTCTATCTTCTTTCATCCCTTTTCTTGATGTACTTGTACTTTGCAGAAACTGTTTTTTTAAAGCATACTAATGATATAATGGGAAAAGGAGATCTTTCATACTTCCTTATAGGCAGTTTTACAAGATAGCAATATACATATTTAGCATTGCTACCCATGACACTCTTTGTTGTCTACTAAGCAGAACGTGTTATTATTTTTCCAGCAACATATAAAGCAGGCTGCTCATCGTCTCTTTTCAAGAATGTACATACGATTCTCTCTTGGCTAATAGCTCCTTCTGTTGTCCATAATTTATCATTGTCAGGATTCTTTACAGTTCCTTCTTCTCTGTTTTGCTGGAAATCTGACCATTTTCAAAGGATAGCCTGGATATAACTACCCCAGTATATTCTCACGTAGACTAAAGCATGTGCTGTTTTGGAACATATAAAAGTATAGCTTTCACTGGTATGTTTTTGCTTCAGTTCTTTCCCTTTCTCTTTCACTCTCTTTTTAACTCTTCTGAAGCACTATAAAGTAAGTATCAAAGGTATCTTGGGTAATTAGCCATTACAGTACTGTCACAGAGGCTTTTGCAGTCAATATAGAGATAATTTGGGCAATGGTGAATGACAGCATTGTCCAGACTTTTGGGATAATCAAGGACACATCCAGCTGTACCAGACATCTGTCAGACCCATGAATCATTTCAAGTAGCTTTGCAATACCCAGGCAACTCGAGCAAAGATAAACATTCCAGCAGCACGCAGCCATGGAAAAATACTGTTCCTACCAGAAAGCATTTAGCTGCTCAGTGCTGCAGGCTGTCTCTCAAAGCAGAAGGGGTACCACACACATCTTTGTGATTTTTGAAAGGGGTACACCTTTGTAACACTACCTACTGTAGTAGGACTAAAATAGCATCCCCTATGCTTGCACACTCATATTCAGTAGAATTACTGAGGCAAAAAGAGAGCAAGGGAAGTGTTATACAAAAAATCCAAAGACTGAAGTAATCTTGATAAATGCAACATACCCTCTTGCAAATAAGGGTATTTGTACTGTTTATGTTGGCCTGAAATTGCTAGTTGTATATTTTCTAGATTTTGCAAACATATGGTGGAACTGTTACTCACTCTAAATGTGCATCAAGGTCAACAAGGAGCTGGAAAACTCTCTTGTACTTCCCTGTTGCTGTCACCTTATTCACATACTTGCCATGGAGAGTTAAAAGAAAACAAAGGCAGTGCTATGCTTTGATGTCCTGGGGGAAGTCCAGGAGTCTAAGTCTGGAGTTGTGGGCTTTGCTGGGCCAGAGTCATCTGCATGACTGTGGGCAAGTTTTCTCTGAACTTTGTGATTTGGA
This sequence comes from Lepidothrix coronata, assembly GCF_001604755.1. Taxonomy (NCBI): domain Eukaryota; kingdom Metazoa; phylum Chordata; class Aves; order Passeriformes; family Pipridae; genus Lepidothrix; species Lepidothrix coronata. The sequence continues at coordinate 8,477,125 of NW_016690187.1, forward strand.
TTCTCCTTCTAGTTACCCAGCCCTTCTTTGCAAAACATGCTGACATCCCTCCATTGGCTTAAGTTATTCTCACTGCTTTGCAGGTGGGGAGGGATGGCTGCTCTGTCTAGCACATTGGCTCAGTAGGATGAGTTAAAATGAAGGGAAAACGACTAGCAGGATGAAGGGAGCCACTTTCCCTTTCCTGCTTGAAGTGACCACAGACTATGGAAGTGAGCAAGGACTAGCCCAACTTGGATTCACACAGTGTGGTTTTTGCTGCACTCTGCAGGCAGCAAAACTATATGGAATTGCTCCTAATAATTCCATAAAAATGCTATAATTGCACCAGAGAGTAAAAGAAGATTTCTGAACAACTGTCAGGTATCTGTTCTACAAATATCTGCCATAGACTTCTTTGAAATGTCACCCTTCACATTGGCAGTGAAATTGGTTATGTTTTTCCCTTTCAATCTTTATACAGTGCTGATGGGAAAGAATGCTATTAAGATTGCAGGATAGCAACTGAAGAGCTTTATTAAGCTCCATCCAAGAGCCTGTGTCTAAGAGCAAAGCAGTACTGGCAGAGAGGACTCCTGAAGGCTGTCACCAGTGAGTGGAGGGCAGCGTGGGATGAGCTGGGCTGGGAGGCACTGGAAGCAGTTGGTGATCTGGCAGGATCTGGAGATTGATTTGCTGTGAGTGTTGCAAATGCAGCAATTGCTTTTGGAAAAGAAGAGGAAGAACTACTGGTGAGACATCAGGGGCTGTGACTGACAGATTGGTAGCTTTCCACTGACAGAATGAGGGGCACTGAAGTATTTGGGGAGAGTGAGCCCACCACAGAGAAAATGCAATGCATTGAGATAGCTTCTGATTATGAAGATGTAGAATTGCATCTTGAAAATTTGACAGAGCTGTTGACAAACTGTTGCTGCATCCTCTAAACTTGCATTTGCCTTTGTTCCCTGCTTTGGCCTTTTCCTCTTCCATCATTCTCAGCTACCGCTGCACTTCAGTGTCATTGTAACTTAGTTCTGAAGTTTGGGTAATTTAGTAACTTGAGTCCCTTTATTAGCAGCAGAGGTTTTCCTACCATTTCCATACACAGGTGTATTTTTCTGTTGTGACACAAACTGTGGTAGATGGCCAATTTATAGTAATACTTGCTTGTAGAGGACACTAACCCAGGCCAATCAGGTACACTTTAATAAAACAGTGTACTTGAGCCCAGGTACTCCCACTTGATTTTGCGTTCTCCTGGCATCAACTGCTGGTAGTTCTTTACTGACCTGCAGTCTATATAACTCCAATTCCTAATCCATAATGCATTGTCCATGCTGTTTTGATATAATATTGGTTATACATAAGTTTTTGCCTCAGTGATTATTCAAACACACACACCCCAGATCCAGTTTTCCTTTGTGGCATGATTCTTTCTCAGGTTTTCAATTGTGTGCCAGTGGAAAATGACATAGCTGTTAGTGATCACAGCATCCCTCCAGTTGTGTTGGCTCCTTAATGCATTGCTAAATAATTCAATCAGTGATAAGAGGGAGTAGTTATTGACTGGAATAGACAGCAGTAACAACGCCCTCACTATATCTATTTGATTTGTAGGTTATTTCTGCTATTTCAGTGTCTTGAGTTTATGTGTAGAAAGAAGCTGTTGAATTTGTATATCCAGTTGAAGATTTTATTTATTGTGAAATCCTTGTTAGCATCTCATAGTAGCAATCTCTTCAGATTATCACCTACCCTGTCATTCTCAAGTTTTCTCTCAGTATCTTTATGGAACTGTTCAGACCTTTTTTTGCTTTAAAATAATCTCTAGCTTGTTAATTTCAATTCATTTTCCCTGTGATATTCTTTGAGCTTTTGCAGCTTGTGCAGACCTCCAGAACTAGAATTCTCCCTGCAGCTAAAAGCCTTGAGCATGTTCATTATTTCTGTGCTGAAAGCACTTCACTAATTTTGTTGTGTTGCAGCAGGGAACCTTTAAGCTTATTTGCTTTTATACCTGGTTTTGCACAGTTGTGTTCATTCATAAATGTGAAAATTCACTCTTTTTACTTCCTGAAGTGTACATATAATTCTTACACTAGAAACTCTATGCAAACTCTCTGGTTATTTTTAGCTCTTTATGCAAATCACCTCTCTTAAACACACTGCTCTCATATGATAGATTCTCTAGGGCTATTACTGCTCTCTATTCTTGTGGTTGTGTTAAAGATTGCTTCAAGTCAATGGATCAGACTCTTTGGATTGGCAGAACCCTGTCAAGTACGAATAGCAATGGTTCTGAGGAACTCATTTACACGGGATATCCTGGAGGCCAAAATTCTTAATGGGTTTTTTAAATGATTAGACAAATCCATAGATACTTGAGCTATATGGTAATAAGTGATCTAAGATAAGATTCAACACAGTGAGTCCATAAAACAGCTGGTTACTGGAAACTAGTTTAATATAGCTGAGGAGAAATTACTCTGCATGTATCTTACGTTTTTTACTCTCTTCCTAAAGAACCATAGCTGTTGGAGAGGAAGTTCAAATACAGGAGGACATCTGTCCTAACACAGTTTATACTTTCAGGCAATGCTTGTGGCCTTTTGATTCTTGTGTAAGATCATTTTTAGAAAAAGGCTAATCAAAGACACATTAAATCTGACCCAAAATATCCTAAAAAAATTGCAAGAATTGCTACAGCAATATGTCTTGTCTGAGGATGGGCAGTTGAGTTACTGCATCTGCAGCAACAGCTGAGTCTCAATAATAGAACCACCCCCCCAGTCATTATGTGATCTCCCATCAGGAACAGGTTCAAAGGTCCCCAGGAAATGAGAGACTTTGCCCCCTTGGACTTACAGTAACCTCTAACCCATGGAAGAATCTGGCCCTGTACCTTCAGCTCAGTTTAATCACACAAAGATCTAACTATCTGCTATTGCTTTTTCATAATCCACTTTAATTGTCATTGATTTGTATGTTCAGAAGGTGCCCTGAGCTAACTGAAGCGTTTTGTCTGTGTTTGTGGCTGACTGCCTGTGCTGCAGTCCTCCAAGAGCTCTTCTCAGGGTCTTCAATGAAAGCTTTTTCTGGGCAACACCTCTGTGTTTTCCAGGTAGGGTTTTGCTTGCAATGCAAGGATTACACGAGGCAGGTCCCTTTTGTCCATGGGTTTGACTGTCACATCGTTACCCTCTTCCTGGCTTCCAGTCTTCACGGTCATCCATGCTTATAAAAACGAGCAAACATATTTTAATATGATAAACTGGCAAATAGATATTTAATCAATTATGCAGGAAAAGATTTATTACTGAGAACAATCTGGATAACCACATCCCACAAAAATCACATTTAACCAGAAGGACATAAAACTTATGGTTGTACTGAAAGAAATAGTGTTTAATTGCTTGAACTCTGTGAGGAGACTACTCCAGTAGAGGCTCCAATGCGATCAAGAAACCATTTAACACATGCAGATATATTTCATCTTGAAACTTGCCATTTTAATTTACAGTTAATCTTCTGGGCATTTCAATAATTCATAATTTGATGTTTAGTAAGAAAGTTACTGCTTTTCAGACATTGTTTGGTATTTTGCTGATTTGATATATGAAGTAAGTCAACTGGACAAAATTTCCATGCAAATAAAGGATGGGTCAAAAGGGACAGCAAGGTTGATTTCTTCCAAATATCGTGTGTCCTGGTGACACTGGGCTGATTGATTATACTTCCACCACCTGGAAAGAAGGGTCATTGTCTCTGCTAGATCTTTAGAAGGACAAAGCCTTGCACAACACAGGCACCCCACAGCAGAGCTGTAAACCAGACAAGAAGATGGGTAGTTTAGTTATGTGAAATGATTAGGATTCAGTTTGAGTAAGCTAAGGCACTACTGGGAATTTTGATGAGACCGTCTTGTTTTGATCACCTACAGTGCCACCCCTGTGGTGACAGATAATTCTCTGGTTGAGGCAGCTGTGAAGGGATCAGCTGGTTTGTGCCTCCATGGGCAGAGCCTGGCTTCAAACACTGGTCAGAGGTTCAAGAGAGGAGCAGTTACATCAATAAGAGGAACCAGAAGTAACTCATATTTTGAGAGGAATCGTGACTGCCACAGGCACCTTCTACTGAAAAATAGAGCTGGAACAGCTTTGAGGTCTGCCACATCATCTTCTGTGGTAGCAGAAAATCTTAGCAGATATTTCAGATTACTTACTTAAATCCATAGAAAATATTAAATAATGCAGCTTGATCTTATTTCTCTCAGTAATGGCAACATAACAAAATAAAGGAAACACTAAGAACAGGGAAAAATTAATTAGTTATTTTGAATATCTATCTCCTAAAACGATTATATGATCTTAATGGTTACTCTTAATGATGAAGAAATAAAAAGCACAAGTACAGAATATACAATGTCTGCTTAGATAATAGAAAAATATCTTGTATTTCACTTGTACAGGGAATGTTTAAATACTAGGGAGGGAAATTTACAGCTCCAAACACAGAAAAACAGTAGACTTGGCTGTGTAGGAGTTTTTCTCAGGAGAATATTTCTTAAAGAGAGAGAAACATCTCTTGGGGATGATCAAGAGCAGTAACTTCCAAAATTTTACAACTTTTAAAAGCCTTGATCGCCTGATAGAAGCTTGGACCCTCATGGTGGGAATACAGCTTGCTGATAAAACAGCTTTCTTGTCTTTGCTGTCTCTTGCAGGTCTTTACATAGTCTAGGGATTCTCAGCAGTTACCAGTACAGAAGCTGTTTAGATACCATTGTGGCTAAATGTAGTTTGGCCTCAGTGCAGGGGAGTGAGATTCCAGAATGCTTTAAGCCCCTCTCATGTATGTGATTTTATAACTCAATTCTGTTGTAACTTCTTAATAGCACTAAATACTGGTGGCAGCAGCAGCAACAGAATCCTACCAAATTTTTGTGGTCCAAATCCTAGTTGCTATGGGAAATCCTGCAGGAAATGTTTCAGGAGAGGAAAACTCCACACTGGAGCTTTGGAGACTTCTCCAGCCACTTGGGTTGTAAACTGGGTGGAGACTTGGCAGGTGGAAAGTTCTCTCTTTCCGATACCTTTCAGGATGAGGCTTGCGGGAGGTGTCCAGTAGGGAAAAAGAGGATGGCAGAGGCTGCTTAAACTGCTTTTATTTTCCTATGAAATGCTAAAGGGAGAGGGTTTCCTACATAGTGTCTTCATGCCTCAGACACTTACCTATACCTTTGCATTCTACTTTGAAACATAATGATGTTGTACAAAGGCAAATCCATAAACTTAGCAGATAGAGCTGCCCAAGAACTGGAAAAATGTTGCTTAACAACATCCCTTTTTTGTCCAATTTTTTAACATCTCTTATAGTGACTTAGTGGATCTGAAAAGCACTAGTCCAATGAATCTATGGGAAAAAAGACATTACTTCGCAGAGAATTTTCTGTGATTATTTAAGCAGCGCTGTGACTGTGGTACAAGCACAAAGAATTTGACAACTTAGAACTGCTGTTCAGGTCTACTGACATCGTCATTCTTGGGCAGCCTGCCGAGGACAGTAATTCAGACTTCCTTAGGAGGAAGTCACGGATAATCCTCATTCTATAAAACATTTGAAAAAAATGTTTATATCTGTCCTTTTTTTTTTACTTTAATGGTTTATTTTGGTGATATAGAGACATTTCTACAGGCCAAAGTGGACACGACTCAAAGTTGGGCTTTAACTAAGTTGTACTGGCTCGTACCAGGCTAAGATGAATCCTAGTTCTCTGTGTTCCAGAGCAAGTTAGAACCATCAGAAAAGATGTAGATGCCAAATTTCATTAAATTGCTAGATAATACAGTTCTTCAGGTGTGGCGTCAAATCATGCCTGACTCACCTCCACCGAGATCATTTGAAAGTTTCTCTTTATGTATTGCTCCAAATCTGTTGGAGAGTACGGGCAGGGGACTCAAACAAAAGCAAAACCCAAAACGCTGCCACCACCTCAGAATAGCTAGGTATGTCAACTTAAGTCCTGGAGCACCATTTGTGGGTGAAGTAAAGGGTTTCCCTTGTATCCAGTAAAGTAAGAATCATTTCAAAGAATCTTTTTGAAGAAATTTCAAATCAAGTACAGAAAATTATTAGTGCTCATTAAACTAGGGCAAAACAGGTGCTTCATGTGCACATTCGAAGGCAGGATTTGGACCTTAATCTGTTTTTGTTCATCAATTCAGCATGGACAAAACAGAACATTCATTTACTTTGAAGGATAACTTACTAAATTTATATGCTACTTTGGCACGCATTTTTGTAAGTCTTTATTCCCGGTATACCTCTTCCCATGAAGGTTACTGATAACATCCAATAAGAGATTGCAGTTCTTTTAAATGTAATTGAGTTTTTTGAATTCCTAAACATTTGCAGCATGAAAAACTCCCTCAATATGTTGTCTGTAGGTGACCATTATTTCAGAAGAACAGTAACCCCTATTTCTGTCCGGTAAAGCTTGTTGGCTTTTGCAGCGTGCCATCAACTGGAATATAGAGTATCTGCAACAAATTATTTTCTGAAAAAGCAACTAATCAGGAATTATTTCCTTGTGTTATAGTACAATAACTTCCAATAATGAATGTACTCAAGAAGGCAGTTGTCTGTTTACAGATAATTCATGAACTGAAAAAGAGTTAATATTTTTATGAAATATTAATATACTACAGCATCTGGCTTTGCTATATCATTGCAATCTTTTGAATATAATTTAGAGTTGTGTGAGAAATTATATAGACAATATATTAATTCTGAATTCTATCAGACTATTCTGTATCAGAGAAAGCATGTTGATGGTTGCCTGCATATGGATGAAAATAGAGCTATCCCTTCCATGTTCTTTTTACTGTAAGCTAAAGACCAAGCTAAAACCAGATGTTAGAAGACCCCATAGGAAAGATGTCTCACATCATCAGGTTACACATTCTAAGCAGGACGTCTGACATTTTCAAGAGAGCCCTCTCCTCTCTTGCTGGAGGCTGTTTGTAGGCTGGCCTTGCACATTCCTTGAGTACAGTAAGTTTGAGTTTTTCGTGTAAAAATCATGTATGAGTCTGCTTTATACAGAGACATCCATCCTGAAATTCATGCATGTAGGTTTTTGATTTACAAGTGAGGAATACATTCACTTGTAAGCATGTAGTTGTATATTTGCATTTGAAAGACTCTGCCTTAGCACGGTGACCATTTTAAGCCGTGTATAATTAATCTGCCATGGAAATTAATTGTTTATTTATTACATAAGTATGCCTTTTATTAAAACTACTTTGTGAAAACCTAATTGCTGCTATAGTAATATAGCATAACAGTCTCTCACATAAATACATGATTATTATGTACAGTCACTTATCTGCGAACGAGCTCTGCTACTACTTTCCTTAATTAACGATACAAAGGGCTCCTTCATCTTTGCATATTCCCTAGCTAGGACATTGATACTCATTATTTCCTAAGTCCAAACACTGAAACTGTGTCAAGAATGCATCTATCACCAGATGGGTACTTATAGTCAGCGGAATTTTCCACTGCATCAGCACATTCAGCAATTTGCGATTTCTGTATGTCTGACGTGTTTTTATTGGTGAAGATCACTTTCAAATACCAAGATCATGAGACTGATTCCTCAGTTAGTCTCCTCAGCAGTCCAATGTAATGACAGTAATTAACAGCCTGTGATTAGCAGCCACTCCAGAAAGTCTTTGAATGTTAATTTGCTTCAACTAATCTGCAGGGCTTCTGTGTAATGAGAACTATGCTATAGGTTCATGGTGAAATCAAATTGTTTTCCAGCACTTAATCATACAAATGATTCTCAGTTAATCACTTGAACAGTAAACCTCAATGTTCTAATAAGTGACATTTGTTCTTCTGCCATTTGATTTATTATAAATACAGGTGATGATATGCTGTATTGAGTACCATTTCTTCAAAACAGGTCAAGAACACACTGTGTGGATCTCATCATAACCAAGGTGATCTCATTTTATCTTTTTGAAGCAAGGTATTTCCAGCCCCTACTTTATCCTCTGATTTTTGGACCTTTATCCTCTTGCTTTCCTTGGGATGTCCTTCCATGTAACACCTGAAGTGTACCCCTGAATTGCACTTCTTCTTTTTCAGACTGTAGATTCCCAGGAAAACTAAACCAGTTGCACTTCAGTGCACTTGAAGAGGATTGAAAAGAAGTGAGACAGAATGAGCTCACATTGCCAGCGAACAGGAGACACCATGAGAAAACCATAGCGGCATTAGGAACTACCCATGTGAGTTGCTACATTCCTTTTTGTGGTTTACATCTGCAAAGGCTAACCATAGTGTTAAGAATAAGAAAATTATCCCTTAGGTGGAGGAATCAAATGCATTTGAAAAAGAAATGTTTATTGTGTGAGTTAAAACTGGAGAGAAAATGCTTTCTCTCTTCTGGTTGTTTAGGCATATACACATTATGAGCAGTGACACTACAGATCTGGGACCCAGATGGGTGACTTGGTTTCTCCTTCTAGAAATCTATACTGACTAGAGCCCCCTACATCAACATAGCCCCACTGTGGACCCTGAGGCAATGCACTCCTCAGCAAGTCTGTTGTCTAGTTCAATTCACAACTGGGAGAAAGAAATAAAAGTTGATAATCTGAGAGAGATCTTTTGGGGTTATTTTTTTATTTGCTTTTTAAAATTCAAGTTTTTAATAGGTAAACACTTGCTGGTTTGTTCCTACCCATTCTAGATACTGTCTTTTCCTAGTAACCTCTCTCTAGTCATCTTCTTATTCAGATCTTTTGCATGACAGGAACACAGTTCTTCACTTTGAAGAACTGCAGCAAAATTGAGTCCTGGAGTGAGTATAATAAACAACATCTTTAGCTGCAGTTAAGGCATGCACTAGCATTAAATGCCTTAAGAAATCTTGTGAATTTATTGTAATTTGACTATTGGACTAAATTTTCCCTCTTGGAACCCAGAGCTAAAAGCAAAACATATGGTAACCACACAGTCTCTTTTATCACTCCCAACAGCCTTGGTATTGCACAGGAAACTCCATCTGACACTTTTTGCAGCGTCTGATGCCCTGTTCAGGATAGAAGTGAGTGGAGCGCACTTATCTGATTCTGCAAGCTGGTGTCTGCCAGTAGGGACAGGTTTGTAGCTTTTTTTAGCATCGTTCACCCAATGATGGGGATTTTGAAAGAGGGGATTTTGAAAGTCAGCATTCCTGTGGATAGGTAGAATGAAGGGGAATGGTTCTAATCTAATTGTAAATGACCTGTTTCTAAAACACTTCTTGTCAATAAATCTTTCCATTAACAGACATACTGGCAGCCCATAAGCATAGTCAAATCATTTGGAGTCCTGCTCCAAATGATATCATATTTCCATCATTCAATGTACAAAAATTTGTAGAAAGTTATGCATTGAATTGGTTGATTTAAAGATGTGTTCAGTCTTCAGAAGCTTGTTTTGGTAAAACTATTGAACATTTCCAAGGCTGTGGCATATTTTTACTGTTCTGCCTTTTTCATTGAGCTTAATTTAAAAAGGACCAGTTCATAAACCTATCTAGAAACTGAGCACAGAGTTGAGAGTGGGAGACCTTGAGCCGCAATTACATTTTTGCAGCCAAGTTGTTATATGGGCTTAAACAACTCATATTCCAAACATACAGTGAAGGAAATAATGCCTCTCCATCCCAAGGATGAATCATGTTGGTTTATAATTAGTTAACATTTTTAAATATTTGGAATTGCCTCCAAATATGTAAGTACAATCCTTTTTCCCCACTATGTTGCTTCTATCACTATAAAGTCAGCCATGGAATTTGAACTAAGTTCTCTTTCTAACAATTATGTTGAATTTTTGGTTGCTGTCCAATTTTCTTTAAACTGCTGCCAGCCATAGGCAGGTAAGTGGTACTCTTACCTTTCTGTTACTCTGATGCCCCACCCTCCACCCATGAATCTCCCTCCACTTCTCTAATTTTGGCCCTGTGCGGAGGGCTCTGGATATTGAAAGCTGGTACCATGTATAGCTTGTTAAGCCAAGGTCTAACTGGCTGGGCCACATTCAGGTTACTCATAGTTAAGTCTAACTCTTTTTAAAGAAGAAAAACCAGTTTTTGAGGTAGTTTATCCAGTACACTTTTCATTCCTTCCTTATTTTCTTTTATTTCTTCTGTTCAAAATCTTTATTAGAAGCAGCTCCATCCACTTGTAGCAGCCTTCCTCCAATGCTATCATGAGATTCACTAGCAATGTTCTGCAAATGCCATCCAAAATCTATCTGCAAGAATCTCTGCTCAACAGTGCAAACCTGATGTGATTACCAACCATCATCTTTTATCCTCCTGCTGGGGCAACTGCTCCAAAGATAACTTTTTGCCCTGACCTAACAAGATCCAGAAACTTGCTGTTATGTACAAATCCTGATACAGAAAACTAGTATGCCTTATACACAAATTCTTGGAGAATCTTTCAGCTACAAGAGGTAACAAATTTCCAAGTAATATGAGTCTTGTGGAAATATTTAAAATATTCTGTGTTCTTATTTGCTGCATCTGCTTCATAGACTGTTGTTCCATGGGATTATTTTTAAGGGTTGGCAATAATCATACAAAAGAATTCTTTTCAAGAAATATATAATACTGAAAAAGATGTTGCAGATGCTCAAATTTGACTGTAATTAAATTACAACAGGATGTCATTTATATGTGTGTGTTTAAACCGATGATAGTTATTAGGAGATGGATATTCTGTACATAAAAATATACTAAATAAGACTGCACTGTATTTGCTTGTAGGAAAAACACAAATTCACACACTTTATGGCACTACTGGCAGATAAATATTGCAGAAACCTTCGATACATATCTGTCAGCAACTCTTTTGTGACTACGGACTGATACTTCCTCTCTGGGAATTGTTTCCAACATTGCAAACCTCCAAGAACTTTCAATTAATTACAGTTTTCTCTCCCAAGAAACCTGACAAATAAATGATTTCATTTCCCTTGCACTGTATAACTGACTTCCAGAGGAGCCACCTGCCCTGATGGCCAGTTTCACATCCAGAGTCTCTGGCTGACTTTTCAGTCATCTAAAGTGTAATGTGCATCCAGAATATAAAGCTCTGATCACCCAAGCACAGGAAATGTTATAATTGCAGGGTCATACATTTCTCAAACAACATTGGCTTCACCTCATTCCTTGAGAAGAGCATGCAATTCTGATTGCACCTGCATAACCTTGGGTGTTCAGGGGAAATCACCACTTACACTGTGCCAGTCATGCTGTTTAAAAAGGCAGAGAAACCTCGACTGCTGAAATAAAAACAGAAAGACTTCACCAAACCAATGATATTTGATGTGCAAATGCAACACATACAGGATGAGGTTTCCATTGCATTTCTAAGTAAATACATTTACAAACCATAGCTAAACTTCTGGCAGAGCATCATGTCAGCATTGCCTGCCTGCCTGAAAATATGTGCCTGTGGGAATCAAGACAGGAGCTCCTTGTTCAGCAACCTTTTTGCTTCTGTACCCTTACGGGTTCCAGGCCTGGATTCTGGTTCATAGAGATTTTGATCATCCCTTAGATCCTTGATGGGATGATTTCTGCACAGCTGCAGCAGGTAGGGCTGTGCTAAAATGGGCTGTTTTCATAGTCAGATTAGCAGTGTCTCAGGCAAATAAGCGTGGATTCCTTCTTGGAGGTAGCACAGGCATCTGAATATTGGTACTAAGGGGCATTGTTTGTGATACAAATTTATTTCCATGCAGAATGGTGAGTTTTACAACCACTGCATATAGCACTCTGCTATATTCTGATCTTGACTTACTATTAATCAACCCATTCTCAGCATTGAAGTCCACAGGGCTACACTGTGCTGCACCAGCAAAGAACTTCAGTCAGCATTGATGACTTAATTAAATACTTCAAAGATATCTGCAGTGGCACTTTTCCATCTCTTCATGCACTTGCCCCAGAGTTTTTGTTAAACCTGTTGACATTTTTATTTCTCTGGATAGCCTTCCTATTGCTGTATGTCTGCGCTTTATCATGTGAGGACAGAAGCAATTGCAATGACAGAACTAGACCTTGTTATGCCATGAGTAATATTACACACAGTCCAGCACTTCTGGAGGGAATCTTGAATGCTGGTGCTTTATAAACATGATAAACAAGGGGAATTTGGTTTGTATTTGAGATAATTTATGGTATAGGCTGCTTCATGTGTAGCTGCTGCTGTGCTGTTCTTTCATGCCAAGATTCATTACACATAATGGGTTGGCTAACATCTCTGGGACTTCTTAGAAGGTGTGTTAAAGAACCCTAAAAGAACAGTATGCAGATTATAGCTTCCCATGTTTTTTGTAAATGTTTTAGACATTTGGAACATGTCATTAGAATTTTTCAAAAGGAACAGAAGGAAAGCATAATAATAAGTATTTTCTTCTTCCTACTCATTTTTGGGGTAATGAATTTTCTGCTTATTGAAGCATATTTTGCCTGTTTTTCTTTCCCTGTTGATTAACAAAGAACTAGAGCAGTTATCATAGTGCTCAGTAAAAGCAGTGTTGAGGAGCACTGAATATATATTCCATATAAACCTGCCTCCCTAAAATTGTGGTTTGTGCTTGTGGAGAAAGAATATAAAAGGGAGATAAAAGCCTATCGGATTAGAATGGGGTGTGTCTAGATCCATGTAGCAATTCCTTTGCAGGGGATAAATAAAGGAGAAGGGTAAACTGGGAGAGTCAGGCTGTAGGTACCAGTACACTAGACAACAGTCAGTCCAGTTACAAAAAGTGAGCTAAATTCTCAGCTACTGTGCAGCTACAGGTCTAACATACATTGCCGGTGAGACTTGCCTCGAAAGCAGTTCTTAATATTTCTATGCATAGCATGCTCGGAGGCTCACTTGTGTCAAATTTCGACCTCTGAGACACAAAAATAACACCAGTAAAACCCATGGTATTGCTTTGGAGTGTTATTATGCCAGTGAGAAATACGTGTGGCAGCTAGCACCAATTCTTGCCTCTTCCCCTGCAGGGAACTAGCTGCACTATCTTGAAGGGATCTGACACAAAGTTCTGTGAAAGTGGTGGAAAACAGAGAACTGGAGAAGAGGCTGCAGGCTGCTCTGGTCCCCTCTGTCTGCGTGGGGGCCCAGTGTGAGTAAGGAGAGTCTTTTGAGGTTGGACACAGGGTCGTGGGTGAGTGGTGACACAGGGACAAGCAGGGACACATAAGGAGAGCAAGAAGCTGATAGAGGGACAGGAAGTCTGCATCTCCTCTGCTGCATTCAGTGATGAGGATGCCATTCAATCTAGTTTATTCCACTGCTCTGCTGGCCCCCATGCAGCTTCCAAATCCCAGTTGTGTTTGGGTGAATCTTTTTCATCTATGTTCAACCAAACTCGTTGTGGATGCAACACCATCGTGGATGCAACACTATTGCGAATGCAACACCATTGCTATTAATCACTCTGGTATTCTCAGGTCCCTGGATTTTATTTGGGTTTAGAGTTAGTGGTTCTTAATTTTTAGAGTGAGCCTTTGAGTCTCCATTTCTAATATGGGATTCAGTATTTATACTTTATTTAAAACACAGGGCTTTTAACACACTAATATACACATAAAATTTTTATGGTGCACTCTCTCCCTGAGAGAAGTCTCAGGAATATAACAATTTTTCTGGGGAGAAAAAAAAAAGCATATAACAGCCCTTCTTTGCTTTAATTTTGGGTCCATGAAAGTCTCTTGCTAAGTGCGATTGATATCAGTGGAAACAAAATAAACCTCCATGAGCAAAGCATCAGAACATTTTAAAAAACATCTTATTTCTGTGCTGGCCCCAGCATACTGCTGGTTTGATGACTGGGAGCCCACATGAGCAAAGCTGCTGATGGCTGGAGCTGAAGTGATACTGGCCACCTCCCTGCACTGTCACCCAAATAGATTTCTGGAGGCAAACTGCTGCCTCACTCATCTCAGGTGAGTCTAGCGCTCTCCCCACACATAATTTTTTCCTCTCTTTCAGTTTCCCACCCAAGAGGTGTTGCCAAAGATCAGGTGAAGTCACAGCCCAGCTGTGATGCAGCTTTGGCCCCAGCAACAGGAGACACAGAAATGCTGCACAGCAGGAGCACGAGGCAATGGAGACCTCCTTGGCTGGGACCTCGCAAAGGGATGGGGAAGATGCCCAGGCTGCCCTTAAAGCACTACTGGCCTTTCCTGCTCATGGTAGTTTTAGGCAGCAGGAGGAGTGATGGCTATAAGGTGCTTCCTTTCTGTTGTCCCTTCAGGTACAGTGCATCTGTTGGCACAGAGCCTTTTCCCCGAGGATATTATCAGTGTAGTGTGATTCCAGATGGATGTCACCTTCAGGATGTTCTGTGTTATCTGTGATGCTCTTTGCATCTGTGACAAAAAAACGCTGCACCCCTTAGAGGGACTTTTTGTTCTCTGGTCATTTTTCTTCCTGCGTTACCAGGGAAATGGTGGTGGGTAACATTTCAACAAACACAGAAAGTCTCAATGTGCAGCTACCAAGTCTTCATCACCGGCTTATCTCTAGTCGGTGAAAAGAAGCTGAACCTTTATTGAAAATTAAACAAACTGAACCAGGTCCTCTCTCAACAGCTAATCAAACTCTTTGGAATGTTGGTATGTTTCAGACAATTTTTCAGTGCTTACTTAATCATCCTTTTAATCTACTTTGACAATATACTATAGTAAAAATGCTAATTATTGATCTTACTGTTTTAATCTGGAAGAGTATATAGCATAGGAAAGATACATACAGTGTATTTCCACATGCCTGAAATCAGAAATAACTGTAAGTCTAACATCAAGTTTTACTCTTAAAAGATCTCCAGAGCAAAGTTATTTAGATACAATTTAGTTGCAATTTACAAATTTTTTTATTAACAAAACTAGGTCAGCTGCAATGTGTGAGATTTGTTTTTTACTAAAATAAAAAAAGGTAGAGTTCAAAATTAATTATGCATCCTTATAAATATGTGTGAGCAAACACTCTTACAATCTATACGCAAATTAGATTTATAGAGTAAAATTCAATACTATTTTACAAAGCTATAAAAGTACTTGTATATTGTCATGAAAAACATCAATATATTTTAGTTTTAATAATGATAGTGTTTAATAAATAAGATCCAATTATCAGCTTCATGGATAATACAACATAAAATCTTTTTTCACATATCTGTGCATTTCATCTTTATTTTTACCAGTCTTCTCAGTTTGTTTTTACTGTTTCTCCAGTTCATTTAATTAATTTTTTTTAGAGTAGACCTTGGCTAATTGTTTTACTCTTTTTCCTTTGAATTTCAGGATGAATAGTTTCATGCAGAAAGGTTACTTATTTTTGTGAGCCAGTCTGGCAGAGAAATGGGTGTTGCTTGTTTCAGTGATTTTTGCATATAGTATGACATAATTATTTTTATATCTCCTGGTTGAAAAAGAATCTTGCAATCTACTGTCCTTGAAAGCTGTTTTCTTCATATTTTCATGTATTTACTCTGGAAATGCAATCAATATAAACAGATATAAAATAATACAGTTTATTTCATTGGATTCTCTCTTGCTTATACTAGACTATATACCTACTACTTAATATCAAATGATGACACAGCTCTTAAAGGAAGAATTCATTTTTTAAAGATGAAGTTGTCTTTTCCTCCAGGTTTCAGGGGGTACAACTCCCCTAGGATGGGTATCACTGATTCTATTTACCTTATACAGGATCTTCAAATTAGCACAGAAGAGTTATTCCCCTTAGCTACCATCACCACCTTTGAAGAAACTTCCCATTTCGGTTCCTGCTCCTCTGAGCTTTGAAGAGGAGCTCATAATTCAACATTGGCCAGACATCTGTACATGCTTTTATCTAAGTAAGAAGTATTTGGAGTGAATGTTGCAGTGTGTGATTGGTTCTGGATTTTAAAATGTACCCAGGTGCTGGAGCTGAAGCAGGAGGTGTTTGTTACTGCCCATTTACCCATGCACTGGCAGGACCACTGCTGACCCTCTCTGGGGGGCAGAAGTTCCATTTGTGGCAGTTGGAGCAGCCCCTGTTCTAAATGAAGATCAGTCTCTTCAAATATTTTTTCCTTCTTGCCTTGATGCTGTATTTGGGAGCATGCATTAAATCTTGTATTGGCTCAATCAGCTGGTGCCACTCTGCCTCCCCACAGCCAGAAGGACAAGCGGACAGGTCGTTTTCTGCTTTATTAAGAGATTTGAAGGTCAGAGCATCAAAATGGTAATTTCAATCAAAGCCAGTCTGGTTGCTCAGCAGACTAACGGAGCTGCTGTAGGTGGTAGATCTTAATACATGCAGAGGCTGTGATCTAATTCTGAGCACTGCTTGTTGGGTCAGATCTGGTTGAGTCAAATTGCGATGCATCAGCCCATCAGGTCATTCCTGAGAGGTTGCCTCCCACTTAGGTGGCAGCAAATAAAATACAAAGAAGGAGGGAATTGGAGGCCTTGCTTTGCTGAACAAGCACAAATTTCTGCATTAAGGATTAGCACTTAGAAAATAATCCACTCTTGCCTTTAGTGTAATCTCAGCAGACACACTAAATTCAGTGTCGAAGCCTTTGCAGTTACTGTCAAGTACCAGACATAGGCATTCCTTGCAAATGGATGGGAGTAGAAAGCAGGGACTGGAAGAAAGAGAATAGATTAATTTCCTATCGTCTTTCAATTAATCCTTGTGCCAAATAGCACGATGTGGACTACAAGAGGAGACTGTTAGGAATTCACAGTTTTATCTAAAAAGGAGAGAGGGATTGCAATGGCTTGATTTCATGTGTAAATATAACACTTTATTATGACATTATAATGACTAATGAGGATTTGTAGGCACTTGAAGGAAGAGGAGCATATTTTAAACAAATATACATGAGTTTTTAGAACCCTACTTACATCCCTCCCCTGATGCACAGATCTGTGCCCAGCTCCAGCACACTAACAATAGCAGAAACAGCAATTATATAGCAACTGTGAATAACATTTTTCAAGACACTGTGGGTACAGTATAAGGAGAAAAAAACCAAGCAAACAAATTAGCGAAATGAAAGCATAGCACAGCACTTAATCACAGAGTTGTCTCATTTAAGTCAGTGGGTTCACTCATTTTTGTATAATTATGCATGTTTTTAAGATGTGCTTGGTATGTCACAAGACTGTGTAATCTTATAATTGCAGCTATCCATTTCCCTTATGTTTGCCCTACCTTTGGAGAAAATAATGCGCTTTTGTTACTGGTCATGGGTAGCTGACACGGGAGGTGTGGGCTTGCAGCAAGAGCTGGTAAACACTGCAATAGATGAACAGCCACAAAGTCTTAGTTAAAAAATAACTAATTATTGCTGAAGAGATGGTAAATTACAGACATTGCTTGATTCCAGTGATACTACAGCAACCCTGCAGTAGACAATGAAGGTGGCGGGTAAATGGTTTCTGCCACCTTCATTGTACACTGCAAAAGCAGAAACCAGTGGAAGCAGGAGCAGGTAGGTGTAATTACACGTGGGAGCTCTGGCGAAGGAGTGCAGGTGGTAGGAGAACAGTAGTAAAATGATGTGTTTTATGTTACTGGTGTCCTGTCTTTTATTTACTTTAGTCTGCTGGCAGGATGTTTGTCTGCAAACATTACCACAAAACACTTGAACTGGAATAAAAGTAACTTTTATTGAAGGAATTTAAAAGTAGTCTCTGGAAAACATGCAAGAAACACCATGTGGACTCCACATCTTCTTCAAAGTAGAGCAAACACAGTGGGGCTCTCCTACTGTCACCAAAACCAAATGCAAACTACACCTTTTTATATTTATGTAATTGAAAGTACAAATCCAGCTTGCTGCTGGAAAGTGCTAAAGTTTCATGACAGCAAAAGACATCTTTTCAAACTTGTAATAACATCAAATTAATCCCTTAGTTTTGGCATAAATCAGCAATATCAGAACAAGAGTGCTTACCACGTATGGCAAAATATAACTTTCCATTCTTTAGACTAATTAGAGAGGCAGCTAGTAGCACCACTATGGTTCTGTCAGCATTTCCACAATAAACCCCCCTTTTCAGGGCTTTATAACTTGGCTGTAAAAAATTAGCTTCAGGCTGAAGCTTGGCATACAATGGTTTGCTCCAGCAGCAAGTCATGCTGTGAGTGTGGTTATGTGTGTGGTTTGTTGATTGTTTCCTGAATACAAATTTTTATTAAAATTAGTTTTGCCACTTCTTGGAAGACAATAATAAAATAAATGAATTTTCAAATTAACATAGTTACATTCTTTGGCAGGCTCTTGAAGCAAGTTGTTAAAAGTATGGAGGTTGGAGGTGTGAAGCATAAAACCTTGTGATGCTTTTTTGTTTGAAATTAAATCATCTCAAGGGAAGTTTGAAAACAGGTTATTGCATTTGCATGATGAACTTATTTCACAGAGTGTGATCCTGACTCCAAGAAAGACATCAAGCAGCTTTGATGGAAAAATGCTCAAAAAAGGAGCTCACGTGAGGGCACATAGCCCCTGAAGCCCCTGGAACAGCTGTGCCAAAGGGAGGATCAGTGTCCCCTGAGCTACAGAAGTGTCCAGGCCACTAAACGCTCAAGTGGAGCAGCCATCAAGGCTCTTCTCCACTTTTCTTGTAACAATGGCAAAGTCAGCCTTTCCCAGGCTTATGTCACAGATCAGAGTAAGTAATCTTTTACAGTTTTTAGAAACAAAACCACCGTTTGTTGTATTTACATATTATGGATGACCTCAGTGCATTACTGCTTCAGAAGTGTTCACGTAACAAATTATATCCACCAATTTTGCATTGAGCTAACAAGCATAAATAATCTTGGCTGCAAATGCTTCTGTTTCAGCTTCACTGTGGTCTGTAGGAATGCTCAAGGAGTCAGGACACTACCATACGCCTGGAAACACTGCAGTATAGAAAGAGAAGTGGAAGTATTTGAAAGCAAATCAGAAAGACTGGTAAGATGGGCAAAGCCGACCAATTTTTTTTCGTTGAGTTTTCCTCACTTTAGTGCAGTTTAGATTTTGCTGCATGTTTGGGGGTTTTTTTTCAGCATTTTTAGAAGTGAATAATAGTTGATTATTTAAAAAAAGATAGGTAAAATATGCAAGCCTTGGAAGCTAAATTTGCTTCTTCCAAGGAAGAAAATAAGAGAAATACTCTAAAAACATATAGGAGATGGAGAATATCATCAATATGCACTAACAGGCTCTTCAAATCATTCTTCAATATAAGTGTCATGAAGAAAACTAACAATCCACATCCAGTATTTTTCAATCAATGAACAGTTGAAGATGAAAATTAATATTATAGAGTAGAATAACCAATTATAAGCCAACTCAAAAGTCTATTCATCATGGACTCATTTTTGCAAAGAGTGGATGAGACTTGAAAAGGAGAGAAAGCAAGTGAGTAAGCAGCACTGAGCCAACTCCCCAGGTTCTCAAGCACAGAGCTTTGTCACTCCCTAAAAACAGAGTTTATGACTGATGAACAGTAAAATATTTGGGCTCAGCCATCTCCCCAAGTACAAGGAGTCAGCTAAGAGAGCTGCCTCTTAGCTCAGGCTCAGGCTTTCCATCAATCAACAGAATTTGGTTCCAGCTTTAATTTTCTCCCAGAGTAGCTGCCAGGATATCCTTGAACACATAAACCCAATTAAGCCAAGCTAAACTGATCATTAGGCTTTCAAGTATGTGTCTGCTGATATTTTATAAGGCTGTAGTCTGCTTAAAGTTTCACCTCCTGCAGCCACTCATGGTTGACCCTGGGAGTCCACTGAAACAACAGACTGAGGCTCCTAAATTCCTGGGAGAGTCTTTGAGTGTCTCACAATTAGAGAGGCTGCCCAGACCACTGTGGCTAATGTGAGAATTGCTCCAAATTTCTTTTTACTCTTTCCAGCTGCTGAGGTAGCACCTACTCGGAATAGCTGGTATTACTTTGGCCTACACCTGTGGGCAACCTAAGAGTGTGCAAGTGGGAATGCATGTGGCACCATTTGTCACCTTGAGGACTGCTTTAAATTTTCTGATTTATTTTCCCATTACAAAAAAATGATAATGCTCTGGCTGTGACTGTGCAGTTTTTGTTCAGCAAGCACTAGCACCCAGTGGAAAGCAAACAAAATCTAGTGCTTAGTGTCTCACTTCACCTCCCCCCCCAGTCCCAGCTTAAATAGAAAACTCACCTTTACACAAACACCTCTAATTCTCCAGAATTACATGCTGGCCCAGAACCAATGAAACCAAATAAACTGAATTTTTGGAATAGTGAGGGTATGCATTGCTCCCTAAGCCTGCTGCTTTCCACTGACTCCACACAGCCAGCTTTGTGACTATGTTGTCAGAAGCCAGTTTCACTTACCCAGGCTAAGAAATCAACATCAGTTCTGCTCATCTGAGATTTGTTTTCTGGTAAGGTTAGTTCATACTTAAATATGATGCAGGGCTAGGTGAGCAGACACATTGGAGAACACCTAGAGGGATTTTATAGACAGCCAACCAAGACCACAGCTAGTCTCTCATATCCACTTTTGTCTGTCTTATTAGAGAACTTCTGAGCATGAAGACATTTTCCCGCTTTAAATGCTGTATGTGTTTTTTCATGCTTTAGTAGATCTTCTGTGATAGTAAATATCTCATGTACAGTTTTGCTTCAAGAGGCGTTTGTTGTCTTTGATTCCCTTCCGGCACTACTCAACAGCTTGCAGGCTCAAGTCCTAAATTTGGGAGTCAAGTCTTAAGACTCAAGTCTTAAATTTGGGGATGTGCTGACTAAACTACGTGACTAACCAAATGCAGTCAAAAACATGTGGCCTTGCTCTTCATGAAGGAATGCTGGAAAATGAAAAGAAAGGAACGTAAAAATTTATTAGCACATCCCACTTGGAAAAAAAAAACCCAAAAATGACTTTTACATGCAAAAATTAATGTATTATAGTAGAGGAAGAAAATTTACAAATGTCTTTTGTGGATCAGTAGGATTTTCAGGCCATCAATATCCATGCTATTGTGTTGTCATTGCCTAGGACTGTACGGCTTCTACAGCTTCATGCACTGAATAAGCACTTCCTAATATTTAAAGATATCCTTTGCCTATTTGAAATCCCTTTGCTTGTTCTATTTTTTTTTTTCCTGAAAGACACTGTCTGATTCCTTTTTCTCCTGCAGTTTCAATTTCTTTATTTCTACAAGAATCTCCACTGTGATCTCTGCAACATTGCATACAACCCAACTGAATAGGGACCAAAGATTTGCTGCTAGTGACTTTGCTGAGATCACAGGAGGGTGAAGAAGGACAAAAATCAAGCTAGACCTTGGCTGCACAATGCTGGCTGCTAAAGGAAATACATACAGAGGACTGAAATCGGAGATGGCGTTAAGAGGTAAGTCAGGGCAAGTACCTGTGTCATAAACTAGTCTGAGTTAAATGATCAAAACTAAAGAGGAAATGAGGTATAATGAAAAGGGAAACACAGCAAATGATAGCACAAAATATATTCCTATTGCATTTGGCTCTCAATTGTCAGTAAATGTGTACCTTAGGTTGAACCTGACCCAACACTGCATGGTTACATCATGACTTCTGTCACTGCCTGTGCCTGGTCCTGCAGTAAGGCAGGAGTTGAAAAACAGGAAGGCAGAGTAGTAGTTTTTAAAATGTATATATTTGTATTTTTAAAAATCTCATAGTATTCTTCATCAAAATCTAATAATTTAAAACCAACCAGTAAATATGGTGGATATATGTATATATTTGTAAGCGATATGAATGTAGTTAATACTGCCTACAGTGCTACACTTAGGTATTACTTCCTTGGGAAATTCTAAACTAAAGCCGACTTGGTGGCTTGTACCATTCTGACAGGCAACAGGAAAGAGCAGAGAACATCCCATCACAGAATTGGCACTTTCTGCCTTTGCCAAAAGCTTGTATGATTGCAATGTACCAGTTGCATTGTCCAGAAGGTCATCAGAAGTTTTCCTCATCAGTGTTCTCCAAACCCTCCCAGGTCATGCTGGCATGGAACAGAGTAACTTTGGGGAAGTCAGAATGTTATGCTACTGATGAATTTGCCCCTTTGCAAAAAGAGACTGATACACCTCTTTTTCCTCTCTATCTCTCTCCAGCAGGAAATTTTCATTTCCAATCCAATGTCTCATACAAATCTCTTCATCCTTTTGTCTGATGCTTTCAATCTCACAACGAAGAACAAACGCTAAATCCTACAAAACAACATAAGGGAGATGCCAGTTATGATTAGGCTAAAATTAACACACTCTCCCATTGTATGTTAATGCTTTATGTACATCATGCATGCAGCTAAAGCAATAGATAGAAAAATAGTCTGGGAAAGGGGAGAAAATTAAGTTCATAGCAAAGACTATGTTTCCCCCAACCCAAAGCATTTAAATACTGGGAATTGCTTAATTCTTTCACTCTAAAAGAGTTTCCCTCCCAACTCTATCAGACAACTTTCTGCTAACCCTGGCTCTGCTTTTAGTTATCAACTTGCTTTTGCTATGCTGTTCATAAGAAAAGAAATCGAACAGACAAGAATGGAAAGCAGAGTTAGATAAGTATCTGGTAGTTTCATGAGAAGCATATTCTAGAGAGCAGTAACAATCTAGATAAGGTTCAGCTTTCCTTTGTACTTGATTTAAGGACAGTTGTTTGGCAGCTCCACACTTCCCACGTATAGTTTACAGTTTATGCATGAATATAGATTTCCTCCCCGAGTAGCATCCCACAAAGAAACAAATAATGATGGAAAAAGTTTGAGGAGATATTTTTAAGTTATAAAAATCAGATGCATCCATAATGATATATTTTATATGAAGATTTTTGAAGCAGCCTTTTTACTCTCATGTGCAAGAAATGCAAAATGTTGTTTTTTGGGATTTTTTTTGGAGCTAGTAACTACACAGACAGGTATGCTGGAATGGGGAGGGACAAACAAATCTAAAGATGACAGATCTGTACAGAGAGCTGTTAGTATGCCAGATCTTATTACAGAGCTGTGGGAGGCCTTGTACACTACGTACCAGCTCTATGGGGACCTCCATATTTAAAAGGATGAAAAAAATGTGATTTGAAAAACCCCTCATGGGCAGCCTTCAAAGGCACAGACAGGTTCTGACTGGATTAACATTTATTGACTGTTTAAGCCTGCTTTTTTGCTTCAGGACAGAGATACACGAATTTAATTGCAGAGGCTGTTCTGCCAACTGATCACCAGAGTGGCAACCAAAGCTTTACTAATCGGTCCTTCATTAAAGAAAAGTCTCTATTACAAAATAAATTAAGCATGCTCTGATCCCAACCTGCAGGTCCAATGGCGTTACAGCAAAGTTTAGGCTGTTAGAGCACTGAAAAACTTATTAAGGTTTAGCGCTGATATAGCACTTTTGTATTGATTTTACAATACACAGGTATTATGATTTATGGAGTGCTAGTGTCACTCTAACAAGCTGAAGGACACACAATATCATCTCCAACATCATTAAAATTCAGAAGCCTCTAGAACTAACTCATCAACCACCGTGCATTGTCACAGGCTATAGAGCTGTATTCCGGTTGGAAAATGCCCTGAGCTTCCTGGATAGTTGTCTTCGGGAACAATTTAATTAAAAAAACCCAAAAACCAAACAAAAACCAAACAAAAAAAGAAAAATCAAAAAAAAAAAGGGGGGGGGGGAGGAGGAGGAGAGAATTCAAACCCTGAGTGTGTTTTAAAAACTGACTGTGAATGTCTAGTTCCTGTAACCTCATGGCACTGTTCTTCGCCATCGCCTGGACCGAACTCGGTTGTTCTGACTTCTGCTGCCAGCACTACCGCGCCGGAGAGCGCCAGGGCTACTGGAGATGGCTGGGTGATCCCAGCCAAAGGGGACACCCTCGGTGACAGTCGTGCGCTGTTCTGCCTCGTTCAGTGTCCCCACTTGTTTATTTTGCCGAAGTTTGGGTCCGCACGGTACCCCAGCCCTCCTGCCCGGGCGGCCGCTTTCGCCCTTTTCACAGAAAAGAAAAAAGCGCCAAACCCCGGCGGTCCCGCATGGCGCTCCTTTCCGCCTGATGCGGACAAGCTGCGGAGCCGCCGCCGGCAGCGGCAGGAGCGGGCGGGTGGCTCCGGCCCCGCTCCCCGGCCCGGCCCCGCCGCCCCGCGCCCGCCGGGCGGGCGGTTCCGCGGTGCGCTGGGGACCCCTGTCGGCCAGCGGCCGCAAGGGCGGGCCGGGCAGCGCGGGGAGAGACCGAGCCGTGAGCCGCGCCAACACCGCCGAGAGCTGCCGCGCTCCTCTTGACACGTGTTCCATTCAGCTCAGGTGCGTGCCTGCCATCCCATTCGAGCCGCTGCTCCTGGGCCCCGGTTCTGAGCTGGTAACGCCAAGCTGGTGTTTAAGAGCTGGTAGGGGAACACGCTGAGTAGAGACACAATTTTGCCTTTCTTCTGACGCTCTCCAAGCGCAGGAAATTCTCCTCCCAGAATCTTATAACTGGGATGACAATAGTACCTACAGCATTGGACCGTGTCTGGGCTACCAAGACATTGGACTGTGTCTTGGCAAAATCCTGGTTTGCTGTCCCACACTGCACTAAGTAGTCACAGTTTGTAATTATGTAAATAGGAATCTTCAATCCCAGTTCTCTTTTGTGTTACTATTCATACGCCAATGGCATTTACACCAACGCTACCAAATCATTAAAAAAGGCGATGTAGGAACGACAGTACAAACCACCTGAGTACCAAACCCATTTGTTTTTAATGAGGCAGTGCATGATGCCAGGTATCATATTATAAGCATTTCTATTCTTTTGCTTGGTGATCACTGGTAGCTGTTATTTCCCACCTCAATTAATGAACAATGTTATATGGTTATTACATTTACTATGCGAATATAATCAAGTATAGAAACATGCATTCTAAACATGCATTCTACTCCCACTCTTTTGTGTGCACAGCTCCCCTTACAAGCTGTGTGAATGTTTCGTGTGAAAGGACTTCAAAGTTGGGTAGCTGGGTAGCTACGCTTATTAGAAAGCAGCCTTTTCTGAGGTGTTTCAAACTGTCCTAAAAATTGGCAAAGCCTTAGGATGTGCCTCATATTTCTGTTTGGCTTATATGTATTCATTTTTTCTCCCCAGTTCTGAAATATCTAAATATTTTTAGCTTTGAGTATTCTTGAAAATGCCATTTAGTTATAAAATACTTCCTAAATTATTTTTCTCCTTAACATTAAACTGTAACTTATTGATTACTTTTATCTTAAATTACCCCTAAATCTCTTCAGATTTACCTCTTACACTAATGTAAGTCTTAGTTCAACCAGGAAAGTCTTCTGATCTCAAATTGCAAAAGTACCATTACCATCAGCATAAACAAGATTGGGAGCAGTCAATAATAGGTGAGTAATACATGTAAATGACTAAATGAAAACCCTCTCGAAAGTCCAAATCAGCATTTCTCCCTGCTGAGAATTGCAGTACCCTCCTTTTTTGGATCTCTTACAAATCTACTAAGACTCAAGCAGTCCTGCAAAATGCTGCTTCAGTGCATATAGATAAGTAACAGCTAAAAGAATAAATTAAGTCTTCTCTAAAATGATTATAATGTATATATCAAAGATTAGAGGTTTTCCAGACCCGTGTAAATGAGCACTAGTCAGTGGCTTATTAGAGTGGTAGAAGTTGTTTATATTTTTGTTGCTTATGTTTTTAATGGCATATTATTTCTAAGGAAGGAAGAAAAGGCTTTTCTTTCCAGTATAGCCAAAGACGCCTGATTGCAAAATTCAGTCAGTCCTAAAATTAAAATTAGGAGGCTGGATCAGCATGAAAGCAATTGTGCTATAAGTCAGCGTTAAGATGTTATTGATAGAAAAGCTAATGCAATACATTTTCTTCTGTCACACGTTTCTGGCCCAAAGCAATTTGCCAACTAGCTAACCACCTCAGCATAAACACCGGGGAGCCCCGCTGGGTCCTGGAAATCCCGCTTGTCTGCAAGTGCACAATATACAAGGCAAATCTCCATAAAGCTCGGTGCCACAGTTGAATACAAACACTCCTCAGGTCGTGCTGTGACTTGGCATACCCCACTGGACAGCTGGAAACTGAGAGGAAAGGAGCTGCTGCCAATAACGGGTTACAGGGGATTGTCGGTGCAAAGTTTCTTGGAAACAGGCAGTGACTGATGTTATTATGTTGTTGGAGGATACTGATGTGATACATAAGATATATACAATGATACATGGTTGCATTTGATATATATTTGACAGGATATACAGTATAACAGCACTTTTTTGATACGATCCGAGTGCTTCAGCTAGGAATTAAACCCTGACAAAAACAAACAGAGTTTTTCCCAACCTTACATTTTTACCTAATATAATTCTGGATATCAGATACTGCCCTAAATGCCATTTTATTATGTATATTGAAAAGATTTAGTATGCTAAGGGTCATGAATGTGTATCTAACACCTTTGCAGCTGCAGCTTACTGTAGATAGATTGCATACAGTCGATCTTTCATTTTTTTTACTTGGAACTACTTGCAATGAGTTGCTACTGGCGATCATTAAAAAAAAATTGCTCTTTTTATGTAGCTCGAATATACAAAATGCTACTTATCTGCATTCCACTGTAAAGAATGCTTCAAAGACTATTCAAAGATATAAATGAAACCGCTAAACTAGCGATTGGCATACTCTATCATCATTAGTCTAATGTAATATAATCTTTAATGTAAAGAAGCTACATTTTCTAACCCCAAATAAAAGCCCAGCATTCTCTATGTGTTATAATAAATTAATGCAATAAAAACAGTTACACTTATCCTCTAAAGAAGCTTATTAAGCAGATTGCTAGTGCTGCAAAATTCAGCATACAGTAAACAATACTTTTTTTGTTAGAATAATGACTTACGGTTTATTCTTTTATACTGTCTAGCACTTGGGGAACACATCCATTTACCAAAATAATACCAAATTAGTACTGCAAATATTGAAATCAGACCTTTCAGACTAACCAGTGGCCTAATTTTCTCTTCAATCTGCTCTTAATCTCAATTCATCAATAACACTGCCTTATTATAGGACTTTGACAGTGAGCTAGAGCTTTTGATAAATTATACATCTCAAGCCAGATTTAAAATTTGAAGCTCAAGTGCTAATTATCTGTACAGGCCTAGTTAATAACGAGATTTCTTGTTAAGTATCTGATCACAGCATGGGCATCATTTGTCAAGAACCTCAAGTCTACCTTGGAGACTAGCTCTTCGAATTCTCCCTTGCCTACCATATGTAAAATTGGGATCTTTGTTTCTATAATAACCTTTTATTAGGAAGCTGACATAATGATTAAGTTCGCTGTAGACACATACAATGAGTTAGACAATTACCCTTGCTGCTTTAAACTACTCAGGCTCCTAGCAAGACAAAATAATTAATATTGAATTTTAATTTGATGTGTTCCACATTTAAACCCCAATTTGCAAAGTACACCTGGAAGGCTGCCGCTGTTTCCTTGCAGTTTGTGCTGATGAAATAAAAGCTCCTGCAGTTAGAATGTAAAAGCACAGAAGGCGTGATGCACCACAATCACTTCTCAGTGGAGCAAAGAATTTTCGAGCATTAATGGGAAAGGTAATTACCTAGGTCTAACTTTATAGCCTTTTCTCTAATGAAACTATAATCTCCCAGGCCTACATGGTTTAAGTATTTACATGATTTTAACGATTTCACTGCCATAACAGTTGTCACACATGGTAATTTAAAAACTCAGTGCCTTAAAACAAAGATGCTAATTATATTTCTATATTTTTATTATTGAAATAAAATTGGACTGTGTGAAGTGACAGAACCATAATAAAAACAACCATGCGCTGCGTTGCCTAAGTGGAAGGGGCATGGGGGCATATTTGTTTGCAAAAAAAGAGGCTCCTGAGAGACTTCTCAATAGTACCTGTTAACTGGGCTGAGGGGCTTAGTTCCCCTGAGCTTTGGCAGTGGGACAGAGCATGCCATGTGCTCTGAGGACCTTCAGTCTCTCAGACTTCAGGCAAAACTCCCATTGTGCCAACTTGTGTAGTCCTTCCCTTATTAAAATACAAATGGTTCCCAACTGTAATCACCTAAAGGCATATCACATCCCTACAGTACCGGCCTTGTAAGGTGGAGTCTTGGAGCCCTTCCTCTACACTAGTCCAGTCCTCTCGTGCTAGCATTACTGCAGTCCTGATGGTAAGTGCTTCCTCCCACATATAGATATACTGAGCCTGAAGCATTTGGGGAAATGAGCTTATTGCCTGGAGGACTAGACAGTGCAGCTATTTGCAGGGTGTACCCTGTAATGGGGTTCCAGTTTTTCAGAGTGGTGCCTGGAGTGTCTGACGGGGTGGGACAGGGCTCCCACCCAGATTACGTCATCTAGTGTTTGCAGCCTTTGCAGAGTTCCCTCTTCTCCCTGCTGGCCTCTGCTTTACTTTACTGAGCAGCTTGGCTATCACCTCACCTCTGTGTCAGATATAGGTTGGAGGGGTGTAACACCATTAGTAAAGCTGGTTTTCCCAATGACCTCAGCTCCAGGGTTGGGACCCCAGCAAGCACCCTGCCTTTACTGAGCTCTAGTAAGGTTGGATGACTTCCTCCAGCCTTGGCTTTTGTCTGTGCTCAAAAACTTCATACCTTTAAACAGCTGAAGTCATTGCTGCTACACTTTCCAGGGCAATCTAATTTGATGTTCATCATCATGGCACAGCTTTATTTTCCAAAACCTGCTTACGTCTCCTAGCTGTGGGCCTCAGGTGCAAAGTTTGGATCTGTATAAAAATTCAAACTTACCAAAAACACAGGTGTGGGGATGGCTAATACAGATACCTTCTGATTATTATTAGCTCGTAAGTGCCACAAAATGACACATCTAAAGAGAAAAATCTGAAGCTACTTGGCTGACAGGAAGGTGAGTCTCAACACTCATTTAGAGTGTCAGTGGGGAGCCAGAATTTCCATTTTGTAGTAAATTCAGACAATTGAGATTTTTTTTCGGTTCCTTACTGGAATGAAAAAACAGGAAGATAAAAATAGACTTATCAAGATTATTTTTCTGGCTAATTCACTGCTGCTGGTCTGAAAAAATAAGTCAAGACTGTAAGTAGTATCTTTTGGGTCATAAATTTTAGTGAAAGATACTGTAAGAAAATATGTGGTAGAACAACCTCAGAGAAGTAAGCTTTGCAAATCCCTGGGGAGTATTGGGACTGAAGGGTGAAACCATGGACAAAGAAACATAGACAACTCAATATGATGACCAAACATGGATTTCTGCTTCGGCCCCTGTTAAAATTGTGTTGTTGTAAGAAAGACCAGACAAGATCCTTGGATGAAGCCGCACGGATCCTTTCAGCCTGGGGAGGCAAGTATCATTAGTTAACCTGGCACCAAAGGAAGAAGCAAAGGAGCTGCCAGGCTGGGGGGAGCAAGGATATAGTGCTGGACTGTGTTTGGGTTTTTTTTTTCTTTCAGAAAAGAAAAAATTATAATCCCCTTCTCTGCCTCCGCTCAAGGAAGACACTGCAGACCAGGAGTGAGATCATATAGCACAACAGTGATGATGGAAGGTAAAAGCTGCTTTTCCTATGTTTCCAGCTCACAAACTGGGCTATATCATTCAGGGGGAAAGACCTATTAGTCTTCTCTTCTCTTAGCACTGTGAAGGAATACACCAGGATGCTGGATACTGAGGGAGAAGCCTATCATCCCAATTTAAGGATGTCAACACTGGGAAAATGAAATGCATTATTAGTTTGAACATTAGTAGAGATTTTATATTACAGGATTCCTTTTTCATTTGAAAGCATAGATTTACAGTAGCAGGCAGATGTTACAAAAGATGAAATAAGAAGATGCATTGTTAAGATGGTAAAAAATGACAGACATCTTCCTTAGCTACTCCAGTATAGCCATTCACTAGCAATGTTGCCTAATTAGCCTCCACCTCTTACCCCAGGGAAGAACAGCTCTGAGAGCTCCTGCTTTTCTGCTCTTCCTCTTCAATATGACAAACAAAAGCAGCCAAAGCAGCTGCTTTAAGCCACTGGCTTCTTCAAAGGTGAGAACAGAGTGAACTCTTTCTACTGCTTACTTACTCCTAGCTTGCAGATAATATAGTTTATATTATATAATATATGTAATTTCCTCCCTAGTCTCTGAAAACATCTCGATTACCATTGCTACTGAGTACTTTAAGAAGTAGATTTGTGCCTTATGAAGAGGCTTTGGAAACCTTATGTTTCATGGTATGAGAAATATGAAAACTTTGTAGATTCATGACTGTTTCTTCTTTTAAGTTTTATACAAAGAAGGAAAGTATTATTCTACAGAATAAGTTATTCAGATTAGGAAATTTCTATCAAAAAATTCTTGTTAGTTTTAGAAAGAGGTCCTTTCTGGGTTCACATCACAATTAAAAATTACTTTACAGCACAGATCTTGCTGAACTGAAAGTCAAACCATGCATTTTAGGTATGTACAAATAATGCAATAATCAAGATGATAGATGTAAGACAACACTGAGATATAAAGTTTGTTTTAACTGTGTGAAAAAATATTAGAATTTCAACACTGTGCAGCAATATAGAAAATTCACAAATATTTACCAATACACAAAGGCAACACAAATCAAACGTCCCCTTTTTAAATAAGACATGCATTGGATTTTTCAGACATCATATTACTGTGCACTAAAACAGCCCAAATCACTTATCAAAAACACTGCCAATGAAAAAACCAGGTTTGTCACTTTGCTGGTGGTCTTAGCAGATAAAGCAAAATTGCCACTATACATCATCCTTAAAAGAAAGACAATACCAAAGGGGAAGCTGCCAGAAGGTGCCATTTTCAGATGTCAAGATAAGGGATGGACGTCTGAATTAATGCAAGACTTGTTGCATGTTGTCTGTAACAGGCAACCTGGTGCCCTGCTAAAGCAGACAGTGATGCTTGTGCTTGGATGCATTTCTAGGGTGTATAACTGAAGGAACCTAAAAGTAACTTAAGAAAACAAATACTAGTCAGATTATTCCTGAAGACAACTGTTGTGGGTTCTTGATGGTGCCGTAAGCAATCCTTTCAAAGCTGTGTGGAGAAACAATGCAGAGATTGGATGCTGGGGGTAGCAGTCCATCGGAAAAATCCATTAACCATGAGGGCATAAATCGAGAAGCCACCTTTGGCCCTCCTGGGACAAGGCCTTCTGGAAAGAATAACTAGTGTCTGTGTTGTGAAAAGACTGTGTAAGTATCATATGTCAGATACCGAGGATGGGAATGTTGGTGCCATTATGCAGAACAACAAGGTTAGTGGGCATTGCAAGAAGCAATGGCAATATTAACAGTAATGCTAAGAGCTGCAGCGATCGTAGGGGTGGGTAACTCTTTCATTGGCATAAAAAGTGCCCACTAGGGCTTGGGCGGTTTTTGACACATAAGTACAGGTTTGGAGAGGAATTTTTTTGTATCATGTATAATTGTGACAAGTGTTAAGATTATAAGGAGTGGTTGTCTACAAAGCTACCTATACTCTTGGGAGCAAGGAAAGGACATTTGGGGAGGCTGTGATGCAGCCTTAGCTTTACTAGGGCTTGCATGTAACATCTCTCTGTGTATGGTTAGTACTTGGGTTTGCTGGACTTAAATACATTAACCAAGACTATCTGAAACCCCAGTTGTGTTTAAGGGTAGATTTCCACCTATTATGCCATTTTGAAAATGGATGGAAATGAATCGATTTCATTTTCACAATAAAATCTTGTCTGAGCATCCAAGAAATTAAAATTAATGTTATTCTGGCCATGAACTTTTCAAAGAAGTTACTGCCCAGCAACTGAAAACCTCTTGAAAGTGTCATTCTTGAGCTGAAGAGCCTGCCTGTACTGCTCTGCTTTCCAATGTCTCTCTCTCTCTCTCTCTCTCTGTTTTCAAGTTGTTGTGCTTTCTTTCACTGCCAGAATTGTGTTTCTGGCACAAGCACAAACTTGCTGTTAGCTGGTCACCTTGTGCTGGAGCCTTCTCATGGAAGAGCTATCAGAACGTGGAGTCTCATTAAGTTCTCTGTGTACCTCATCTGTGTACAGATGAAGGGTCCAGAGCAGAGGTACCTGCAAACAGGATGCCTTGGTACCTTGTAGCTCAGAATCACAGAATCAACTATATGGAGAAGATCTCTGCTGCATCACCACGGCACTGCAGAGCCAGCAGGAACATGTGCTATGACTGTAAAATCAGTCATAGTGATGCTCCTGCCAATGTTAAGGCTGTCATTTCTACAAAGCCTTGGTATGTTTTTAAACAATTAAAATCTACAGAATTACCATCTCTTCCCTAACACAAGCGTAAATCCTGAAAACTTCTCTTATGCTGGGAGATGGGACTGAGAGCATCTTTGTCTGTACTGAGAGTACTGAAAGTAGAATTTAAATGTGAGTTATATTCCTTCATCTGTAACATAACCATGCTTTAGTTGGCCCTAGAGCTGGCTTCAAGGAAAGGGCATTGTAGTGTTAAATATATTTAACTGTTAAATCTTTAACTGAATTTTCACTGGTCATGTACAAAGCCAGAGTAATACCTGTGCTACATTTCCACTGACTTACACTCTTCACAAATGAAAGCTGGTGAGACGACTTGCTAACTAGTGCAGTAATTAATCTTCAAGAGGGTAGAAGTACAGCATTAAATTGGAGCTCAGGTTACAGAGATGAAATCAAATGAACAAGTTCAGTATCTCTAACATCTTACCACTTATTTCACAAACTGTCTAAGTACATCAAGAAATTTAATTAATTCTGAGATTCCCTGATCAATTGCAGAAAAAAAAGACAAAACACAGAGTATGGCAAAAGAGTTCTAATCAGACTGACCTGCTACATGGCACCAGAATCATCAGTATACCTTATATGGATGCTGCAGATGATATACTGTCTCTGCATCAGACTGTGTTGAAATTCAGACCTTCACCACAAGTTCCAGTACTCAGAAGGGCATTTGTAAGAACCTGAGAAGACATCAACTGGTCAATTTGTCAAGTAAAAATTTTTCACTGTTAAACTTTAAATATAAAACAAGTTTCTCACAGAATGCAAGACATTCCCAGCACTTACAAGCTCTTTTCATGGATTAGCTAAGATTTCTGTGCTGGCCAGCATCTGCCCCAGTATAAAACCTGACAAAGCTGAGTCCTGCAGACAGTTTAGGCCTCTGTGGAGGAATGACTGAAGCTTGAAACTGGTCCGGGTGGGAAAGAAGGACCTTATTCCCACCATGGTATTTGACTAGACAAATGGGTTTGCCTTGTCCCCAGCCAAGAGCTCAGCAGAGAGAAGTGTCACACAAGGTCTGTGTCTGTCCTTCCCCAGGGGAAGCTGCCTGAGTACCACGGAAGCAGCAGGTCACGCCTGGCTTGAGGAAGCACCTTCAGATTCTGGTTTAATTACCTGCTCTTTTGACTTCTGCAGGAGAATGGAAGCATTTTTTTGAGAGGTGAGACTTCAGAGAGAAATCATGGTGTGCTGGGGAGTTTAAGTGGGGCATGGTTTATTTACTTCTCATTTCTCCACATAGCAGCTGGGCTTTGTATCCCAACTAATTTAGGTAGGATGCTTGTTTTTATTCCATTAACTTGCAGTATGAATGTCACCAACCATAGCTGATAGCAGTGACCACTGCCAGAAAGTCACCAACACTTTTATGTTTGTAGATTCACGGTACTCCTTATTATGCCTGCAAAACACATAGCAGTGGATCCACACTATTATTCTAGAGCAGGAGCTACTTAATGCTTAACTATGTTAAAAATGCAAAAGTGAAAAAACCTGATCTTGCCTCCATCTCTCCAACAGCTGCCGTCACTGGGGAAAGACTAACTTCAGAGCCTGTGACAGCGTTTTCTGATGACCTATTGGCACATTAGAGACTTACATGTTCACCTGGAGAGGAGCACACCTGTTCAGTCAACCCATGTGCGTGATAACGTATGATAATCGTGCATCAGTGCTTCTGGGGACTCTGTCATTGCACCCAGACTGCTGAGAGATCGTCCCATCTATAATGCCTATGTAAGTGAGGTCCTACACATTGAATAATGTTGCAGCTTGCTTGTTACTCTTTTCATATACTCATTTTGGTAAGGAGAAGTTGACAAGATCATAAGCTAAATTCTCAAAGATTTTTTTTTAATTCAGAAGAGCTTTAACAACCTACAGTAGCTGAGAACTTGGCTAGTTTTCTACATCATTTTGGTTGTTTAAAGACCATGCAGAATAATGTTTTTTCTTTAGAGGCTGATAAGTTCAGTCTTCTGAAGAAGCTGTTGACTACCATTAGTAGTGGGTTCATTTGTTCTCTGCTGGACACTGTCAGCCAGCAGGGGTTTAGGCTGTTGTGCAGCTCCCAGCTCAATTATTTCTTGGGGCTCTTTGTTTAATATAATGGGGTCAAATTCAGACTGTAGGTGGCTGATGATTTCTGGTCCAATTTACAATAGCCTGTCTGCAAGCCCACCTTGAATCCAGTTAATCTCTTTCGTAAAAAAAAAAGTGAAAACTCTGCAAAGTGTTCAGTTTTGGTCCAATATTTAGTTTTTATAATGTGAGCTGATTAGCAGTTTTTCCTGTTCAGAGTGGTTCTGACATATTTAGGCAGCTGTGTTTTTAGAGGAATTATTTTTATTTCACATATTGTAATGCACTGCAATGGGAAGTCTTTCTGCTGAAAGATGAAGAAATGGGAACAGGTTCGGTACTACCAATATCTATCACTAACTGTTTTGTGAATCTCGAGTTCACAATTAATCAAATGTTCCTGATCACTGTTAGGAGTATGATTTAATCTTTAGAAGGCCACAGTACTCTGCTTTGTCAATATATAGGCATTGTAGCTGACCACTTGGCTTTTTAGAACAGGTATTAAGTTTCCACCTTGGCTGACTAACAAACATTGAAAAGGACTGTGAGTCTTAACTGCTCCAGGTCAGCCCAAATCTCTAGGGTAGAGGGACACAACAACTTCTGGAGCATCACAGCAGGGACTAAGTGTGATACTTGCCCCAGGGATGATGCAGAAAGCTCTGGGAATTCAAGGATCTTTGTAGAATAAACTGCTCCATTTATTTCCCTTTTTTATGAAAGAGCTGAAACAAAAGACCTCAATCTCACACTGTCTAAACAGAGAAGCAATGAGAGTACTTATTATCTTCTGGATTCAGGCTCTAATCCAAACTGGAATTCAGTGCACAGAGACACAGAGAACATTTGGCATTTCGTGAGTTTTACAATGAAGCAAATAGATAAGACCTTAGGAAAGCTTTAGCAATGGTGATCCAGAATGCAGGGTACACTCCTGTTTCAGGCTATTTCTACTGGGAGATTCAGTGTTTCAGTGGGACCTGATGTAGTGTGTTACAAGTCTTAATTTTGCTGAAACAACATCATCTAACTACAGAGACAATTTATGGCAGATTTTCTGTATAGACCTAGTGATTGACATAACAACCTGCTTGCAAAGGTGGAGCAGGAAGGCTTTGTAGTCTTCTGGCATATAGCACCTTTTCCTCTTAAACAAGTGTTCTTCTTTCTATGGCAGTCTAATAGAGATAACACTGTACCACAGCAGCATTTTTGTTTAATCTGAACCAGGTGTCATATTACTGTCTCTATAGCATTTACTGCAACCCATGCGTGTTTGTTTCTTTGATACATACCCGGATCTGAGCACTTGCTGTTCCTTGTAGGGCAGGAGAAAAAGGGTGACATTCTGCTTAAATTGCAGTTATCTGGTTTTACTGGCTTACAAATAGAAGTGCTTCATTTTATCAGTTGTATCAAGAACTTGGTAGCTGAGAGATGCTTTTCAATTATAACAGAACAGCCACCAGAGTAAGTGACTTAAAATGTAAACTAGTATAAGTATAGAATCCTAAGTATATTTGATTTTTTTATATAATAAAGTAAGGTCATTTGCTAATTCCACAGTTGGTGGAAAAAGATAGAAAACCAATTCCCCTTAATTTCCCTTTGTAGGTAAAGACATGGACGTTGATTCTTTGCTCATGAGATAAACCTTCTTTACGTCAGTAATGGATGCAGCTTGCAAACAGGAAAGGAGGTAAGTAGAAAAAAACCCGCAAAGCTTACTTATTCAGAAGGAAAACTAAAATAGATACTTTATCTTTGAAAGTTCTTTCACTATTGAGTAAATAAGATGTCAAAACTAACTGTAGTCCTGGGTCAGTTTCTGTTCAATTCTTTCTTAGGAAAATTGAATAAAAAATTTGAAACTCAATAAAGCCTGTGAGGACATGAACAGAGGGTAACAAGCTTGGAAAGACACTGGAGAAGTTTCTAGGTGACTCTAAATTTAATATTTCTATTTAAAATGTCTTCATTTCATATCTTAATTTTTATACTTTATTTCTACACTTCTACTTTGAGCATCTCTACTTGAGTTAAGTTCTAAAAACTTCCACAATTTTGAAGAAACAGTAAATATTTTCTATCTTCTTCTTTTTCTTTTTTTTTTCAGAGGAGCATGATTTTGTTGTCCTTTCACTTTCCTTCAGTTCCAGTTGTTAATGCACAAGAAGTAGAATACAGTCTTAAGAAAAACTGAGAACCCTGAAGGTAAAAATTCGGAAAAGTCAAATGTGGCACTATGAGTAAAAGGTACCGAACCAGCAGTTCAGCTAAGGTTTTGGTGAAGTGTCTCTTGTAAATGTTAATAGAGCATTGGTAAAAGAATAAGATGGCAAGAAACTGGCCAAACAGTAGATATTTAGCTGAGTTGAATGGGGAAGTTATTGGAAAGAGGTTGGTTCAAAGGCTGATCAAATCTAAAGGGTTGAAAAATGTTCTTTGGACTACCTTGACACAAAACAGATGTGTTAATGACGCAAATTTGCAGATCATGCAAATTTGGAAGGCACTAGTGGTTTGGAACATGTCTGGAATATTACATAGGCAGAGCTTAGTGGGGAAAAAAGTTTGAAATATAAAAAACCAAAATGTAACAGTAAAAAGAACTCTGGCTGTAATCTGAAATTTCATTAGAAGTATCAGATGAAGTGAAAGTCATCTTTAATCAGTCAGCATATACAAGTCCAAGCCACCAGTGCAACAGATCTAGTGGAGATGTAAACGTTCAGGGCTCCCTCTAAGTTTCTGCACATTACTGTATTTCAGAATATAGGTATGCTCCAGGCGTACAAGGTTTGTGTAACCTAGTAATAATAAAGCTGAGGAGGATGTATGATTCTGGTTTTGCATATAGCAAAGAAATAGAAACAAAGAGAAAGAAGATTGCATTTAAAAATAGAAAAAGACTAATTTCAGACCAATCAAAAGTTTAAATGGAAAATGAGAGGAAAATCCATTCAACTCACCAGCAACTTTAGTTTTAAGGGAAGCAGAGCGTGGGAAACGTGTGATTTTTAAGGGGGATCACTAAGAATGATATGATTATTTATGGCTCCAAAGTCCTCTGTGGTGGTGTTTCTTCATTTAACACTTTGGCTACCTTGCAGTAGCACCTTTTCATAGGGTGCATCTTCACCTCCAATCAAAACTGACCAGTAAACTCAGTATACAGAAAAGACTGTTGAAACTCTTTCTTCTATGCATTGTGGTGTTAACTTGTTGCAGACTCACAGTGTCACAAATGCAGTTCTTGACATACAAGTTTTACCTTTTGAATCCTCTGTTTGTATATCTGTGCAGAGAAACGAGAGCTTTCCTGATTTCTAGAGCTCAGAGTACTTTTCATGAATGCTTAGGCAAATTAACTTCAAGAAAGAAATGGCTGAGGAAGCCAGTGCACCAGCACCGTGGAAGGAGAATGCATTGCCTTTAGAAAGGATGAAGTGTCATATTTCGCTGACTTTATCAATAGATATCCATGAGCTGCCAGACCCATACTGCCCAGGGCTGTTCCTGGCAGGCACCCAAGAGCGGCACGCTGTGGTTTTCAGGCTGTAGGGTAGAAGATGTTCCCCTGAGATTTCATGTGTTTTCTATCGGTTTTGTTCTAGCTCATCTGCAAAAGTGGCAATGCCAAACAGCCAGGATTGTTCTTAATTCTCCAGGGTGACTGTGGAGATAGTAGGCTGCATAAGGTGCCTTCATCTCAGTAAAACCCTCATGCCGCGTAACTGCCGGGCATCCCCTCAGAGAAACAAGCTTAGAAAGATGATATATCAACGTTTTTTTTTTTTAATTGTCAGCCACCTCTGAAGCACTTTGTATATGTGAGTCACTCTTCAGGCACTTGGCGGAGATAAACTTTTCAACTGTTAGAAAGTCAGAAAAACTGCTGGACCTTTTGTTACAAAAGATCATCCTCTTAAGGATACTTAATGTCTGGGTAGCAGTCTCCTGTGTGAACGTATCCAAGTAATTATAGCTTAAAGTTGTACTAATCACTCCTAATAGAGATGGACTCTTACCCCTGCTGTGTCCCTCACTGCTCCCAGATGAGAACTATCCCAACAATTTTGGATTAGCAAAAACACTTGTTATACTATTAGCTTCATAACTTTATTAACATCTTTGATTATAGAACAGATGGATGAATCTTAATCATTCTATAATGGAAGATTAAATAGCTTAAACTGTATCAATCATATTTAAGTCTTTGCTTAATAAAACAATAATTTAAGTTGGGTCATCGGTAGGGTTTGAACCCCAGGCCTTCAGATTAGCTGCCGACTTCCTCCATTAAAAGAGTAAACCCATTAGCTGCTTGCAGTTGTACACTTATGTCTGTGTACACTGGCCATTAAAATATGTGACTCATGCTGTGCTGGTGGATTACACATTGAATTTTGAGATTAAGAATTCCTAGGTTCCTTTTGTGCCTCTCAGAAGTCCTTCTGAGAAATGGGTCAGCTGGTAACAGTGTTCCATTGTATTTTTACATAAAGCTGGTACAAGTTCAGGATCAAAAGACTTTATAAAAACATTGATTCAGAGATACTTAAGAGCCAAACATGCATATTTGGTGTATGGACTTTAAGATCCAGGCAAAAACACTTATTGAATTCCCATCCTGTCATTATGAGCAGAATATGAGACTAAAGTAAAAACTGCAAGGATTGCTTACGGTATACTTTTTGTCATCTATTTCAGGTGAACTGGTTCACTGTACACAAAAGTTCTTAGAGGATTTTTTTCCCCCTCTATATCACCTTTTGCTGTGCTACTTAAACCTTAATTAACCGCAGATACTCTTCATGACCTCACTCAGGGTCAGCACTGGTTTACACTGACTCAGAATCCTGACTGCAGCTTATCTGACCCTTTATCTGCAGCTTTATCAGAGACAGCGCATTAAACTTTACTGGAGGTGGCAAATCACACCACTAACTGGAGATAAGTTGTTTTATTCTCTGAACGTTGAATGAAAGAGCCAGTGAAGAGTAACTTAACAAATCTCATGTGAAAAAGAGGTCTTCAATCTTAGGTGTAAATTTGAATTACAGTGCCAGTCTTGAGCAAGTGTGGATCTCATGGCTGTGTACAGAGAACCGATTTGTTCATTTCAGTAAATTGTTCAAATAAACAGAAAATGTGCAGCTGTCGCTTGACACTGTTAGCACACAGACACAATGCCAAAACTGAAGGTGAAACGTGGTAAATTAAAGATCAGCCACTGATACAGGGTTTGAGAATATCACCTCCAAAAGCTAAAAGCTGAAGAACACACTGAAGAATGTGTGGGAACATCCAACTTGGTGGGAACAGAAACTACTAATTCCTCATAAAAAACCACTTCCTGTGTCATCATTTGTCTTCCTTGGGGGTGTCTAAAAGCAGGTTGAACTCTAGCTAACTTTGGAAAGCTCACAATAAAAGGTACAATTGCACAGGAGCTCCATAGTTGTATATTAAGTCCTATAATTCTGCAAACTTTGCAAGTTTGCTCATCAGTCTTCCTCA
This sequence comes from Lepidothrix coronata, assembly GCF_001604755.1. NCBI lineage: Eukaryota > Metazoa > Chordata > Aves > Passeriformes > Pipridae > Lepidothrix > Lepidothrix coronata. Next base: position 8,517,177 of record NW_016690187.1, read on the forward strand.
AAACTTTACATACATACTTAAGATTAAAATTTTATTTGGAGATGTCGTTTCATTTTACTGCATATCAGTACCTCAGCTCTTCTATAAGTGCACTCAGTGACTCCCTGAAGAGAGAGAAACTTAGCAGTGGTATATATATTTCCTGCTCATTACACTGTAAAAACCCTTGGAGAACTGATACATTGATTAGCACAAGTTAGAAGTGCATTTTTGCCCTGATCAATATATTTGTGTGTTGTGGACTGGCTAATGGCAAGTGTCAGAGTGCCCACCTGTTTGGAATAATTGCAGAATACAAACATTAGCCTACTGAAAGAATGCATTTATTGGGCACAAAGAAAAATTTATGATCTTCAACTATATAGCCTGTGCAATAACAGTGACTGCCAAGTAGAGAAAAGATAGTTCAGCTATATTAAAGTAGCAGGTAAATCTGGAGTCTGGGGTTTGCTCCAGGTATTTAAAGACCTGAGCAGAGCATAATGAAGGAACAGATGTACCACTTCAAGCCAGTATGGTACATGAGTAGCCTCAGAGGAGTGTTGGAACACAAAATGAAAAAAAGTATAACTCTGATCAAAAATCTATGTCCAAAGGCTCACAAAATATACACATCTGCTTACAGAGACCCTCTGTATGAATTCTTCAGAGTTTGATATAGATATGCCATAACTGTAATTCATGTCACTCCCTCAGGATAGAGTACTTTTTATGCTCTTGTAAATTATTTTATATCCTAAAATAGCTTTTCCAGGTGAACTGAAACACTTTGAGTGCTTTTAAGTACTCTGATACTTCTGACTGGCCATGTTTTTCATTTTAACCTCATAAAATGGAGGAGGAGCTCTCTTTTTTTGTTAATCCTATAAACCAGGAGATATAAAGTTCTCGCTGGAGACTAAGTTAGGTTGCCTCGTTAGAATGCAGGAACTAAATATTTCCCTGGAAACCACAACAATAAGGTTATTCTAAGATGAGCTGCTGTCAGTATTTTCTACTGCTGTGGTTCTACTCCAAATCACATATTTCCATATTCATCGGGAGATAACTATTGTCTAGTGGTTCCACATCTCACTTGATAGTCTAACTTGTGGTACTGCAAGACACAAAGAGACATGACTTTCCAAAGAGAACAGAGGAGATTCAGAGCAGCTGAGCTACCGGGAGCCCTGGACCAGCCCAGCCCACTTGCCTTCCTTGGAGGGTACAAGGGATGGCCAAACACATCCTGATGTATGAAGATGGAAAGTGAGGAACTTCCAACAGGAGGCAGCATATGTTGGACTAAGCTACCCTAGATATTTCATATAGTTTTAAAGTTGAGCCCTGAAACTCTACAGCTGCCGAAGCTGAATCCCTATGGCCAGGAAAACATAAATTGCAGGAAACAATCACCTGAGGGAAGCACAGAGTCAGATGCTGGTGCTCTGAGTGGGTGTCCTGACTTCCCTCAAAGAACCTCACACAAAAATAAAGAATTGTTTGATCTGAAACTAGCTAAATTTGTATTGTTGCAAGAGGATCTCTTTCCCTGTTGGAGCAGCTAAATGAATATATTTTCCCAGGGTTTTCTTGATACGAAGTGTTTCTACAGCTCAGTTTCAAAGGCCATAAATCTATGGCTTTCTCCTGGCCTAGTCAACTAGATAAACTTTTGGATCAGAGAAGGAAGACTGGGACTTGCTCATCAATCTCTCGTTTTAGTGTTATTAGGAGTCAGGATCTGTACTAAGTTTGTCACACATCTTTGTACAGGTGAAAACCTTGGGTATTTGAGATTGTTCTCTGAAACATGATGCACTGAAGTTTTGTACCAGTTCTGTGGAGATGAAGGTAAAGCCTGGTCTTGGGAGAAACCTTCTTAATTACAGGTTAAGCACTGACATCTGAAATCAGACCCAACACCTTGGATTTAGTCCTCAAAACAAAACCAATTGGGTAATAGTAGCTCAAGAATCTTGTTAGAGAAGTTAGTGGGGTAACTGTTCCTTGTATTAAAGTAAGACAATAGTGATTTTGGAAGTGTAATATGGAGCTTTTCCTGCTCCATTTCTGCAGTGCTGAGTTTGCAGAAAAGACAATTTGCATTTCTCAGGTATCTGGGAAGTACTTTTAAGTTTTTCTAACAGATTTGATAGAGTCTGAGACTGCATTAATTACAAAGGACTAAAACTGGTAAGGTGGTGGGGGTTTTTTTGGTTTTTAACTTCTGCTAGTAATCTGATACTTTTTTTCTGTTCATAAGCGTAAAAATGTTTCAGGAAGGTGGCAAGGAAAGTCCAAGGAAACTCCATTCTGGACTTTGCTGCTGAGCTAGATGAACCCTCTGATATGTGCTGAAAGTACTTCTTGTGCATCCAAGAGGAGCAGCATAAGATAAGACGCTGGTGACGCAGGTTCTGGGAGAGAATTTCAGATCCACTGATTTGTCTGTGAACTCAGTGTGGTGAGATATTCAGCTTTTGTCTTCAGGCTGTCCATAGTAGGACATCTAATACAGAAACTATAGTACTGACTTAGTGTGCAACTGTTCACATGAAGTTCAATGCTTCTGTTTGGATGCTTGACTTTGCAGTAATGGATACAATTTCAAATGAGATCTATGCTGACCTGGTGGATGTAGAACCTGTCATGTGTCTTCTGTATCTCAGCAGTTGTCACAAACTTGTTAAAACTTCTTTTAGTTACTGAGGTAGAAGACTCTGAGTTGAGAAGGTGGGATTTTAGGTGCTCAATTAGAATAGGCCCTCCCTTACATCAGGAGGAGGAGAGGTCTGTTTATTTGTCACATGCACACCTTTCCTTTGACTGCTCTTCTCCGTTTATTTCTAGAGTTTAGTCCATGCAAGCAGGCATCAGGTGAAGACACCACCAGACCATGCTTGAGAGGCAGTTAAGTACCCAGGGAGATCTAACTTAGAATCCAGACTTGGACAAAGCATGATGTCTAACACCGAGGTGCCCATTTTACTGATGTCTAGGGAGAAGGCAGTCCAAGGGCACAGCCTCTGCAGCCTGATGGAAGAAAAGCTACTTGCAACCTCTTCTCAAAAGTGTTTCCTGCACATTTGTGATGTGCACTGGGCATAGAAAAGCCTACTGCACAAGATGTAACTTCTATAGGAATCTATTCTTCTCCTGTTTAGGGAGTTTGTCTACAGTACTTAATTACTCATATGCGTCTGGAATTATTGTATGAAATTGGAAGTTCACATTGCACTTTAAATGTGACCCTTTTTCAGCCTTTATCATGTACTAGAATAATCCATGATATTACATTTCACTACTTTTTCTTACATACCTTTTATATAAAGCCCACATTTCACTGGATGGATGATTCCCAAGAAGCAAGACAACTTTTCAGCCTGGCCTTTAATTCTGTTTGCTGTGTAAGTCTATGCCAGTCTGGTTGATGTTCACCTCCTGACCTAGGTAAGGAATCATAGGGATTTTATAGAGTTATAACTTCTTACTGATAATTTATTCATATTCAAATCTGACCCTTTTGGGACATGTCCTATGTAACAGAATCTTTCATTACATTATCTTACCTAATTTTTACACAAAACTGCAATCCCACTGAATGGATGTTTCCCAAGAGCTGGGACAAGTGCTTAATGAAGGAATCATTGCCATAGGGGTTTTGCAGAGTTACAGCTTGATGCTGTTAATGTATTCAGTTTAGAAATTGCCTTTATACTGTAAAGGCAGATAGGCAAGCTGAAAAAGGGAGATTAAATCTCAATTAATTTTGGACACTTCTGAAATAGTCTTTTTTGGAAATGCGGAGCACTTTTCTTTTAGCAAATCCTTGGAAAGACTGAGTCTGTTTTTAAAGAACTGCTTGAGCATCACTTTTTTAAACTGCAAGATAACTCTGAAGCACAGGTTTATAAGCTTTATTTTCATCAATTTATATATGAAGAATGCAAAGAAAAAAAAGACTTAGTGAGAGGAGTACATAGCAAAAAGAAAAAGCTTAATTTTAAACTTGGGGCCTCCAGCTCTTGACCCATCCTACCCGTTTTTTTACAGATCTTTTGACTCCAACTGTGTGTATGTCTAACACGTTTGAAATACACATGCTTGCCAAACTGGGGGACAAAAAACAAAAGAGAAATTATGATCGGCAATTTGTGCTTTCTTGTGAAAATTCTTTTTGTCAATGAATTGCTCAACACTTGTGCTGTTGCTGAGACAACCATCAAATTGAGATGGAATAGGTAAGTCTTAACTGTGAGACCATTCTCCCCAAAATATCTTTAGAAAATTGTATTCAGACTTTGCAGTGAATAAGAGATCCTCTGAATATTTTCTACCGTGCAGTTCTGCAGAGATGTCTTAGAGTACAAATACATACGTAAGTACCAGTTTAAAATTCTTTACTTCATATTAAGATAAACTCAATGTTTAGCTTTTCTCCACCATGATATTCTCCAAAACATTCTGGGTGAAAGCTGGAGGAAAATAAAAGTACAGAACTGTCAAAGAAATGACCTGTTTCTGATGGGCCAATAATAAATGCTCAAGTGAGAACAGAAATAAGGACAGAAGTAATCCTATTCTACAAATTAAGCAGTATAGGGACTGTTTCTGCTAGATGTTTCTTTGATTTAAACACCAAATATTGTAAGATTTAAAAGAAAAATTTGGTGCATTCAGTGAGACTGTAATGTATACAGAATTAGATACATCATGTACAAACAGCTTCTGTTTCCTGATTTCCATGGAGTTTTAGCTTTTAAGCCTACAACTGTCAAACACACTGGAGGCATGTGGTCTCAGTCAGACATCTAGATGTGAGGGGGACTGCAACAGTTAGAAGTCCAGAGTGCCAAGCTGTCATGAAGTAGGAAGGATTCTCTTCCCTTCCCACTCAGCATCATCTACAGACACAGGGGGCTTATGCTACCTGGGTCCAAGCAGGTCTGGAAATACTGGAAACCTAAAACCAAGGGGGCCACTGGAGGTCTGTGCCCTCTCTCTCACCAGGAGCTTTTAATATGGATGATCATATTCTTTATCAAAGCTGTAGAATTAAGGAAGCAGAAGAATATTGTTTTGTAAGTGATGGAGTTGACTTATTAATAAGGTCTTAATAGTTAAATCCTGTTTTGAAAACATTCATCCCCATTCCCATCTCATCTCCTGACTTCCTTTTCACCTTCTATTCTTTGGAACACTTTGCTGTTTCCATTATTTATAGCCAAAGCTAATAAGCAATCATGTCTGACAAGCAGTGGATAGAGGATCTCCCATCTTACGTTCTAGTCCACAGAAAAGTCACTTTGAAGGAACCATTCACCCAAAAAAATACCAGCCCATAGAGAAGCTGAGTCAGACACTGGTGACAATAAGCACCCAGAGGAGCCACAAGAGAGTGGTGACTTCAGAACCTGTAAAAGCAGATAAAATTTGGTGCATTCTTAGTCTAGTCATACGGTCTTCTTGCTTGGCTCTGTCCTCATGCCAGAGGATGATGACATTCATTGGGAAAACTTATTTTTCAGACTTATTTTTAGGTCTGCATCCTATTTTATTTTTTTCCCCCAAATAAAGCCATTTTCAGTCTAACCATAGGAAGTCCAAATTGAGGTGTTTAGCAGATAGATGATAGTGAATTCCAGTTCTCCTAGATAACCTTGATCAGGGATATAAGTTGCTGGTGCTATTCATTTGGGTAGGTTTTCAGGTTGGTGCTAGCTTTTGTTGGGCATTTTCCTCACTGCCATATTCCAGAGTTACACTTCATGCAGTGGTGCAGCTCTCAGTTGCAATACTATTTCCATTTCTCCTCAGCATGAGAGAAACAACTAGAATCCTGGCTTGCAATCTGTCTCACTAATGCTTAAGCTGGTGTTCACAGCCCTAAGGGCTTGTAGGCAATTTAATTACATTCATTTCATAATTTCAAGTGATGGTATTTTGTAAACATTTTTAATGTATCATCATTAATATACTAAGGAATGAAATCTATTTCTGCCAAGAAAAAGGAAATAAATCTTCACTATCTCTTTGGTCCACTAGTTTACATTTAGAATAGAACACCTTTTCTGAAAAGCTGTTGGAGACATATGCTCCCATTATTATCTCACAGTGATTTATCACTAACTCTAAAATAAACATTATATCCAAGTTACCTGCTTGCTACTGCCCTTACTGTGCTGTTTCAGAATATCTTAAAGAATCAGAATATGAACACTGATGTGGATTTGTTGAATAGGGAGTTTTTCGCCTGTACTCTGTTTTAGTATTGTTGCCACATGTATATTTTCAAATTGTTTTAAGCAAGAGGGAGAGAAACAAATAAAACCAGAACTGCCAGCTGAAATCCTAGCTGGAGAAGGTAAACTCACACATAGAAACCAGTAGTGAAATCTCCTTGTTGGAAGGATGATGAGTTGAAAATAATTTCATGTACTAGGGGAAAGGGCAAACTCATTAAAATATAAGGTATGCTATACCCTAAAACCTGAGAGGATCTTTTCACCTACATATTTGGGGCTGGGTGACTTAGTGGAGCCCTCAATAGCTAGAAAGAGGCATAGACCATGGTCTGAGATGTAATTCTGCTGTCAGCTACCCAGAATCTCTCAGTTTGTAAACTGGGCCGTTTGTTTTCCACTTTCCAGCCACTTTTGCAAGTAACAAATAGCCCCGTTTCCAATAAAGAAGAAGGTGTTTTCTTGTAGCTGAAAGATCAAGGTGACCCAAGGTATGAGACAAGTGGAACCTGTAGTCCTCTGCCTTAGCATGAGGTGCCTGTCTCTTGGTTAACAAATCACAGACTGCGTGCACTTCAGAGGAACAACTCCATTAAATTATGGAAATTTACTTGTATTTGAGATAAGAGTCCAGGGACCCTCTCAGTATAAGACATCCTTTTATGCCAGAGCTAGGTAAACCAAGAATAATTAACAATTCCAGAACAACTTACCTTGAGTTGAGGTTCAGGAGGAGAATGTAACAAAGAAGAGGGTGAGGTTTGAGGAAGTTATACTTGTGTGGCTACATTTTAAAAGAAAAAGATGACTAAAAGCCACTTGAGTACTTCCTGGTGGCTAATCTTACTTATTTTTGTTTTAAATGTTTGATATATGTTTCAAATCTAGTCCTCACACTCTGCACAAAATTAGAGCTCAATTAAGCAGTTGGGACATCATTGCCCCAACTTGAAAAATGAGGGGAAAGAGGCAGAAAGGTCACTACTCAGCCCTTTGTTACTGCACCTTTCTCTGCTTTGTTTTTGGTGATCACTCCTGCAGTAAAATTTGTTAATAGCTATGTGAGGGAAACATCTCTGTTCCTTCACTAAAAACTTCACCCAGTGTCAGTAATTCTCCCTTTAAGCCTTTTTGTTAAATGTCTTGGGCAGTGGATTAAGCCTGAACATTTAAGATACTTGTCTCCATTTTGGAAAGGCTGGTTTAGGCTCATAAAGTTCTTTCATTTCAGGAAGAATCCTGTTCTATGCTTCCAGTTTGTTCTGAGGTTGCGCAGTGGCAAAACTGCTCTGCAGAAATTTTGGGCTTGTTATTTTAAAAAATAATAAATAATTGCCTTTGGGTATGAAACTCTGATCGAGTGCAGTGGAGACTACTGCTTTAGCATTATTAGAATAGCATTTCATGGTTTTAAAGCATTGAGAAGAATTGGTCTTTTACCATAATTAAGCTGGTGTATGCAAATTCAAAACCTGAAGGATTGCCTATAGATATTTGACAGATATAGTATAAATAATGCTATGAGGTCCTAGAGCAATGCTGTGTTTTGCCCTGTGGAGGTAAGCTCTGCATTGCATATTTATTTACTTCAAATGTTTTCTATTTTTCAACATCATCTCTCTAGTTTTGTCTGGTAGATCTTTAGTATAAAATATAGGCATGCAGCACAGAATACCACATTAGGTTTTCCCGGCAAAAATGCATGTAACCTGCTAGAAGACAGGAGTTGAGGTTAAAAATGGTATGTGGCAGTGCAAGGTGGAGACTTGGGAGTTTAAGACACTCTAATTATTCACTAGACCAGTATGCTTCTGTCATCTTCGCCAATTCAGAATAACACTTGGAAAAAACAAGTGACCCTCACTATCATACATAATGTGGCAGCTTAATTGGCAAGGAGAGGGTGAAAAGTAGGCTAGGAAAACCCTTTGAGACTGATGGAGCATATTTCAGTGGCTTCATCAAGGTAGTGTTCCCCAGGTGATTGAAAGCAGCAAATATTTCATGAGGAAAAAATAAAAAAGGTGCTTCAATGGCAGAACCCCAAACAAATTATCACAAACAGTTGGGTTTTTTTTATATACTTTTATATCGTATATATCTAGAGGAAAAGTAAAAGAAAATTATTAATTTTAATAGCCACAAATTATGGTGATATTGTACCCAAAGATGACTTGCATTTGCAGTGAGATTTCACTAAGAGAGGTTTTCAGTTGTAATACATATTAGCTTTCATCAAAGGAGGGAAGCAGTCAGCAAGAATTTTTGTGCACTTTACCACAAAGCATGCCCTTTTGCATATGTGACCAGAACAGACATAATACTGAAGCACCCTTAACTTCTTGGTCACAGAGCCTATCTAGGTCCATCAGTCTCACAAAACTCACATTTCTTCAATATTTGATTTTCAGACAGATTCTATAAAGAACCTTTAAAGTGTAAACAACATAGACCACAAATTAAATGAAGACTGTTTTTTGTTGTTGGTTTGACTTTCTAGGTAGCGTAGTAAAACAACAAAGAAAGTAACTTCTGGAGCTTTCTGGGCAAGTACACCGATTCTGCTAGATTTAAATAAATAAATAAAACTTTAAATATCTATTTAAACAAAATTCATGGCCCCATTGCTAGAAGAGGTATGTGTCCCAACATCAATATAAAATTAATCATGTATATTTTTCAGTAATATTTTCTGTCAAAAATATATCATCATGTGATTTTGCTTCTTTAACATTACTAACATGTACCATGACAACCACTATAAGCTACTGGTTTGACCCAACAAAATGCATGGGAAATTGGAAAACACTTTCTCCTGTGCACACACAGCGTGCACTCCTGTGCACATAGTGTAGGTTGTTACCACCAAGGGTCCATGTTCATATGAGTAGAGTAGATGCTCTAAAAAGTCTAGATTAACTTGGGTATTTTAATTGACTTAATCATATTTGAAATGGAAGTGCATTAGCTAGTTGTCAATTGTCAGTTAAAATAATTCCTGATCAGCAGTGACTAAAAATATTTGAGGGTAATGCTGTTAATCCCAGTCTTTTGAACCATGTGTTTGCATCCTAAGACCACACATCTTCATGTATGCTCTATGCAAAGGTAGTTGAGTAGCTGAATGGATCTGGCTGGAGTACCTTTTTGGTTTAAGGCAGGTTTACAGATGATCTGAGCATGGATATTCTTTATGCTACTGGAAAAAAAAAAATTTAAAATATAAAATGGGAGTTTTGTCTGATAGTGAACTACAGATATTTATGATCATCATGCTCAGTTCTGAGATACAATCAGGGATATAATATTCACACCTTACTCGTTGTCATACTTCCTCTAATACCTAGATCTCTGACCTGAGAGTAAACTATGTCAATTATAATGGGCCATACACCATCAGAGATGTCTCTTCCCAGAAAGAAGAGAAAATTGCTCTTCTAACAATTTTCAAGGCTGGTAAAATTTTCATTCCTGAATCCAATAAATAAATAAAAAGTAAAAGGAGATGTTTCAATTACACAAGTCTGTCAAACTATACAAAGAACAAAACATTTCTTAAACTGACTGCTGTGTGGTATGTTAATTAGTCATCATCAGGGAATGAAAGGCTCCGTTAGCACGCAGGTGCATGTGAGACAATATTAAAGGAATATATATGCATGGAGCCTCAAATCTAATCATCTTATTTGCAATCTGTTACTGAGCTAGAATTTAGTTAAACATCTTGAAGATGTACAAAATCTCTTGTAGAAGAGGCATTGGCTCTTAAGTAATTGGCAGCAGTGCTAGCTCATTAGAATAGTCTCTCCTCTGACATGTCAAATGTGCCCTGTGTTGAGCTCTTCAATTATCAGCAACTAATTTTTCCTCTTCTCACATCACTCAGCATGACAAATCAGTGACATTAACCACATGGGTTAAGGCCAATGCCAGTCGTTGTTTACATCTCAGGTTAGCCAGTTCTCTTTCAATCAATGCAATGTCTCTAAAAATACAATACAAATAGAACTGGTGGCGTGGTCTTCATAAAAATCACGTGACTTCCCCACATTTCAAAAAGAAAACAATAAATTATAGATGTGCAGTACAAACTGTGATATGAAACTGGCTATATTTAACTTGAAGAATATAAGGACCACACTTCTAAAAGGAACTGGTTGCTGCATTTGCCAATACCCAGCTTGTCGGAGATACCAAAACCTAGAGTTTCAGAGAAACACAGGATAAAACACCCATGTGGAGGAGGCCCCTTAGCTTTTCTCACATTGAATCAGGTTGTCAGTAGTACATTCACCCAGGTAATACCCAAGCCCTTCTCCTAGGTGATTGGAGTCAAATGGTAAGAAACCTGGGGTATCCTTTCTTGCATGTGTTACTTCCCATAGGTTGGCACTGGATTTCAGCCACTGTTGCACATCTTTTATTTGGGTTAGTTAGGTTCCTCTCAAGCTCACAGCTTTCCCTAGTCTTTACCTAGCTGAATAATTTAGTGCATTTTATCTGTGTAATTTGTGCATTTTATCACCTCAGTGCTCTCCTGTGGTCAAAGATCAGTGATAAATAAGGAAAGCAATAAAATATGTTATTCAAACCATACTATCTGCTGCCTTGCTGTGCCAGCATTAGCCATGAGAGCAAGCGTCTGTTCACTCTTATCCACAGCATATTGCTGATCATCCCTCAGTCCTGGCATAGAGCAGCACTATGCTGTTCACTCTTTCACTTCCTAACTTCAGCAACAGCATCTCATGGAAACGTAGCAATGAATCAGTGAGTCTAACATCTACTTGAGGACAACTAAATCTTATATTTTTCTTATCACCAGTTTTGTAAGCAATAGTGATGGAAATCCGCAAAGTACTGTGACTATCGTGAATTTAAAATGCTGATAATATGCTTCTATATGCATACCAAATCCTGCTGATTCTGTCAGTTTGGAAAAAGCTGCAGCCTAAGTGGAGCAGAGTGATGTGCTCTGAAGTTAGCTGGAAGGACATGAATCATAATTCTAAAGAGAGAGGTTGGAAGAAAGAACAAACAAAGGTAGCCAGTAATATTAGAAATTTTTTGAGCTTTCTGTTCCTAACCAATGTGTAAGTGTAAGCTCTGACAAAGAGGCGGTTATCTTGTCCTGCACATGATGTTTGTGATCTGCTGAATCTTGTCCCTGCAGCCGAGGACACAGCAGCGTTTCAGCTCACCTACTTCAGTCCCCAGCTTTTCACGTTTAGCCAAAATCTTGCAGCTGGTTACCTTCTGAAATGAGCACCTACCATCATTTTTTTTTCTCCAGCTTTGCTTTCACTGACAATAGAGTAACACAAGAGCAATGTTAGCCTCCTCGAGTAATGCCTATGCATGGGGTCTGGCTGCAGGCTGAGCAGTAACCCAGCACTAGTAATGTAGTGGGAGTGTCTCAATGTGGCTCCTTGTCTCCCTCTTTTCCCCCTCCCCTCCCTTATTCTCCTCCATTATGCATAAATATAGTCACTTGATTTCAGAATTTTTTATAACACTGTGTTTTGTCTGAATTTTGACTTTATTTCCTGTTTCATTTCTGGCACACAAAGGTTTTGTTACACTGCTTTTGGTTGCTCTCTTTCCTTTACATAAAGGGAGTAAAAATCTGTACACCACATTTAAATATATATTTCTGTAGTATAGACACCAGATAAAACAAAAAGGAGAACATGGATGCTCAAAAAAATCAGTAAAATCAGTAAATACACATAAGGGCTGTTATTAAAAGTATATTCATCCAGAATCATACCGGTCTCCCTGAGCATAGCTGGGCTCCCTTGTGCAGTACATGCAGTACTGTACCACTGTGGGAAAATACAGTGTGGAGGGAATTTCTTTGCTTATGATGGGAATAACATAATAAATACATCCTGAGATGGTCAGGATAGCTATTACTGCGCTGTGGCAAGCTTGGGCCTTTAAATGTCTAGCCATTTTTCTTTTTTAAAGGGCTCATTTTATATACGGTTCATCATTGTACCACTGACCTTTCTCTTCTGACTTGCGCTGATGACATCATGGAAATGACAAGATTACCAGGAGCAATGGAAATATGTGCTTATCATTGTACAAATTAGCAAAGAGCTGGCAGCAACAGGAACATGATAGGCTGCTACATCTGCTTTGGTGCAGATCAGAAAACCACATCCCAACCATCTAAAATCGACAATCAGAATTCAGTCAGAGACAAAAGCTCCTGTTTGTCCAGGAGCTTCTCTCAGTGTGGGAGCATCCAGATGAAAATGTCTGAATATCATCTATTATAACATGGAGTTAAACCTATTTTCCACTTTCAGTAGATAAATAGCACAGTTGCTTATCAATATCTCCTATTTTAAATGTGGAGCTTAAGCATGTTTTCTGGACAGAATTTCAATAATTCCTTCCACATAACAACCTCCCCGCTCATTTTAATTCCCTTATTCAGTTTTACAGTTACAGTGAGCACTGACATGCTTCAACTGTATTTCAGGGTGGTTTTAAAATTCTCTTAAGAATATAGGGTCCTTGTACTATCGCTTGAAATGCTTTAATATTCCCAAGATGTTAGCCTTCACTCAGCATAGAAATATTATTAGGTTTGTAGCAAAGCTTAACTAGTAGATTCATACTCATAGTAAAAGTTAAGCATGGTCTTAGTACCATACTGAATTGGGGTCTTGGAAACAACTCTGCCTGCTGATTACTAGGACAGTACTGTAGAGTGAATAAAATACTTAAATGGATGTCAACTAGGTAAGAGATATGGATGATCACATAGAACACAATACTTGTGCAATCATACCCTGGCTATGAAGAGAATGAAAAGGATATTTTGAGTTGTGTTACTTAGGTGATCTGCCAGTCCAGCAGACCTCCTCTGGCTTCTATCTCGGTCACCATTTCCTCCACCCCCCAAAAAAAAAACCCAAACAGAAAACAAGAAAAACAACTCTGGATGCTGTTTTCTGTTTACAAGTTTGTTTTCTGTGCATTATCAGAAGTTGCAGGTGACTATGGAGTAGATGAGGTGAGGATTAGACTGCAGTAGGTCAGTCCAGGGCCACTCAGGTGCAGCAGATGTTGTGATGACTGCAGGTATAAAAAGAGATTTCGGTTTCAGTAATAACATTGCATGGTTTTTTGTGGTGGTCTTACTATACCTGCGGAGAATGTTTGCTTTTTACCATTCACAAACAGGTAAATGTCTCTGTAAGAAAAGACTTTTCCTTTATGCTCAAGAATAAAATGTTTTTTATATACCTCCAGTCCCAGATTGAGGGAAGAAGTGAAGGCACAATCAAATATACAGAGAGAAAAATATTTCCCTGGGAAGGTCACAGTGCAGTAATAAAGAATGTCCTTCAATAATCATTGTGATTTTAAGGAGGGTAATTATTTAGTATCATCTTCCTTTGCTTTGTCAGGATTTCCTTTAGTGTTCTTTTTTCCTGTGTTCTCACTACTCCTGTGGATCATGCACATGGTGTTAGTGAGACTGAACAAGCTGTACTGGGTAGCCCGGTGCTCTATGTCTTTATCAAGAGAAAAAGATGGCAGAACAGCATCTGTTTCCCTGACTGCAGGCATTCTGGTACTTTATCTGTATGTTTGTAGCTGGAGGCTATACTAGATCTCTTTGCTCTTGTGGTTTGGTAATTCTAGTAGCAGGTAGCTTTGGCAGCATTTCATATCCGTAATTGTATCCGTGACTGTCCCTCAGTGAAGTGGATGTGCTCATTTCTATCCATGATTCTTTTATCCTAATTGAGTAACTGGAGCTCACTAATGTCTGATATGACTCAAAGTACACACTAGGTGATGGCCTTCATACCACTGTGCCACGTCATGGTTTTTCTACTGCTTCTAGATCTCCCTGTGGGTAGCAAAAGAAACCTATAGGCTCCCTGCCCAGGTTGGCACCTCCCTGGGAAGTGGCTCTATGCATCTACTCAAATTAATTGGCATATACAGAGAGGGACAGAGGAAAAGGTTTGTGGAGAGATACCAGCTTTAATGCAGGCAGGCTCATCTTTCTCTGCAGTCAGTGCAAAGGGAAAGGTCTCCTCTGTATACAGCTCCTGGTTTTCAGATTATTAAGTGACTACTCCAGGCATCACGATTCCCTTTAAGTTTTCAATTTTTTTTTTAGCAGGCAGTTAAAAATTAGCTAACTATGACTATGTAAACAACAATGAATATCAGCAGTGTTAGTGCAAACAAGACTAGTAAGACCAAACAGGGAATTACCAAAAATCATCAGAGTACTGTAGCTAAATGCAAGGTAATCCCCAAATTCACCAACATATGCAAGTCAGTAAGTTTCAGAAAATGTGTCCAAATCCCTGGCCCACTCCCAACTTTCTGAACTCAGTCAAATTTGCTGTTGGTTAAAGTGCTTAGAACAGTATGTGGAAAATTTAATGCAGAGCACTTCAGCCTTTCATTCTCCATCTGACAGGAGATGCTTCCGTTTGGGCTCTTCATTTGTCTCAGAAAAGTGTGGATGTGAGTCTCTTCCCATCACACCCCATACAGGCAGTCTCAACAGTCTCCTCTTCCAGTATAACAGGCTTTTGGAAATCCCTCGCTGTATTTATGTCTTGTAAAGATCCTATTGCACTGTCAGCACTTAGCACCAGATAATAATTCTGAAGCCAGACACTCCCATCACAGACCACAAGTTACTTCTGTTGATTTCAAATACAATGCTGCTTTTCCATCCATTCCATTCAGGAAAGATTTTGGCTTAGTCACCCTCACTATATACATCATTTGAGTAATACAAGAAAAGTAACACACTGGAGGAAGCTCCTAGACAAAGGCAATGCTACTTTATATTAATTCCTAGAATGGGGGAAAAAGAAAAAAAGAAGAACTTTTTTTTCTTTGAAAGTGAGATATTAATTCTAATGAAGTTATGGGAATATTGTTGCTGCCTTAGATACGGGTGGGAGATAAGTCATCTTTCTCTTCAATTTGTAAGTCCTTTGAGTACCTGGTTATTAGTTATTGGCCCTCATTAACGGCAGGTTAAATCTTAACCTCAAATTAACTGTATAGAAAATAAAAAAATTTCAGTTAAAAAGAGTGTCTCCAAGAAGTTTAGTTTTATCGGGTTCCTTCACCATAATCAGAAGAAACAGAAAAATATATATAGAGTGAGCACAGATACCACACTACCAGTGTGTCTGGCAAGGAGAGCATATTTTAGAACTTTGCACACAGCTTGCTTTTGAAGCAATCTGAGACTAACAGTGGGGAAGAGGTGTTAGAAGGGATTCTTTATATGTTACCAACAAAAAGGCTGTTATTAATGCAGTAGCAGAATCTTAAGTTACAGGCAGACATGAGACATGGCTGCTCATAGCAGGACCCAGATGCGAAGCTAGAAAAGATACATAATGCTTCCCATAGCAGCATCTGGCTTTTTGGCAGAGTCTACACACTTGGGCATTGACAACTCTGGATTTGCTTTGTAGTCTTTCAAACAGTTGGATTGCAGCGGCCCTGGGCAAAACTGCAGAACCTTTTCCTCCACAGCACATCATTTTACATAGCATTTTACAAAAGAATTACCACCGAAAATGAACATAGTCTGTGCAATTAGTCTGATAATTAAGACTTAAGTACTGGACAGAGATCAAAGTGCTTGTAATCTGCAATAAAGTTCCTAGAGTTGTAAGGATTTTCAAAATGTTAGCTTGTGCTTTATTGCACCTTCCATTTATTGTGTACCCATGATAGCAGCAAACACATTTTCCCAGTGGATATCAGCATGTATAACTGCAACACCTGTTACTACATAAGCCTGGTGTTTCTCACAATATGATTACTCTGTCAACGACTGCCATAAAAGGTGGCATCTGTATTCATCAAAAAGAGTTATCAATAAATGTAAAGCCATACCACAATTAGAGATCTCCAAGGAAGAACAAATCCAACAAAAAAAAAAGTCAATGACACTATTTAATTACTAAGATTGTTAATCAATAAAATGCCTTCATAAGTTTTAATTAAATTTTTATTTGAACTGAATGTTTAGAGAATCTGATTCTTTGTTTTTGTTTCATTTAACAGTTGCACTACTAAAGTACTGGTGACATCTGTGAACAACCATCCTCAGGGGGACACTTCATGTCTGTAAGTGCATTTTGTCACCTACAGAGGGTGTTAAGAATCTTGTTAAAAATAAAGGAAATAGTTAGGAGACATCTCGCTGTAGCCATTATTATAGTGCAAATTACCAGGTAGAGTAATCCAGAAGCTGTCAGGAAAGGTTAGTAAGAAACAGTGTCAGGAAATCAACCATTCAGCAATTCATCACGGCCTAACACTAGCTCTAAAATGAAAGCTTTTAAAAGGCATTGTTTTATGAAGTAAAGGATATTATCTTTTTTTCTTTTATTTTTTTTTTTTGCAGTGAATAAAGATAACTAGCTGAGTGGTTCTCTCATGAAAGACATAATGATGGAAAATGTCAATTATTTTATCGCACAAATCTGCAGGTAAAAAAAAGAGAGAGGTTGCTTCAGTTGAAGGAACCCATTGCAATATAATACCTCCCTTTTATTTTCATTTTAATTTTGGAATATACAGTCTGATTTTTTCAATCCTTATTAAAAAAAAAATGACAGGCTTTCTAGATTACCAGACCCATCCCTAGAGGCTCTCTAAGGTGTCATGAAAATACAAAATTTGCCTTACAGGAAGTTTTTACGTGTGCAGACTTGATACTGATTGTAACACAGATTGCCATTGTTCTGTTAAGGCATATTGGAAGAGTTTGTTACCATTTGTCTTGTAGGGAAATAAAGGTTATCTGCCTCTTCCTTTGACTTCCAGGTTTAGCTAGTGAGTGAGTGCCTTCTGATGTTGACTATCGATAATGATTTTCCACTGCTGCAGTGCCACTGAAGTGGCCATAACTGTTCTCTGGTAAAACATTCTGTTTTCATGGTGCACTGTCTGAGGAACACCACTGCTTCTGGTTTGGAGTTCATTGCCTTGCCTTCATAACCATGTCAGAGCACTGGACAAAAAAGTTGGTCTTTTATAAACAGCTAAAATTGTACATTGGGTGGTGGTGGGGTGGAACCAAATACAAAAACTCGCCAAACCACCAAAAGACTGAGCCAGTCAAGAAAGAATAGTTTGCATAGCAGTGTTTTCTTGGTTAATTCTGGCTCAGTGAAGTGGAAGGAAGGCAGTACAGTTTGCATAAAATTTTCTTTTGTGAAGAGAAAAAATAAACAAACATCTGCTGTAAACCTGCTGGTTAGGTGCCAGCATCCCCACAGGTCTAAAATAGCTTTTTGATACTTAAGAACCAGAAATATGGCAGGAAAGAAAGTGACCCAAAACCTGTCCTTGTATTCCATATGAAAATTTCCCCAGAACTACCAGTAACCAGGGATTGCATTGGTGTAATAAATAAATAAATGTTAAAAGACAGTTGTCTCAGATTGAGGGCATCCCATAAGTTTAAGTGATCGCTGGAAGAGCTATGAAGATGATAAACAGAAATAGCAAAGAGGAGAAGAGTGTATAAGATGGTAAGTTCAAGAACATCACACTTTACTGAAGTCTCAGAGAGCTCTTGGTGTGCTATACAGCCTATGTAAAACTATGAAGAAGACTAACGCAATTACCGATTAATAATTTTTTTAATGGGGCTGATTGATGATTAGATGGCAGAAAGTTTAATCACAAGCACAAACTCACATCAAGTTTGCACTGATGATAAAGGGTTATATTTATATCCAGTCTTAATGTGCTACCAAGGGCTAGTCTTCATTTGCAATGTTAGTGATATTTTCTGAAGACTTGTCAGAATGGAGCACTCACTTTTCATGGATATAAAAATACCCTTATGAACAGATAATAGCATCAATCACTTTTAGTATTTGGATGTCAGATATGTATGAAAAACCTGCTAACTACCTTCAATAAAGAACTTTAAAAATTACTCCTCAAAATATATATACATATATTTTAATTCACAGTAGAACAGATTAAGAGAACGCTTCTTCCATGACACATTGGATAAGAATCTGTCTTGTTGCAATGCTAAAAATTCTCAATCCATCTATTAAACGCAGATTCGGGGCACCATCTCATATTTCCTTGTCAAATAAATTATGCCTTATATCAAAGACCACACAGATTCCTACTTAACAAAACAGGGGCATCTGAACATATCATAAATGTGAAATATGAAAGAGAACAAAATGAGACAGCCAATAAAATGTAAGATTTGTAAGTCAGATAGCATATACCTTAGAAATATTGTTAGCAGTACTCAGAATTTGTGACTAAAGAAATATTCATAATTTGTTGCTAATTTTCCACACTGATTGGAACTTTTTTATAATACAAACCAGAAAAAAGTCTGAGGGAAATTAAAAGAAGAAAAGTAGCAGATGAAATGGTGTTTAAATGTACGTTTCTATATTTGCATATATATAAAGATATTTATCTTTATTTCTCTCTTTTTTCAATTAAGAACTAAACTGGGAAAAGGATACATATTATCAAAGGACAAAGTTTGAAGATATGCTATTATTGAGAATAGTCAAAAGTAAAACCATAAATAGAAATTGTCTATGGCTGTCATAATATGTGTCTGGGCAATAAAATGGTAGCTGACATTCATGTCAATAAGGGCAAAAAGAAGTATGAAGAAATCAACTCTAAGCAAACTACTGCCACTCAAGGATAAGATCTTGGGTTGGGTTGCTTTATAAAACCATTAATGTGGTATTCCTTAGTTTTCATAAAGCAAACTATGTCAAGAATAATTTGGAAACAACTTTCAAAGAAAATACTGAACTGATTAGACCTCTGATATTGTTCTGGTCAGAGTATAGTAGAAAGTTACTCCACAACTTGTCTCTAATCATCATAAAAATACATTATTAATGTGTGCTTTCCTTCTAGAATGAATGTTTCTCCTTTTGTTTCCCTGTATTAGGAGCTCAGCATACTGAAGCAGCTTTCCCAGATGAAGACTCCAAAGAATCTCTGGCTAAACAAGAGACCTAGCTAGAAGGTAGGAATTCTAAAGTATGTAAGTAATTAGATAATTATTTTTTTAGTGGTTTAGTTAATATGCTGTACTTCATGGACAACTGGCTCCTGCCAATAGACTTTCACACTGATATTGCAACTAGATTATCATATGCCTTGCTTTCTGATTCAAAATGAAGTTTTGTGGTATATAACTGAACAACAGTTCATTCATACAAACCAATAAACATCCTCAAAATCTCTTTTTTAATCTTTATATGGGTAGACAGATATACTTATTCTCTAGGAACTCACTTGTATCAGCAATGATCACAAGCTGCTATTAATCCTACATCAACCCTGCATTGATCTGATATTACCTGACCTCCTGGATGAAAGAGGCAGCAGATATTCAACTCATGGTCCATGCATCAAGCTTTTAAGTTCTTGGTGAGGTAGCCTGCTTCTTCAGACTGACATTAAGCTTGATGTAAAATCTTCAGATGAAGATGAATCTGCCATGTGGAAATATTTCCTGTGTGTAAGTACCATTTGCACTTTATTCTCACTCTATGCTTCGCTGTTGTTTCTCCAGTCATTAGATATTCCTGTACTTGTGTCTGTTTATAGGTATCAGATGCCTTCATCTGTAGATAATTATGGACCACGAGCAAATTATGTCTTAATTAACTGTGGATGAACTAAACAGATTGAGTTTATTCCAAATCTCTGTTGAAAGCTGGGTTCCCACTTCTCAGGGTTTTTCTTTCTCAGAGGTTTTCTGATATGTCAACATACTTTCAAAGGGTGGGTGCATCCCACGCCGAACACCCTGCCTCAGAATTACGCTGGGAGTTTTTTCTGTTTTGACACTTTCTCTCACGTTTCCCTCACATTTTATACTAACTAGATGAGCAATCACAGCATACATGTATTTGCAAACATGAAAGAAGCATGTGAATGATAGTGGTGGTGGGAATAGAAAGGAGATGGCAGCTCATGACTTAGGTTCATTAACCAAAAGTGTCTGAGCTCATGTCCATGCGATCTTGCAGAATGAAGGTCTCTTTGGCACCCTGACCTGACTTTACTATAAGGTTCATGTAAGAAATGGGTGATTTGTTTTTCCCCTAATTTGAGATCAGACAACAATGATGATGATTTTACCACCTTTGGATAATATTCTTAAATTAATAGCAGTAATATCATGTCTCATATTCAGGAGAATGAATGAATAAACAAAATTGGCTAAATTGTTCAACAGTGTGCTACACCATCCTGGTATTTTCAATCATATCAAAGTCAAAAATCGTTGCTCAAAGAGGCAGCAATGTATGCACCTACATAGTGGAGATGAAAGTGGTGGGTATATGAGTATGTAACTTCCAATTTAGTTCACGGTATAATGCACATGTACAATTTTAGGAGCTGTCTGTCTGCTGTTCAGTCAGCTGCAGCTGATTACAGGAAGGAGGAAAACACCATGCTCCTTCACAGAGGCTTCATTTCTGCTCTTTCACTTTATCTTTAATCTGGAGTTACAATCCTTCAGCTAACTCAATCCTTCAGCTAACTGTGAGAAGTGTTTTTCCTCTGTGGGGAGAAATATGACTGAAATCATAAAAATCTTACTGTGACTCTGAAAGATCCATCTCATCAGCTGCAAGTGTAGTAGTAAAAGAGAACATATATGTAAAAGGAATTTTTCTCCAGCTGTATAAAATATCACTTTAGATAACATCATCTTCCATATTCAACTACCAGTAAAACTTGGAAAGCATATTCTCTCTCTCTGTCTCTGTGACCATTTTTACAAGAGGAAGCATGAAGTTAAGATATTTTACATGCTCACAGCTGTTCAGGAAAGATGAGAAGCTGAAAGCCATGACAAAATCCTCACCATGCTGATTGCACCATGTTTTACCTACCACTTCCATTAAGAAAAACATCGCCCATTCGTGAGACCATTGGAGGCGTTAGGGGTAATACAGAGGGTCAGAATAGAGACTGTAACACTTGGGAGGAAATCTGTCCATTTTTTGTTTTTAAAACAGAGTTGAAACCCCTCAGTATCAGTTACCAATATTCATTTGTGTAGTAGTACAATCCCTTTCATTAATGCCAAGGTAGTTCAACAGGCACTGAGGTGTCCCAGCAGACATAACTGGAGTTTCCATTTCTTTCCATGCTCTTCCATGGCTTTAACAAGGGGAAGGTACTTAAGACTGCTCATTTGATTTTGCAACAAGGATAGTAATCCCCTCTTTCTGCCTATCCTTTGGTGGCAAAATGTCATATTAATGCTGATCATTCCATTAAAGTCTTAACTACAGAAATAACAGAGAAATTAGAAAAGTAAACTAAATACTTTCTCTTTTATTTAATCCGATTTACTCCTTCTTACAACATATGTTTGGTCATCCTGGTATATGGGTGAAGAAGAATGAATTTCCCCAAAAATGTGCTGAAATCTAGGCCAGAACTACCCCAATGGAGGACCTAGCTAAGCAAAAGACATGACTACAGTCTTCCATGGCATCCTCTCTTTCTTTCAGTTTTCTAAGTCCTTTAAAAAGCTGAGCATGAGATATGAACATGTAAAGGGATACCAAGAAAGTGGGTATTTTTCTTGCTCAGTAAACCTGGATAAAAGTATACATTTAGAGTTAGAAATCTTTTTGGTTTTTTGTTTGTTTTTCCTATTTTAGTCTATGTTTCTTTCCAAAGATTGCAAGTGAAAAATAATGTAATATGGACTTTCCCACATATGATGCTGAATTTTAGAATAGCAGGAGTAGGAATGGAATATTTGGATCATCCCTGCTGTTGCTTCTGAATCCTGACTACTGCTGTTCGCTTCCTTATCATTAATAAAAGATAAAGGAGATGACACAGAGACCGTGGTGAGAAACAGCAAGTCTGTTTTGGCACAAATTTCCCGGAATAATTCTCTTTCTGTACTGATGCTAAGGTATCACATAGGGAGGTTTTCTATTGGCTGAGTGTGCGCCAAAGAAAGTTAATGAAGGTGATGGCTGAGTTAGTAATTCCTCTTCAGAAGAGCTCTGGGAGTGTGCACCACTTGGGTTTTTTTGGATTGCTATATACAGTACCACCATGATAGACATTGATTATCTGGATTGCTGAAGAGTAACTAACATTATAGGTCTGCCACGTTCTTGCACGGTGAAGTATAAGTGCACTCAGCAGTGCAAGACATTCACATGCTCCCTTTGCCTCTACCAGTGTGTGGGAAACTTAAAATTGTGAAGAGAATAAGGAGGAAAAATTATAAGACTGAGGATTTGCTGAGTATTAATAAAAGGTATCTGTGTCCTATTTCTACCCAGAGATCTTGAAGGGACAAGATGGACCTATATGATCCAGTGATACTAAGAATTAGATTTACAAAGCTGAATGCCTAACTCTTTGGGGCGTTTTTGAAAATTCCAGATCAAGGAAAAGGTGCAGTTTCCATTTCTTAGTGTCTCTGTGAAGAACACATGCATGGTTCCTTGCCTGACTTGATGATCGCTGAAATTTGGACATACACACAGTCCAGCACAGTGGAATATTTATCAATAAAATAGGTTAGCACTATTTAAATTTTAAGCAGCCATGCCCAAAAATATATCAGAAGACTTTCACAGACTACTGCAGTCTACTGAACTAATCACTTCCTAATTAAATTTTCCATAGCTTGTCTTTTCCATAGCTTGTCTTTGGAAAACTACCCAGAAGCATCCTTTGGCATTTAAGGCATTTTTTTGTTTTTCTCATAGGGGAAATACATGAGATTTTAATAAATTTAATATCAAGTAAATAATCAAACAATAAATTTTATATAGAGTGGAGATTCCCAAGAGTAGAAATTGCAAAGGAGCTTTCTCATGTTACTCAACCTTACTCTTACAGAGCTGTTTCCACAACATTTTGTGTTAGTTTGGATTTTTCTGTATGTTGACAATTGATGACATTAGGTTTGTTACCCAAGTTGAATATTGTAAGTGGTTTAAAATCTGTGACATTTTAGCTGTGTTTAGCAGTAGTGATACATTAAAGAAACTCCATCATCAGTGGATTCACTGTAGATCACTGTCCCCATAGTCTTAAAGGACAGTGAGCCACAAAACTAATAATAATTAGGACTCCTAGCCGAGGTGAAAAGCTATTGCCTCATGGAACTATTTTCCAATCATCCTCCTTCCAGCTGAGCTGGACTAGTGACACTATAAACTGGCAATTAAAAGACCCAAGTTTAAAAATACCTTCAGCTTCCCAGGTCCCACAATGGCAAAGGTTAAGTGGATTATGTGGAGATAATTCACTCAGCTCCAGGGGGAGGGTGCTGATTGCCAGAGATGTTGGTTACCTCCCTCTCCCCTCCTCACTTGCTGAACCAGTGATTGTTACAGTAGTGTCAGCTTTGCCAGCCTAAGACAAGGGGATGAGAAAAAGGTCTGCAAAACTTTCCCAAAGGAGCCTGCAATTATTAATGGGCACTGAGTGGTACTTGCAAATTTTACTTTGATATAGCCTTGAAAGCTGAGCACAGAAGTTGCCCCTACTCCTCAGCTAACATCTTATTGCTATTGACCATTCATGCAAGTCTTCCAGTAGAAACACCCTGTTTCTTCAAGTGAAAAGAAATATGAATAAGATTGCTGGACTTACATGAACGGCTACTCTTCCCTGTGCTTCAACTGAATTAAAACCACCAATTGCACCTCTAGTTGTGTGGCAACACCTACACTGTGTTTCCAATTAACTTTGTAAGATTTTAATCAGTGACAAATGCATTTTTGTAAATTCAATTTGCCTTTTATTGCAGCACCTATAAAATGTCTTGCAGCATTCCGGAACTTTGTGAAGGTTTTACTTGCTACTGACATAATGCAGCTGTCGGACCTACAACAAAGGCTAAGGTTTATGAGCAACTTGAATTAGGATGTAGGTTAAGCAATTAAAGTTCAAGAAGGGGGAGGGGGAAATGGTTTTCCAAAATTTGCACTTGCTGATGTGAAAAAGCACACCAAAAACATGCTGCACACTGGGATAGGCAAAGCTAAAGGAACCAAGGAGACCATGCTCAGGTTTAAACTTGCTATTTTGAGAGAGTTCCATATGTGAAAAGGTCACCTAGATTTCATTAATAAATCTGCACTGCTGTTTGTTTTCTTTTTTAATCAAACTCAAATGCATCCTGTTAAAGGGCTGAATGATTAGATCGTAAATCTGGATGTCCTTGAAGATGATGAAGAAAATGCTTATCTGTAAAGCAGTCATCATACTGCCAGTTCTATCATTTGCACGTTTTTACAGGTGCTGGAAAAATTGTTTAATTTTAAATAATTTGCTTGAGTTTCTAGGTAAGAACAAAACAAATGCTCTCAGAATTTACAGTTAAAAGAGCAACTGGGTTACTTGTGACATATGGAAGCAGCCCATTACATCTAATATTCTGTACCTAAATTCAGGGTATTAAAACAATCAACATTCATAATAAACATGAATTAATATTTCATCTTAGGAAACTCAACACTCAGTATATTATCTTCTGGTTCCAGTTATATGATACAATGCTCCTAAATTCAACGACTCTGAAATTAGTCAGTTTTAATGGGGCCTGAGTATAAATTTGACTTGCTAAGTTTTATTAGGACCGGTAGAGGCAATCTGAATGAAGTTACCAACTGTTTTTGTTACATTAATGCATGGAAATCCTTTTTCTGTGGGCTCCTGACCAGTACATATTGTGCTAGGTTTCTCGTTTCTTCTTTTTTCCAATTTTTATTTTCCTTATATCTTGATTTTTCCTTCATTTGCAAAGTACTTATTCAGTACTTTTGGCAGTGTATTTTTCTATTGTAAGCATGATTAGGATATTGCTGTGACTTCTGTGTGCATTTGGGTTACAGCTGGTTTGTCACTTTGTCTGAACCCAGCTGTGGACACAACTATGTCCAGCACCAGCAGTGTATTTTGCTATTGCAGTGCTAACAGGAAGTTGAGAAATGAATGTCTCTTTGGAACTTTATTAAAACAATGGATGTGGAAAATAATTTTTGTGGATTTATAAACATTATTACAAAAGGAATGAGATATGGAGCAATAGTTTGAGGTGGATAAACGCATTTTGCAATTTCTTAGCTGACTGCGTGGCCCCCTTTAACTTAAATCCTATCTAGTTTGATTCAATTGAGCCATTTTGATTTCTGAAGACTTTGATCCATAGTAGGTAAATGTTACAAGATATATGTATCTGACACTGATGGTAGTTCCAAAATCTGGCATAGTGGAATTTAGCACAGTGCACGTTATCTGATGATAGTGGACGTGTTGCATTATTTAGTGCATAGAATGTCCACCCTGAAAAGATTAATGTGTTTAACTTTTTCTGTCTGGTTGATTACTTATAGTCACTGAAGATCCTCACATGCATAGAGTGAAATATCAATGTGTTTTATTTTCAACATATTGCTAAAATTACTTTCTTAATTGTTCACTAGTTCCAAAGGCATTATGGCAAAAGCTTATTGTACTTTCTAAAGGTCTGAGATTTCTAAATTATATTTTTGCTGCAGATCATAGTGAGCGGAGGGAGTAACAGCATCATTCTAACGTTTGTATAGATGCTTCTAACTTTACTTCACTCAGTTTTCTCTAACTGACATTTATAAACATTATTTTTATTTGTTTTGCTGTAGACCCTGCGATCTTTTGCCCATAAACGCAAACAGTAATTTAAATTGAGTTCAGCAAGCCAGTTTTGAACTGCATGCAGAGAAGATTAAAAGAAATAGTACAAAATCCTCTCCTGGGAAAGATCAAATGGTTACTGAAATGAAAGCAGCCTAAAACTGTAACGTTTAGCCCAAAGCGGGGGAGGGGAATTGAGCATTTAGCTATAATTAACACCTTCTACTTACACTCTCCGGTGTTTCAAACGGGTTGTTTCTTATTATGGGTAGTTGCTCACAAACCTAAAATTACTTTATACAAAGAAAAAAATAGAATCAGAAAAAATATTGGCAACTAATATGTCTAAGTTCAAGGGTTTGCTCTTCAGACAAAGGTTCTGCAATCTTCAGACATCTACAGTCAGCCATAAAATCATCAAGCCTTAGCTACATATACAAATACATTATTTCTGTGTGCATATGTGATTGCAGAGAAAAATCACACTTTTTTCTGCTCTCTAAGGAACTTGTACTGAAGTTTTGCTTGGGCAAGCATATTAGTTTTATTAGTTTATCTGAAGCTCGAGATTAGCAACTTTATCCAGGATAAATGTCTTAAAGATTCTTGCTGCTATTTCTTCATTCCTCCATTATTTCTGCCAGTGTTGCTTAAAAATATCTTAGACTGCTACCTGGAACATTTTAAATTAAGGTATTTTAGCTCTTCCTTTTTTCAGTTTGTCTTGATAGATAAAGTGTCCAAGGAAATAGAAAAGCTGACAAGCTTCCTTACTTGGCTTTCAGAGACCTTTCTCAGTGTTTTTGGTACACTGCATGCTGGAGTCTGAAATACAGCTTATTTTCTCTCCCTTTCTTCTGTCATGAGTCAATCATTGTCAGGTCATTGCCTGCTGATCATCCAGTCCCTCAGTCTGCTGCCACAAAACTACTTGTGTTTTCCCTAAAAATAAGTATGTTGCTACTCTGCATCAGCTGATCTTAAAGTAAGATTTCCTGGCTTTCTGAACTTTGATTTACATGTTGCTACTACTACACTCCTTTGGCATTTATAAATTCATATCCTGTGTAGGTTCATATCCTGCCCTTCTAATGCATTGCAGGCTGTTAGCCTACTTCTTCAACCTGTGGAGATAAACTCCGGTAGTACATCGTAAAAATAAATTCTGGTTCACATGTGTATTAAATAAAATATAATCTGTATAATCTGCATATTCTGAAATAACAAGACAGTGGAATTTGTTTTGAAATTCTTCCGTAACTGCAGAAGTGCCTCAAAATCATCACCTCTCCTTTTTCCCTCTCCTGTTGAGCTGTACAAGGAACCCAAGAAGTGTGAACAGAGTGCAGATGTGTCCTGCTGAGTTCTCTGTTCACCACTGACCTACCACTGAACAGCACACCTGGTGATTCTGATAAATTTATCCAAAAATTTACGCCCATAGCCTTGTTATAAGATTAGGAATGTTTTCTCTGTGTGAGGCCAAGACCCCTAATATCAGGAGTTTTGTGGGGATACAGTGGGTATGGAGATGGCAGATAGTAGTTTACTTATTGACTTCAGTGATCTTTGGTAGTGCATCATGAAGTATTTTGGTGTGTAAGAGGACATAAGAAAGAAGCTGATAAAACAAAGACTGTAAGATTGGTTCCTTTCTTCTCTGAATGAGGTCTATGAGATGTAGATTTGTTTCCAGTTTTTCTTGTTTTGTTCCTAAAGAGACACTGTATTGACTATAAGCTTATTTTAAGTAATTTGTTTTTCTGCAGATAAGGTTAATGCTTCCTAACTTCCTCTTTTATGCCTAAGGGGTGGAACGCATATGGTAAGTAACAATAAAATACTGATCTGACTGTACAATTTTATGTAAGGCATGTGACTAAAACCTGAGCAATAAAATTTCCTTTCCTGCTCAGACAAAATTGTATATGCCTGTCATATTTTATTGGTTGCTAAATGGCACATACACTTATGGATCACAACCAAAACCAGACAGCCTACGGTATCACTGCATATTTGTCATTTTCAATGAAAACATTGGAGCAGATTTCTCTATACTTGGGCAAATTAAGCTATAGGAAAGTAAACAATCATGTTGCTGATGAATATGTGTGCACTTAAAGCTTATGGAAGCTGTAACTGTTCAGTACTAGTGGCAAAAAATATTTGTGATTTGAGTAGTGACACATGCAGTAATCAGAAAGCAACATTGTAGAGCAGTAATTTTTTAAAGACATATAGTCACCTTTGCAGAATGCAGACAAAAAATAGCTTATGGATCCAACAACTCAGACCCATCTTAGCTACATTAGTAAATATCATGTAGTTCATTAACATCCATTGACTAGAGCTATCTGAAAGAGATATACTGAGAACTTAAGTTACTGAATTATTATTAGTGTCACTATTAATAGTGTTATTCAGCCTTGTGAATTCTGAAATTGCTGGTTCTTTTCCTACATGGTAGACAATTCTAGCAAATTATAAAAATTATTTAAAAAATTCAAAAGGAATCACATATAACAAAATTGAAAAATGAACTATGTTAAATATACAGTGAAAGTGTGCTTCAAATTCCCTTTCAAGGAATCCAATGGCAAAAATCAATGACAGTGATTTTTAATATGAATTACTAATATTAATGCATATGAATTAGTAATATCACATGCTGCAAAACAAACTGCACTGCTGTTTTCAGGAATTTCTTTTTAAAAAGTGTGAACACGTAATTAATTAGTCTAAGTACTGGAAGGTATTGTAAGGATGATAAACAGAATACATGATATAGTTACACTTGTAATTCATCCTCTGCCTTTGCTTCAAAGCTGGCTAAAATAATGTTTGTTTAACAAAATAAAGCCTTGTGACTTTTTTTAAGCTCATATGGCAGTATAGAGCACTGAATAAGCCATTTGGACACAGTAACATTGATCTTTATCAGAGAAACTTTTGGTCAGGAAAGATATGAATGTTCCTTCTTTGCAGGTATTAAAAATCTTTGGCCAATGCCCAGCCCTCACCCAAATAAGTAACTGGGAGAACTATACTGATCTGGATTCCAAAGAGTGGTTTGTCATTATTGTAAAGCCACCCAAGGTAAGAAGATTTAATTTTGTCATATTCTTGACACCAGAGGAGTGACAGTGACATGTAAGGAAACTGAGAGTGGATTACTGAAATTGATTTTGGTGACCAAGTATAATTTACTTATACAACGCTGTGAACACTTCAGATTGCATGTGTCCACTTCTCACGTGCCAGGCATTCTGGCTGGATCCTTAGCCAGTTAGATAGACTGAGAGTAACTTGAAGTAATGCTTCCTTAGGCACTGTCTGCAACAGCCAGATGTGTGATACCACAGGGATGGAAAACCCAGAGCAACTCTAAGATCCCTCATTTCTTTTCAAGCAAGACCACCAGCAAAACCCTTAATCTTTTCTCTGCCTGTAATATAAATTTTCCATAACTACCATTTCCCCCAATGTTATTGTTGCTTTACATTCATTAGAAAGAATGTACTAAAAGGCTGATGATGATAGTCTTCCAGTTTTAGATGGCTGGTTTTGAGATGAGCTGAACTGACATGATCCTGGGCAGGAACTGAGCTTCTGGGTTTGTTTTGCTGTGTTTATAAGCATGTCAGGTTTGTAGTGAGAGCATCTTCCATTAGAGGAGCTGATAGGGTGGAAGGAAAACAGAATTCATGTGCACGGCCTTGTCATCTAGTCTACAATGTCTTTGTTAGGGTCATGTTGGCTGGGTTATTGGTTTATCTCTCAAATTCCTTGCTATTAAATACTTTTGTCTTGTGAGAAAATATGGGAGAATTAGCTTAAATCCAAGCTGATATATAGAGTTTTTTTGTGCAACTTTGTATTACTTCTTATGAAGTGACAACAATATAGGTGTTCATATTTGGTGAAGATGATTCCTGAAATGGGTAAAATGTCAAAGAGCCAACTAACATATTCGCTGGCATATTAGGACTCAGCTAGGAGTTGTTTAACAGAGGTTGTCTCTACTCCTTTCTCTGGGACAAGGTGTTCAAATCTAGAGCTTTGGAGATGAACTACACTGCTTTATATCCAATCTTCTCTTACATGTGTTTTTAACAGCTGTGAATTTCCATTTTTCTGCTAGACTGGTGGAATGAAAATGCTAAAATGTCTGTTGAGGACTGATTTAATAATTCGACACTTTTAAACATCGAAACTGAACTGTAACAATTGGCAACTTGAGAATACATTCCAACATCTTTCAAAATTTTAGGTTTTGAGTAACAACAGTTTTCATAGTTGAAATACGTCTTCCCACAGAACTGTGGTTTAAATTGCAAAATCGGAAACAGTGTTTGCTGAACATCCTTGGAATACACTTTCAGCTTACAAGATGTGATGGCCATGGCCTGTGTAGTCAGGTCTCTGATCTTATTCCAAATACCTCTTGTGTGCAGTGTATTTTTCACAAAGTTGTAGATATGATGCTACTGATTTAATTGGGGAATAGACAAGAGTTTATTTAGAAGAAAATACACCTATTTAAATGTATTCAAGGATCATTTCTAGCCTCAGACATTTTTCCTCGGTTCCTGCTGACAGCACTAGAAATTTTGTCACGGTGTTGCAGAATTTGGCTTATTGAGTGTTTGAAACCCCACGTTTGTGCAGCATAATCGCTGGTGCTCCCTCTGCTGGTGGTGAAAGATGAAATTACAATCAACACCATGGATTTATAACTGTTCCATAATACAACATAAGATATTCCCAGTTTATATGTGTAAATTAGCTAATATCCACAGTTTTTGTGTAAAATTGAGCTCTGTTTTATCTGATGTGTTCAGTGTGGCCTAGCTACTGCAATTTCATATATTTTCAACCGTGATTCTTTTTATAAAGTACTAAACTATCTCATGTAAAAAACCCCCCTCATTTTGAAACAATCATTAGAGAAAAATCAGGATGCAAACTAGCATACAGAATGGATTCTGTGAATGTATGGCCGATACCCCATTGCCAACAGAAATTGTTCAGGAGTACAATAACTGAAACAATAAACAGCTTACTCAGGAGATGTATGTGCATAGCATTCATATGTTTTCCCAGCCAAGACCACTCCATGCCTCCTACTAAATCTTTGTTTAATACCATGTGCGTGAAAGGTCTCCTTATTTTCATAATATAAATATGCTAAAGGGCCAAAGGACTGAATTACAGTATACTGACAATTCTATAAACTAAAATTCTTATCCAAGGCAAATGGATGCAATGCCATATTATTTTAGAATTTAATCTGTGTATGCACCTTTCACTGACTTCTATTGAAGTTGCACATGTGCATCTGGAAGAAGAATCTGAGCCTCAGTTTAGTGTTTAGTGCACATCTTATACCTTTACACAAGAAGGAAAGCACACTGCAGTGTTGATCATTCAGACTCAAGGCATGCATGTTTCCCACTCATTATTCTCTAAACTGCAGAACACAAAAAAATATGTGGCCTTTAGGTCACAAAAAAATATGTTTCCCTCTTACTTCATATTTTTATGGATAAGGAAGCTTTCAGGGAAATGTAGCTGCATAGCTAAAACTAAAGATCCAAGTCTATTTAAGGCACCTAAGCGAAATAGGTTTGTTGGTCTCACATCAGTGCATATTGCAAAAACATATCAACTCAGTTGATAGTCTCTGTTTAAGCTGAGCTTTTTGGACTGAAATAATAGGGAGTTCTACATAACTAAATTAATTTCACCTTGAGCAATATTTGTGGCTGTGATCTGTCAAGGCTACACTTGGAAGCAGTGACGTGATAATTGGAGTGATGACTATATATTTTCATGCAGGTACACAATGAGACAGGCTTAGATTAGTGATCTGAGCTACTAACATTAAAACACAAATACAGGAAACCTTTCCAATTACTCGTAATTGTTACATTGGCTGTCCAGCACAAAAAAACACCACTAGTGGCAGCAACAGCATTTTTGAGAGGAATGTAATGAAAACCATAGCATAATTCCAGTTTCTTGATTCTTTCTTTCATAAGAACACGTTACTTTAGCCTAATTCTAATGCAAATTTCCATGGGGGCAGTGATCATCCAAGGAAACACTACATTTTCCCAATCATAGAAAAATGGCAGACATTCAAGAAAAAAAAAGTTTAAATGAAGTTAAACTTTTAGTATAATGAACATTACTTCACATGTTTTTCCAGATGAAAATATTTATTCAAGACCACCACCCCCATATCAGTTTTAAAGAAAAATAAAAGCTTGAGTACTGTTAGCTTTCGACATAGTATTTATGAGTGGAATTAAGGACACTTTTGGTCAGTTTGATTTCCTGTGTAATAGAACTAAAGACAGGATTCTATGAACACGATGTTTACTCTAATGCACTCTGGACTAAGACACTGCTTTATGACAATTCCTGCTAGGTAGAGTTTGTATTTTTGTCAATCCATTAGTTTATCTCACCAGGCAAGAAATTTCCATAGCACATCTAAAGCATCAAAGGAAAAAGCTCCCCAAAGCTCTTCATGTTATACAGCTTTGCACACTTGAATTAGTGTCAATTTTGGGGGTATTTTTTTGTAAATAAATAAATAAAAACAACTTTTCCTCACCGCACTGAACAGTCCACTTCATGGTAGGAGACCACCTTATCTCTTATCTCTGGATGTAGATTATCACATCTTACAGGGAGGCCATAAGTAACTGCAAGGAATTTTCTGCCGTAGAGAAAAAACCCAAAGTATTTTAATATTGGAGGCAGGATTTTCAAGAGCATGTAGGGAAATCCCACACTTAAATGGAAGCTTAATTCCTTGGACTCTTAACCCTCGCTGACATAAAATTAACATTTTACACAGTTCTTTAACAGCAAAATTACTCACAAGCAAATTGAACTTCATGATATGCAGAAATGTGAGTTACTAACAGAGAACCCTATTCTAGGACTGGGAGGTACAGGATATTTTGCACTGCAAGAATGATGTTTCTGAAGATGAATCCTTAAGGCTGAAAATGTTCTAGCTATAATCCCACTGAGTAATGCTTCCTGAATGAAGTCATGGTATTACTTCTGGGAATAATGCAGCTCTGGAACTTGGTCATTTTAGTATTTTAGATTAGATGAGCCAATTTCTTTAATACACTTTTGCTATGACTGCTGCTTATCTTTTTCCAAACTTTCAGTGTGTCATTATTTCTGGCATTTACTAACTGCCTGTTTGGAGTTAAAAACAAATTTTATATTTACTCTGTGTCAATTTATCATAGGAAAACATAGGAAAAATAAGAGAAAAACTCAAAGACGTAGACTCTGTAAAGAACAATTAGTTATATGCAATCAAAAAGGAAAGCTCGCTCTTTCTACTTCCTGCAGAAAGTTTAACTTGTCTAGGCAGTCCTTTCCACAGCCTGCTGGGCAGGGAAAGCCACCACCTGTACCCGCTCCATCAGGACAGTTCTCCCTACACACACAGTTCTCCCTACACACACCGTGCTTCCACTAGTAGCTGAAGTGTAATTTAGTATAATCTCCTTTTTCTTGTTTGTTTGTGGTGGTTTTGTTTTTTATTCTACCAGTGTACTCATTTTGTGTGATTCAAAGAATACTTTACTGATAAGCAGAGAAAGGAACTGTGTGATGCTCTTAATCAGTTATGGGCAGCCAAAGGGGAAGTCCTTTCCATAATTTGACTAGCAACTACATGCACTACCCTGTAACAGAAATAGTGTATTTAATAGTACTTATGAAGTATGTGTCTTCCCAGACCAATATCAGCAGTAACAAACAGAGAGGGCATCTTGTAGGTGTGCAATCAAGTGTAGTGCTTTTCCCAATATGGTTTTCAGTGACTGAGTCACAGGGGTTTTCCATTGTTTCCAATCTGTGGTTATGTCCACTGTTTTTTAATTTCCAGTTTCAAATTAAATTAACAGTTCCTCCCTTTCATTATGCTACATCATTGAACTCCCAGGAAAAAAAAATTAAAAATAAAATTAAAAAATCTATCAGCAAACAGTTTTGGCATGATATTTATCTGTAAACTTGCATATTTTCCCCAGCTCCAATAATTATTTTGCTTATCTTTCTGATTTGTCAGTTAAGTATTCAGTACTTCCCAGGTTTACTGCTTTATCTTTAAAAGTTTTGGGATATTTTTTCAAAATGGACATTTCTGAAGGATGCTTCTGAACTCAGATGCCCATACCCATAAAATGAATAGAATAAAAATAAATTTGGTTATTTAGAAAACACACAATTGTCCAAGATCCCTTTCCATAAGTAAAAACAAGTGTTGGTCCTAAATGGTTTGTAACTGAAATAAAAACATACAAAGGAAGAGGGGAGAAGGCAAGGAAAGCTAAGTGACTATTACATGCACTTTAATGAAATTGCCAAGTTAGTCTTTGATTTCTCAGTCTGACTATTTTTCAAGTATAGATTATCTTTCAAAAAGATTTCAAGGCTGGAAACTAAAAGAGATATAGAAAGAAACATTTTCAGCATCACAGAGTAGCCACCAACTCCTTGAAATTCAATATTGTAGGTAAGAAGGAGCTGACTAGATATATAAAAGCTAAAATCTGTTATCCGGGAATGAGATTACAATGTCTTATAACCACTTTTTGTGTGTGAATACATTAGAATCTGGTTAAAGAAAAATAAATTGCCTATTTTTAAAATTGATGGAGAGTACAGACCAATGGAGAATATTCCTGGATGGCTATTATTTACCTTATTTCTTCCTAATACTGTACAGAAATATTTTAAAATATAAATTCTAATAAATACAATAAAGACACTTTAATGTACATTTCATTATAGGTTCTAATAACATAAATATGTTAACATACCTATTATTTCCTATTCATCTTGGAGCACACATAAAAATCACTTTCTAAATTAAAATCAAAACTTCACTTAGGAATTTCACTTTCTTTGAAAACAATTAAGAATACTCATGAGTCACATCCATAGCTTGCTTTTAGCACAGAGCTATAATGTAAAGTAAGTTTCCTTCACTCTGTAGGGATTGATTCTCCCTTGAAGCCTGGAAAAAATCATTCCAATAACACCTGAAGGATCAGTAGAGGATAGCGCTTTAATTACAAGCAAGAACTTGGGCCAAAAAGGAGCTTCTGTAATTCTCACAGTGCTCATTACCTTTGGCTTTCTGCCTTAACTACTGGCATGTACTATATCAGGTGTATAAACGTTCTGCATATCGTTGTTGCATATTCTCCACACTTACCCTCACTTGGCAGTGCTCTGCTTCTCCTCCTCTGCTGCCTTTCACCTTGTGAAATCATTATGTCGTTTACATTTACATAAGGTGGATCCCAACCACTTCTGAATTACAAGTCTTTGAATGGCGCCATCTTTGCAAGGATGTGAGTAGCTGCACTATGAACAAGGACACAAAATTCCTTGCCCAGATTCTGGATTTCTGAGCTGTGCTTGTCTTGATTTCTATAGAAAAAAAGCTTTAGCAAAAGTTGTGCAGCTGAAACAAATACCAATGAGTTTTTTCCAATTCACTCTTCATAAAAGCTCATAAAAATGACCTTTGTGTCAATTTGCCAAGGAAAAATATTTCTAGCTAAAAGGTGCACAAATCCAGAGAAGTCGAGAGGATAAACTCAACATTCTGTTTTTGCATCTGGCTTACATCAGTCAGTAGTATATGATGTGATAGTATCATAGAAGTAAAGAGCGTATGGAGGGATTCTAACACTCAGTTACCACATCTGTCTCTCTACATTATCATCATTAGAGTGTTCAGATGTAATTTATCTCTCTTTCCATTCGGAAGATTCATGTTCCCTCCCATGAACTGGGCATCAGCCCAGCCGTGATGGGTTGTGTCCATAGAGGAATGCCTTCACTTCGACACCTGCTAGTAGCTATCATCAGCTCAGCAAGCTCTGCTTAGCTCATTTATATATTTGTAATCCTTAGCCAAGCAAGTAAGGAACCAGTGTACGTTTCTCTGATATGGAAACAGCAGAGAAAACTAAGGGGAAGAAAGATAAAGGTATGTCCACTCTTACACAGCTGACAGATTTTACACTTCAGACATACCAAATCTTAGCAAAGCTGGGCTCTGCTTTTAATTATTTATAAATAGAGTGCTGCTGGGGTTAAGGCCATTGGCTAAGGCACAAGAGATCAAGAGTGAGTCACTAGCAACAGGCACAGTCTGACACTGGGCAAATCATTCTCTCTGTCCCAGAGTTACCAAATAGCTTGTGTATTTAGACTTCATGTTCCTTTGGGCAGGGATTGACTTTTATTACATTTTTGGCAGCATTCAGTACCCTGAAGCCCTGATCTCAATGAGGTCGTCTGGTTATTAGCATAATGCAAACAGTCCCATCTATGTCTCTGCTCTCTGGTCTAAATCTTACCAAAAAATTTTGTATATAAAAAGAAGCTAAGGAAAAATACCTAGATGGAGCACAGAGAATTTTCCTTTCAGGTAAAAATTTCTATTATGTTAGAACCAAATTGCTTATTGCTAATCAAAGCGTAACAGGAAAAACGAGCTGAAGCAACTCCCTTTGTCCAACTCACTGGCATTGATGGCAAAAGCAAAAAGCACTAAGGTGATCAGAAATTCCAGAGTATTGTTGCAGTGCATACTTCGTCAAGTCTGACAACTTCTGGAAATGGTTGTTAAAGCATGCTTGGAGAAAGGTACAAGTATCCCTATTTTCTCAGTCTTCTACCAGGGAGGATAATGAGGATGGCCTGTACTTCTGCCAGCCTCATCTTACTGGGATGTGT
The DNA here is from genome assembly GCF_001604755.1 of Lepidothrix coronata. Classification (NCBI taxonomy): domain Eukaryota; kingdom Metazoa; phylum Chordata; class Aves; order Passeriformes; family Pipridae; genus Lepidothrix; species Lepidothrix coronata. The sequence continues at coordinate 8,553,902 of NW_016690187.1, forward strand.
AGGTGGGGTGATTCCTGCAGTATGCGTAAGAGTCATCACGTGAGCTTTTATCTAGAAGCCAGCCTGCACAGGCTGTGATGACACATCCAGTTGCAGCATACACAGATGTTAGATACAAAAGAAGACTAATTTGAATCAGGAGATCTGGGTTCTGTTAGTGACTCTGCTATATATTTCCTGTATTGCTTTAGGCAAGGCATTCAGGGCCTGATCCAGTTTCCATTTAATTCCACAGCATGGTTTTCTCTAGCAGTACTCTGAGCTGGATTAGACTCCTAGCCTGTCACTTTCCCAGGCTCTCCATATTCCTCAGAGGTACAATATTACCTGCTCCATAGGTGTTTGCTATGGGTTAAACCATTTCCTTCTAAAGTGATTTGCTACTTAGGCATATCATGAATATGCAATTGAATTAAATTCTCAATTCAGCAAAACCCTCAAACCTTTAATAAGCTTCAATCAAATAAACACATACTGGAGAATTTCAGGTTCTGTGTCATTAGGTGTCAGTACATAGTCTTAAACATGCAAGAAGGTAAATTATTTCAGTGGAACTACTTAGGGACCCAACATTAAGAATACCTCAAAGTACCTTGCTCAAGGATGTATTATCTATCATAACCATACACATGTACTTGAAGTTAAGCATCTGCTTAAGTCTATTGCTCAATTCGTCCCTGAGAGCTTAATACTCACACACTTTCTAGCACAGAAAACAAACATTTGAGCCTAGAAGACACTAAAAATAAACTACATTTGATTATATGAAAGATCACAAATTATTATTTTAATCTTTTTAATAAATCTAGAGAAATAAAGAAAATTTAAGGTCAAGTAGCCCATGCTAATTTCCAGGAATCTTGCTTACCCTATAACCCTTCACTTTTACGTAACATTGAAATCACAATACGGATGTGTATTTTGAAGTAATTGCGTTGGTGGTCCCTTCGTGCTTTCTGAACATCTAACAGTTAGCTAAGCAAACACACGTGACTGATTAAAAGAAGAAAGGGAACTATTTTTACAGGGATCATTAAAATTTAACTGCCATCTGGCAGGGAATGATTAGAGAAGATCAAAATTAAGGCAGTCAACACAAATACTGTGTGGATACCTCAGGGAATTAATGTGGATAGAAGATGGTGGACTTGTGGCTATGTTAAGAGACAGACAGAGAAGGAAGTGGTGAACACATCCTTTATGACTGCTGCCCTAATGGCCATATTCACAGAAACAGGAGCAGAGAAAGAAGAAATCAAGAACACCTGGGTATAATAGGACGCTTGCTGTCATAAAAAAGAAAGTTAAAGCATTATACAAGAGCCACACCATTGTTGTTCCTCAACAAGCCAGGAAGGAAATTTTTATTGTGGAGGTGTGTTGCAGTTGGCAGGTAGTTAATATTCAAATTACCCTACTATCTTTACATAGGCATTTTAAATAGGGTCTGTAATAAATCTTTTAATTGAAAGACCTTACAGAACACAAACCTGTGGTTGATCTAACTGAACACTGGATGTCACTATTTATACACACTATTACTCATTTTAGAGGCATTAAAAACACAATCCAGCCATGAATTGGAGCAATCCAGACATGGCTTTTTCAAATTAGCTCTCTTTAATTATTGGTGTTCTTGAGATAGCAGTTCAATGAGCCAAAGCTTCCAAGCTGCCTGAACGTGCACAGGTCATTTTTTACAACTACTCAACTGCCTGCCCTGGCAATGTTGCTGTTAGGTGTTCCCTAACAAGAGTACCACATATGACTTCATATTTTACAGGAAAAATCTGAGGTTTGTACAGAGAGATAAGGGACTGGCTGTTTACTGCAACATATCATAGCTAAGACTGACTAGGCAACCTTATAACTCTGCTGTTGTGACTGGTAAGAAACAATCAAAATACCACTCACCCAAAACTCCAACAGCCCCTGCATGAGGCAGCTCCTGGTCTGACTGTGCTGGAGTAGAACCTTGTTTCCACCCCTCATGAGCTATTGGGTTGGAAAACCCCTGCTCCCTCAAGCAGGGTTTGTTTCTCTACAAACCTCAATCTGCCTTGAGGTTTGTTTTATTCTGTGGCACTAATAACATACACCTCTTCTGCCACTCTGCTGCCCTTACTTGAGGAACAGGTGATATCTAAGGTATACAATTATTATGAGAGAGCCCTTTTAGGAGACAGGGGAAGGTAAGAAAAAGAAAAGAAAAAAAAAAGAATATCTCTGAGTCCAAGTGGTATGGGAAAAAAATCAGTGCTGACAGTCCACAAGGTCAGGTTAGCTGCCAAAAAGACTAAGGACAGAGACAGGTGAGAAGAGGCAAAGATTAGTAACAATTGATACAATAATGTACTGTGAAATTGTTTCTTGAGCTCAATACAGTATTTTGAAGCTGGGCTTTTCAATATCATAGGAGAAGCACGTTAAGTATGTTTCACAGCCTGTGATATCTTGTCAACTGTACCCAATTGGACAAACATGCTAAACAGCAACAACATTATCAGAAATATACACAGTGCTATTCTGAAATGTACAGTCAGCATAAATGTTTGGTAATCCTAGACCTTGATTCCCAACAGAATTTTTCAGTATATTCATGTGTCTACTTGTCACTCTGCATCCTTGAAAATGCTAGGACTCTAAAAAACATCTGACTCTTCTGAACTTTCTTAAATTCATCACTCTTTTAAGAGAGAGGTAAAATATAACTAAAGACAGCCTTAAGTGTTTTTTGCTGATAAAGAGAACGACTGAAAATACCTTTCACGATTTGCAAAACTGCATTTTTATGCAGGGCATGTGAACATGGTCCTTCCTAGTGCTATACTGTGAGTGTAGTACTGCCAAAACACTATGGGTGTCAAAAGGGTTGCATTTTTTGGTTTATTTTCCACAGATCCTGGGTAAACAGTGCAATGTCTAATTATGACTAGAAATATACGGCTGGAAATTATCTACCCTGAATCTTACTTTATTTCAAATAGTGTTTTTCAAGAAATATTCTGGGCAAAATATTCTTTTGCTTAACTACAAAATTATACTTTAAAATTTGAGCACAGGTTGCTGTCCAGTTGAGGCTTGTGAACAGGTTTTGCTCTTTCCTAAGCCATTTCTAAGCCATTTCTAGCCTTACACAGTACAGAATAATTCTGTTAACACAAGTAATGTGTTCAGTGCAGTAAAACAGGAGTCAAGTACAGCTATAATATATTAATATGATACTAAGGTGATACTAATGATCTACTATATGATACTATTAAAATGTATCATATAGAGCTTTATATAGACTAAAAATTTTAATAAGAAGTATAATTTTGTTATACATATGTGCCACTTTACAATTGTGTGGGGACAGAATATGCCTTATACACAAATCTGTTGAGAACCTGGAAAGCCAAATGTGGTGCAAAAAGGCAATGGTCTATCATTCTCTCCTCAGAATACACCACAGACACCAAGCAGTCAAAAGCCACCTGAAAAAGCAGTGCAGCTCTGGTAAACTTCTGCAGTCTGTTGTCCCAGCTTTGATGCAGTAACCTGTTAAGACTGCTCAGGGCACATAACAGCCTATTGTTCACTCCTGTTAACAAGGTGCACAGCATTCATTCTCCACATGCAAAATTCGGATCATTAAGCCAAGCTGAAAGAGAAATACAGTAGACATTTGTTGATTTTTTTTTATGATGCCCGCAAGCATCTACAGATGTGATCCCATGTAATGAGGCATGTGGCCTTAAGCTGCAATTATTTGCAAACAGCAGGATCTCCTGGCAAAAGAGATGGCACTTGCTGTGTTATGAAAGCTGTCCCTCTAAAACCATGTTTGGTTAGCACCTATGCCCTGTTGAAATTGGCATAGATAATTCCAAGTGGGAACAATGCCAGCATGACAGATGGGAATGAATACAGGCATGCCAGAGAACCAGGATGTTCGTCAAGTCTAAGTATTAGGGACAGAGTCCTTTCCAAGAATTTAGAAATGGCAGGCTGTCAAGACTTTCTCTACTTGAGGTACGAAGTATAAGAATATATGATCTCTTTTTTAACTATGAGCAAAATCAATTATAGTCATTTAAAAATAGCTTATCTGAGCCATGCAAAACATGATAGTAGTCAGCTGAATTAGAACAACTTTTTCTCTGGATTCAGATTGGCACCAGGTCCTAGAGTGTAGAGCCTGTGCATCAGAGTGAAAAGGATTCCACGGGTTTTCTCCTAAGTGGTTTGCACTGAAAAGCTTTTGGATGATAATGAGTATTGTTCATTTATATACTGCCTTTCAGGCTGTGAGCCCAAAGCAATTTGCAAGTTTATGAGAATGTAAAGTTATAACTGGGAGGTACGTCATTTACAATTAAGCAAATGAATCTTGCATGTATTAATGGGCTGTAGTCCTATCTCCCATCTCCTCTCCCCCCAGGGATCATAAACTGGAACTATAGTCTCTGTGAAGAGTTTGGAGGAAGGCAAAATCCCTCTGCCACAGTCCTGACAGATATGCGTGTCCTGCTTTTCTCTTTACATGGCACAAACGGCCATAACAGATCAGTTATCCAAAACACTAACTTAATCTCCAAACAAGAATTACTAAATCCTATGGGGTTTTTTGCGCACTGAACAGCTACTTTCTCTATTTCTCTTTTCAGATTTTGAACAGCCAAAATATATCACCCAAAAAGACTTATCTATGATCATTTATGTGATTCTGAGGAACAGGAAGAACAAAAATTGCTTAGGTACTTCTGTTCAAAAACTAAGAATCTGGTGTTGCAATTCCCACTGCACAAAATGACTGGACTCCCAGAAGAGCCTACTAACAAAACATCCCTCCATTTTGGATTTGTTCAACTTCGGCAACCAAAATTTATGGATACCTCTGAAAAAAATATTGGTTCTAATATGGACAAATTCATGGCTGTCTGTGCTGTGTATCATACGAAAGGTATTATAACTGGGTTGCCGATCTTGTGTTCTAACCAGTGCAGCTAATAGTGTCATCTTACAGTTGAACCCTGTTTTCTCTTCAAAAGAGTTTTAATACGATTAGTAGGAATAAAAAGCATTGCTGAATTTATTTTCATTTAATCCAGTGATATTCTGTAGACTAGAAATCTATATGTGTGTTATCCAATGAACTGAGTGACCATTTCAGGTATCAGCTCTTTTTTGCAACACAACCTTGAGTAATATCACGAGTCATCTCAATAAGAAACCTTAGTTAATAGATTTCATGTTCTAAAGTAGTACACAAAGAGATACATTCATTCTAAATGTCCTGAATTTTCTGTGCATTTATAAAAATTACTTTGATTAAAAATCAGTGGATTGTTTTATTACAGCTTTTCCTCAAAGATCCATTTCTGAAAAATATTGAATAGACACACAATAATGATTTTTAAACACATGAGAGCTCACTCTGAATGTGGCAATCCTGACACACACAGTGCAATAGATGCGAAGTATCAATTGAAACTATTCACGAACCTAATACTTCCTTAACTTAAAGTTACATTGTAAAGGTTAATGTTTGGACTCAATGATTTTTGAGGTCTTTTCCAACTTTAACAATTCTATTAGTCTATGAAATACAAATAAAAGTTACATTAAAATAGGGAAGCATAATTTTATATACAAATTATAATTTTTGACATATAAAATTAATTTTAAAAATGCAAGATTATCTTCTACCTTGTGATATGCTGCGTTTTACAGGAGGGTAAAACATGTTTACACTGCCGTACATCATCCTGAAGGTAACCAGCAGAACCTGAATGTAGACAATAGGGCTTGTTATCCAGAGTGAGAGCAGCTCTACCAGTCTTTTCTGGCAAGATTTCTTGGAGTCTTGATCTCACTTTCCACCAGAATCCAATAGCTAGGATGAGAATGAGAACGCCTCTTTGCCATGCTAAATTTCTGCTGTAGCAGAATGTTTTTCCTCTTGACAACATCCCATTTTGATGTATAACGGCTATTGTAGTAGCAGACCCTATATATATAATCACTGTGCTATTTAAAGCAGATTTTAAAGACTCAAAAATTACATGATAAGGATTATCATGATTTTTGATTCAAATTTCATTAATGTTCTCAACGATATTAGCATACATTGCAGATCTTGCCTAGTATGAACATGGTATAATGTTTGTGGCTAATGTCATCCATTTCTAGGACTCAGGTGTTAAAATAATCAATGGACTGTTGAGCAGAATGCTCTACAGCCTAAATTAGCTCTACTTGGTTAATTGCCTCCTGCTCTCCACCGAAGGGAGCTGTTGAGACTATAAAAAATAATTTTAGAAAAAAAATTGCTTGAGTAAGTAGTCTGGAGGACAAAGATCACTCAAGAAACAGTTTCTACCTTTCTCCTGTAAAGGAGGAGTTTAGAATATGGAGAGAAAAACTTTATCTTCTGCATTCCTATATAGCATCTCTTACAATCCAGTCAACTCTGTAGTTAAAACTTGCAACATTACTTGTATCAAAATTTGCTATCTACTAACAACCAATAAAGTAAACAGGTATTAAGAGTGTGCTACCAAGAGAATTTCTCCTTAAAGCAGAGCTATCTAATAATGGCTTTGTTTCTTCTTTCCAGATCTAAAATGGTTTAAATATTCTGGAGTGTATTAATTCTGTTCTATATACCTTCTTTCTACAGGCCATTACTCCAGTTGTATGAGAGGACCTATGCAGTCCCGAAGGGGCAGATTCAACTACACGGCTGTGAATGGAAGAGGTAGAACTGAAACATGGCCCAAGCTGTGAAAAATGCGGAAAAACCCTGACTTTGTAAATCAATATCAATCAATGCCCTGCAAAGTACATCATAAATCTGGGTGTTCAAGAGGGCTAACACTGAGGTAATAACACCACCTTAAGTTTTAAAACATTTCACAAACATTAGGAGAATCTCAGGAGGCCTTTGATCCAATGTCCTCCTTGGGGGTCTTCCAACAATTAAGAGTTATTGGCATAGATTGGTTTTCCAGACACATCTCCTCCTCAAAACAGATTTAAAAAAAAAGGACTAGTGTGAGTGTGGGACATGTTTTGAGTTAATAATCCTCTGCTGGGAGATAAATTTAACCTGGAAGAACAGGTTTCAGTGTAGAAGGAGAACATTTTATTTAGGCTTTGGACAATGGGATTTCTCTTGAGTAGCCAAGATTTCTCCTTCAGCAAATATAGAACAGACATTCATCTTTTATAAGTTATTAATAATAAATGTTGAACTTTCTCAGACCCTTCAGTGCAAAGCACTTATGACACGCTCATTTATTCAGCATTGAACAGGATTTTACTTGTTCAATTGAACCAATATGCAACTGCCATCATTTGTCTGTACCTGGAGGAAAAGCAACCCATATTTAGCAGGCAGGTTTTCCAGTTTAAGGGTACTGTGCCCAGTTTCCTTATTATCTGCTTTCTGGACAGCTATAAGGCTCAGATAGTTCTCTTTTAAGAAGTCACCAGAAAAATGCCATTTGAATGCAATATCTGTTCTGCTGATACTTGTGTGTTGTAACATTTAGAGCCTGATATGTGTAGATACCAATTCATTTCAGGGTTACAAATGAAACTGCACGTCACTATAGGACTGATTAATTACATGGTGTACCTAAGAAATGAGCTGCTTGGCAGCAAGAGTTAAAAAGACTGCTTCTTTTCTAAAAATAAGGACAAAAGGACTGGGAGAATCTTTATGGTTTCGTAGGAAGTTTCTAGAGGGCTTGTGGAATCTGAGATTATCTTTTCTCTTTCCTTTCTGGGAAAGGAGAAGGCCATACCACTGAACAACAGCTAGTGGTCACTTGCTGTTCTTACTGCCCTGTCCCAAACCTGGCTAAGCAGCAGGAAGCTGTGGGAGAGGAGTGAACTGGCTCTTCAGGCCCCATGTACTACTCAAACATCTGTACTGCTCAAGTATCTTCCTCGCCAGAGGCAAAATGGGGAGAAAATCTGCTCTGACAGCCTTTGCTACTGTGCACACGCAAAACTGGTCCTGACGGGGGGAGACAGTTGAAGAACTGGGAATCTACCCTAAGAGATTTCGAGAGCCTAAGATAATATTCCAAGTAGAAGAGATTTTAAGAAACGTGGTGAGTGACTAGAAATTATACTGTCTTTAGTGCATTGATGTATTTCCTTGGGGACCTAACAGCAGGTCAACCAGATAGGAAATGGTGTGAGATTAACAAGTCTTTCTTTATGAAGATCTGCTTGAATTAAAATCAACATGGCCCCTAGAGATCAGTAACTGCTCTTCTAACCCTTCCTGAAAGCGACAGCCGAGTCACATTCAAAATACAGAATAACCTGTTATGCCTTAAAAGCAACAATCAACAAATGTTTAATGGTGGTTCTGATGTTATTCACAACAAAGAGCTTGTGAATGCATTTTTTTGCAAAACATTCCAGGGCGGGAATTGTGACACAAGAGGGCACTTTCATGAATGAAGAGTTTCCATTTAATGCATCTTTGAACCCATGTGAATTTGTACTATGCATACTGTGTCCTCTCCATTCCTGAGAGCTGGGGGAAGATCTGTGTCATATCTGGAGGCCCAGACCTCCACTTTCCCAAGAAGAAAGCATGTCTCTGTGCTGTACTTCCTTCTGTGAACAAGTGAATTCCTTTGTTGTAAACAGCCAGCCTACACTTCCTAAGGTGAAGTACACTACTTCATAAATGGTGTACTCTGTATGTTAGTGTACAGCAGCATGTCACATTTAAGTCATTCCAACTCTGGAATGACTTAAAAAACCAGAAAGCATCCGAGTTTGCTTTCTGTTTTTATTAATGAATAAAATGGTGCTGGAAATATTTGTTCCCACGGTAGCATATAAATTGAATTTTATTTTTTTTAAGTGAAAAGTTCTGCCTAACCATTAAAGGGTTTTGACATTGATACTTATTTCTTAGTGTTTGACTATGAAAGAACCACATGGCAGGCACAGCAGATCTGCCGATGTGCACCTCAGTTCCCAAAGAATGGGTGTAAGCTGTGAAAGGAAAAATAAAAAATACAAAACCACTGGCAACTTATGACCTCTTTTGCTGGCCTTTACAGGCTGATTTTATACTGCTCTGTAACTAAGACTCTGGATGAACACTGGAACGAAACCAAGCTTGCTATTGTATTGAGGCAGGGAGCACAATGCTGGGAAATTCAAACCGTACTGTTTCTCACCTTCAGGCCTATAACTGAGTACACCTCCACTGTACCTGGGGATCAGAAGACACTGTGTTGTAGGTTATAAAAGGAAAATTATCATTTACATTAGTACGCAGCTGCTGAAAGTACCTATTGGTCATGTTTGGTGGTGGGTGTTCAAGTTGCTGATATGGAGCATGTCAGCTCTGTGGCACCTGTGTTTTAATCCATGACAACAACATAAATCGTCCGTGTAAGTTTGCAGGAGACCAGCAGCTCAGTCCTAAGAGACTGTGCTATGTTCCCATCCCTAAAAACAATGCACATATCCTCTTACTTGTTCCCTTAGAAGCAGTACGCTACACACAGACCATTTAGAATTTATTTTTATGGCACAGATTGTATCAAGTGAAAATTGTGCAATGACTTAAATACATTTCCCAAAGTTTTACATAAAATGTGGATTTTTCTGCATCTTTCCTAGTTGATGCTAATACTACTTACAATGGAAAATGACCATGAAAATGATGATCCCATTATCAAATAAAAAACACCAAAGCATGTGTGAGTGATTAACACGGGAATCTCAGGAACACGTGCCCAGCTCAGTGATGATAATCCTGTTTCGACTAAGCTTGATTAAAAAGGATTTTTGTCGTTGCTTAGGTGTGAACCTGCTCATGGCGCAAAATTACTCATTAAACAGGAGGGGCTTTTTGAGCATTACTAATTAAAAAGTAGCCGCATACGAGGACAGAGCAGGTGTTCTCAGACGCGTCCCCTTCTCCTGCCGGTGACCCGAGTCCCGGGGAGGGGGCGCGACACCGACACCGCGACACCGACACCGTGGCACTGACACCGTGTCATCGACCCCAGACACAGCCACCGCGATACCGTGTCACAAACACCACGACACCGTTACCGCGACACCGCGCCACTAACACCACACCCCCGGCCCGCCCTCACCATTCGCCCCGCCCCTCTCGCCCCGCCCCTGCTCCGCCCCCGGCTGGCGCGATGCTACTGCGGCTGCGCGGGAGCAGCGGCGCGCGCGCGCGCGCGCGCACCGCGCCCCCCGCGGCCGCCAATGGCGCCGGCACAAAGTGACCTTGGGCGCGCCCCGCCCCTTCCGCCGTCCGGCCCCGCCGCGCCTGCGCAGCCCGGCCCAGCCCGCCCGCCCTCGGCCCGAGCGCGGCAGCCGCACGGTGAGACCCGCGCCCCCCGCGCCATCCGCAACCATCGCCGCCCCCGCTCGCCGCTCCCTCACTCTCTCCCTCTCCGCAGAGACGCCGGATCGCGACCCCCGGGACGCCGCCCGCTAAGATGTTCGCTTGCGCCAAGCTCGCCACCTCGCCCTCCCTGGTGAGTGGGGGCCCGCGGGGCCGCCTGCGCCTCCTCAGCGGCTGCGTCCCGGGCGGCGGTGGGGGCCGTGGCGGCGGCGGGGCGCCCGCGGGTCGGGCGGGCCTGTGGGTCCTGCGGCGGGGCCCCGGGACGAGCCCGTAGCGAGAGCCGCCCGCCCAAGTGCGGAGGGGCGAGGGAGGGGCGGTCGGACTGCGGCAGGGCCGCGTTCTCCTTCCCGCCTCCTTGGCGGGGGCCGCGGCCCGGTGCCAAGGTGAGGGGCCTCCACACACAGCGGCAGAGGGGGAGGGTAGCGCAGACGGTGGCTCTTGGGCCTGCTGCTCTCCGCGCCTCGCTGTAGGTCAAACTCCAGCCTGTTGCTTGTCCTGTGCAAGGCCGGGACTTTTTGCCCTTGCGGAGACAAAAGAGTGACCTGCATGAAAACGATCTCTCTGGCCTGCAGAACGTCTGGTTTTGCGTGGTGCAGGTACAGGTTTACCCTGCAGGAAGAGATTTGTGCAAAAGCCTATATGACCTTACGCTGCCGGGAGCCCAAGGACACATGCAGGCCTCTTGTGAAAGAGAATTCATTCATTTGTGCCTCGCTAGATTTAAAAGTCTAGATTACACCTATGCATTTATCAGCTTTGAAATTCATTTTGAAGGCTTTTATTTTTTCATTTCAAAACGCATATCACTGCCTGCTGATCTGTCGGGCCTTTTTGTTGGTGTTTTGCTACATTGTCAGCATAATGCATGTACAGGGTCATTGAATGATGTGGCTGTTTGCACTAACATCTGCTGAGATTGGTGCTGTCAGATTGCATGACAGTACTTGCTTCTCTATCATTGATTGTATATCCAGCTGTGCAGAGATGGCCGTCTTTCAAGGAAGACAAATGGCTTAGTAGCTAATAGCCTTATAATCTTACAGACTATTGTATGGAACAGCTGTGATCAAATGTTTCTTCTTTTATAGTTTTTTTCCTCCTCTTGCAGATCCGTGCTGGATCAAGAGTCTTGTACAGACCACTTTCGGCGTCTGTGTTGTCTAGGCCAGAGATCAAGAATGGAGAGGTACCTTATAAACAAAATTCTGTATCTTCTTAAATTACCTGGTGAGCCTAAATGTCCTCAGCCTAGAGTTCACTTGTACTAACTCAAATACCTATAGTGAAACTTAACTTAAGTGAAACTTAACTTAAGTGAAACACCTAATAATACTTGTTGTTGTCTTGCTGTTTTCCCTGAGAAGTGTTTCACATTTAAAGTTGATGCTTTTAGGTGGAACAGGTAACATTCTGAAGTTTTTAACTCTTTCAATGTCAAAGAGCTTGGACAAAGAGCTAGACATTTGATCTAATACAACTTTTAATACTGGATAATAACACTGCCACATGGTCTTGTGTCTGAATATAATGCTTTTTCTTGTTTTGTTTTCTTAGGGCAACTCAACAGTTAACGGGGCCCAAAATACTGTCTCCCGACTAGCACTTAGAGAATTCCAGACTAGTGCTATCAGCAGGGACATTGACACTGCTGCCAAATTCATTGGTGCTGGTGCAGCCACAGTAGGTGTGGCTGGTTCTGGTGCTGGTATTGGAACAGTCTTCGGTAGTCTAATCATTGGTTATGCCAGGTAATCAACCTCTCTCTCTTTTAAAACTCTTAAGTTGTATGCAGATGTGTCTTGAGATAGAACCCCCAGATCAGCTAAGTTGTAGTAAGGATGTTGGCACTGTAATAAATTCTGTTAATGATTACTGTTACTGATAAACATGGCTGAATAGAATCATATGAAACTGTACTATATTCATCAGGACAGCTCTGTTAAATTCAGAACTTTGTACACTCTACCTGGAGGAGAGCCATGAAAGAAATTGCACCGTTAGACTTGCTTGGTCTTTCAGTCACTGAAGTCTAGTGTTTCAGCATTCAAGCCTAGAAATGAATTAAAAATCCATCCTGGGTCTTTTCCCACGTGAGAGGAAAAGTCCTAGAGAAAAATGGTCTGAAAACTAATAATAAGGAGTGTGAGTCTGTGTGGTTTAGTCTTCATAGTCAGGATTGTTGTTTATAAATGGATGTTTAATTCAGTTTTCTAACACATTCAGCTTTGCACTCAAATTATGTAATTTATCAAGTGAGTTATCATTCCTTCTAGAAATCTGAAGGGGGTGAGGGTGAGGATTCTGTAGTAGGGAAATTTCCACAATTTCCACATAACTTTGCAACATTCCTGTTATATGATTAGTTCACATGGCATCATGAAAGAGCAGAACTGATACAGGCATAGAAAAGGTTTCATATTCTTCATTGCTCTTTCAGCCAGTTAAGCCTTAAGTCTTATTTCTTAACAAAGATTTTTAAGCCCTACTGAAGACAAGTTCACTTTCCATTGAAGAAACAAGTATTTTCAGTACAAAATTAATGCATTGTTTTTTGAATTTGGCATGAACATGTCAATAAGAATTTGTAGAACATTACTTCATGGTTTTATGTTGAATACTTTTTCCTCTCACTCCTTGAAGGTATATTCATTGCATTTTTGCAAAAAAATGCTGTGAATTTCTCCCCCCCATATTGACTTGAGCTGCTTAAAACATTATAAACTACCTTGGGAGTATAGTTCTCATGTCACAGATGTGAAATAAATGTCTAAAGCATAGTGCTGATAGTTTCTGCATGGGAGGATGTAGAGAAGTCAAATTCGAAAGTATATATGAGCGTAGTCATAAAAACTACTCATTTGGAAAACCCCTGTACCATCTGCATAACCTGAATCTAGTCTTAATTGCCAACTCATTTGTGTTCAGTGAAATCCTTGCAAAAAAATAGTTCTGCTTGGATTTATTGGAGTTTCCTGTTCTGTAGCAAGGAAGTATGACGTTAAACTGTATGAGAAACATCTTAATTGTAAAGATAAAAAGGTCTTACACCTTCACTTTCTTTTAGAAATCCTTCTCTGAAGCAGCAGCTGTTCTCATATGCTATCCTGGGATTCGCCCTGTCTGAAGCTATGGGTCTCTTCTGTCTGATGGTTGCTTTCTTGATCCTATTTGCCATGTGAATGGAGATCTGCCTGAAATACTGGCATTGGAATGTAACTGCATTTTATGGGACTCCCAAAATGTTGGTGTCATGGAAATTGATGCTATTTCCAAAGTCATTTCATTAAAGATAACTTTAACTGTCAACCTGTTGCCTGCATTTATTGTCTTTCTCACTAGGATATCTGGAAGATGGCATTTTGTTGTTCAGTCGCTGTGGATTTCTCCTGATAATGACGTATTGCATAGGACCTTTCAAACAATGACTTCAAGCCAAGCATTAGTATAGATGGTCATGTGGCTTGTTTGTTAAAATCCACGTGGCATATCTTTGAAAGATGAAAGGATGCAGAGATGAAGTGTGAAAGGCTGTAGTGCTGGCCGCCCTCCTGCTTGCGTTTTAAACGTCCAGCGCTGTTTCTCTGCACAATTTGTTTTTTCTCAAGCTTCCTGATGCATAAGTTGTTCTGGCACCTCTAATAGAAGGAGCTAAACACAAATCCATGGAAGGTTTAAGAAAGTTCTCTTTGTGTCAGTTTTCAGCTACATTAGAAATTTTGATTACCATGGTAAAAGTTTTCCACTTGGATCTGACATGTGTCCCCATTGAACTAAATTAATGATTGATTCAGTTTGGTCCAAATCATTTAGTTGTGACACTCTGATATTATACTCTTGGCTCCACCTAATTAAAAGGAAGAGCTTCCAGTTTCCTAATTTTGTAAAGTCAGCCCTGCATTTTCTTGCAAATTCTTTTAAGAGCATTAGGATCAAAGCATTTTTGTTACAAAAATATTGCTGCAGTATCTATCTGTCCTTCTCATAGTATCTGTCTTGTAACAATCTAAATGCATTTATAGTGTTGTCTACACTTGGAGCAAAATACTTTGTGCTACTGCGGTAATCTGGTCGGGGGGTTGATCACATCTCAAACTTTATTCAGAATATTAATCTGATCATTTGACAAATACAAGCTGAACTTGGTAAGAATGTGAGCAAGCTTCTTAAATGTTCTGTCATCTTCCTATTAAATGGGTAATTACTGAATTAAATATAGATGCCTATCCTGTAGGAAGTGGAGAGAGGATTACTGACTCTCAGATCAGTGCAAGATGCAAGTAAGATGTTTTCATCTGAATTAAAAAGTACCAAATTGGTGTTTACAGAGATGTGGTGGACTTTGCAGTGTTAGGTTACTAGATGGACTTGATGATCTTAAAGTTCTAAGAGACCTTTCCTTAAAGGTTTTTCCCAACCTAAATGGTTCTGTGATTCATGTAACATAATGTGGCCCTAGCATGAGAAGCAGCTTTCCCCACATGTTCTTAGGACAAAATAGGCATCTCTAATACAGAGAACATCCTTTTATATATGTGAATTTCAGGAGTGTAGAATATGTAGCATCTTTTAAGTATTAGCTTTATCACAATACAAGCAGAGTCTTATATGACAAGATCTAGAAGTCAGGGTTTTGTGGACAGGAGTAGGAGGTGAAGGATATTGCAGGTATCTTCCATGTCTATACTCATGCAGTGTTGATTTTAGGAATTGGCTATTACCCATTCTCATAAGCTGTTGAGTTGCAGAGCTGACATGCAGTGCATTTACCCTGGTTGAAAGGTAGATAATCTAGACTAAAGCTTGTATGTGTACTGCTGTCCTGGTAGGTGATGAACTTTATTCTGTTCTTTCAGTACAGCAGAGATGTCTGCCGGTATCTGATATCACAATCTACATTTCCTAAAATCATGGACAGTCTAGTGGACTAGCTTAATTCAAGCTTCAGATTTCCTTTTCACTGGGATTTGGCCAAACAGGCATCTTCAAACTTGTCTCAGTCAAGTCTAGCTCCAGCTCTGTTAATTCTACTTAGAAATTTGTTTGCAAATAAAATGTTTATGCTGAGTTGTTATTATGTGTTCGGTGTAGATAGAAGACCCGGCTGAGCTATTGCTCTGTAACCTCAGTAAGAAAGCCACCTGGAGTCACCATGAGTTACTTGAATCAGGTTTGAATAATAATTTCTGGATTTACATCCCATATTTTCCCATATGGTTCACAGTGTCAACATGTACCCTTTTTCTTGTGATCAGCCTTTCCTGAAAGGCAGCAGGACATCTTGGGTGATCCTGTATCTGGATGTGAAGTCTGTTTTAGTAGTAGCATCTCCCCAAGCTTGTTATCTTTTAAATCACTCAGACTGATGAACATAGGCCAAACTCAAGCAAAATTGCTGTTTGGTTATGCCAATCGTGAAAGAATTGGATCTGGATTTTACAGATAAAGATTAATCAAGGACTTTCAAAACATGGCCACAAACCTTCGCACAGAGGATTATCCTCCTTATAGACAATAAGGGGCTTAGAGTTAACGAGTGATGGGCAGATGTTGACAGCTGAACTATCACAGGACACATTGAACCCTTTCTCTATTCCTCTATTTTCCTTATTCTTAAAAAACAGAGCTTAGTTGGTCAATTTGAGTGGTCTGACAAAGAGTACTTGCTCACAGAAGTGTCAACTATAAATGTGTAAAAGACTAATTTTTTTTTTTCCAAAGAAAATGCCAATCCAACCTCTTTGGATTGATAGAGCAGGAACAGACCAAGGTCTCTCGATCTCCTCCATAACAGTTTACATCAAGAAATCTTTCTGTAAGTCAGACAAACCAAATTTAAAGTTTTTTGAGGTGATACTGTAGGCTTCACTCCTTGAAACCTTTTTCACAGTTTCTTCTGACATGCACCATGCTGACCACAAAGATTGTCAACTCATGAAAATTTGTGTTAGAGGTTCTCCAGACTCCCAACACTGTTCATGTTTCATTGTTGAAGATGAAGCTAAGTGAAGCAGAGATCTTCATTGTCTCTGAATAACTGTTCTTCCTGCTGTTCAGGTAGATCAGGCCTCAGTGGTGTGCACAGTGTGTTATTCTAATGGATAATGAAGGAAATGCTTATGTTAGCAATTACGCTCTTAAGTTATTGCTGCAGGTAAAAGTGAACATCCTGCTGCTGTTTTTTTTCATTTTCCTTGTTTCCCTCTGTCTGGTTTTTTGCACCAGTTTCAGAGTGAAGAAAAGGACTTGCAGTTCAGGTTTTTTTGTTCAGGCTCAGGACTGCTGCTGCCATGTGATGGTGGAGCTAAACTATTGAAAAATGCTTGCTTCCAATACAGCTTTTAGTCGCTCTGTGAAGAAAGAAATATTTAAGATCTCTATTCCTCTCTTCTGCACTCACATTTGAGTCCTTTGCAACATGCTACATTAAGGAATAATACCACCTTTAAGTGAAAAGTGTACTTTTATGCAGTGCTTTTTATCCTACCATATCTCAACTTTTCAAAAGTGCTATATAGTGCCTACCAAAACAATACACAAGAAATGAAACATACTATATTGTCTTTTGCAAGTTCAGAGAAACTCAGACAAAATGTATTTTACTGGGACTAACACTACTTTTTTAGAAATACTTTATTGTTACAGTCTCATAATCTCAGATCAGTCTCAGATCAGTTTGAAATGATACACAGGCACAGAATTAAAACTTCATCCGTGATTCAGAGCACATACTAGCTAAACTGTGTTGCCATATAGGGTTATATTTTTTTTAATTAATCCAAAATGCTTTTAGTTCCAACTGTGTAAAATAGAGGTGCTTGCCATCATTCTACAGTGCTGCAGCATTTTTGATACATCAACTATGGCGAACGTTTAGCAGAACCACGGCTTCAGGCACATGCCAAGCTCCTGCCCCGAAGAGAGAAGGGGGAAACCTGCGTGAAGAGAGATGGAGAAACCAATGTAGTGTAGCCAGTACAGGGCTTTGGAGGTCTGATTATTCCAAAAATTAGATGTGACAAGCACGTGAAGACTTGCCACTGAGCACAGCCAGGCAGTGGTGTTTAGACCCTGCCTGCTGCCTTCCCTTCGCAGCAGCTCCCAGCCCTCCCGCAGCAGGGGACGGGCGCTCCATCCCGCGCTCCCGTCCGCCATGGCTGCACAGATCCTGCTCCTCCCACCGCGCTGGGCCCGGCACCGCCACGGCCCGCCTGTCGCGGCAGAGGTGCTGCCCCGGTGAGGCAGCGGAGCCCTGGGCAGCCCCTCGTTCGGTGTCCGCGGCAGGACCGGGCGCTGCTCCCGCCCCGCTGGCTTTGGGCGTGACGGCCGCGCCCCCGCTCGCCACGTGACCACCCCGCCCCCGCGGAGGTGTCAGCGGCGATCTCGCGAGAGGTGACGGAAGCCCGCGGGGGACCCGGCCTTTAATGTGCGGTGCGGCCGCGTTCCGGGTGAGTTTGTAAACACGGCCCGGCCCGGCCCGGCCCGGCCCCGCGGCTCCTCCTCCCTCCGCGCTGCGGCGGCGTCGGGCGGGCGGGGGCACCGGGTGCGGCGCGGCGGGAGCGGCCCGCGCGGCGGTAGGCGGGGGATGCCCGGGAGGCAGTAACATGGCGCCGCCGCCGCTCTCCGCGGCAGCCCCCTCCCCCAGCGCGGCCTGCGGCTCCCGCCGCCCCTAGAGCGGGGCGGGGCGGCCCGGCCGGCGCCGCGGACACCGGCACCCGCCGGGAGGTAGGGCCTGGCGGGGCGAGCGGGTGGGCGAAGGGGCTGCGGCGCATCCGGGAGCGGGAAGCCCTGCGGGGGCAGCGCCGGGACCTGCCTCGGCCCGACCCGGCCCGGCCCGCGGTGGTGGGCACAGGGCGGGAGGAGGGGGCGGCCAGGCCTCGCCTTTTCGCCTCGGCTCTGCTCCAAGGAGGCGTCCTCCCCATCCATCTTCTGCTTTGGAAGGAGATCTCGATCCGAGCCTGTGCTGGTGCGGAGAGTGCCGAGAGGGGTGCGGGTGTGAGGGGCGTTGGACGGGGAGGTGCGAACAGCTTTTCTGCACCACAGGGAGGTCTTGGCCTGCTTGGGGTTTGGCCGTGGCCGTGGACCTCCTGGACCAGTTGCCTCATTGACTTTGCCTGTTATTGTGCATTATGCCTCTCGAGTTGCCTAATAGAAGGTCTGTGAAGCTTTTACGTGAAAAAGACCCATCACAGACTCTCAATCAGTGATGGCTGCACGGTGTTTCAGGCACGAATGTTTTATGCCACGATGCAACTTGATGTTTGTAGTTAGGGCATGTGTGTGCTGCCATGTTGCTTCTGCAGTCTTATTCATTCTATAGCCTTTTTCTATCCCTATTCTTGAAGGGAGATCCATGAATGTCTTCATGTCCTGTGCATGCACTCCGTGTCAGTCATTTGCTTTTCCTTGTGTTGCTGTCTCCCAGAGATGTTTATCTTCAAATAGTGATGCTGTCGCCTGTTCCCTTGCACTGGAATGAGAAATTTAAATAAAGCTGAAAATTCTGAACCATTCTCTGCTTTCCAAATAGTGACCTCGAATATGGCCCAAGTGTATTTTATTTTCTACCTTTTAAAATAATATTTTTGTTTTCTTCTCATCAAATTGAATTCATGGGGGTGAATGTCATGTCCCCAGATCTGGCTGAGTGTAAAACCAGATAAAAGTTAATAAAAACAAATGTTCCTGAAGTTAAGGTCATAACACTGTTAGATGTTAAATTCAGCACCAGCTGATAGGATGAGGATGAGGCCTTGTGGTCCTGGTCTTCTACAGGTGTTCCAAATGAGATTTCTTCAGCCATCCTCTGAAACAGGTTGCTGTTTAGTTAATGGACATCCAGTTGCAGACATAATTTCAGAGGGGCAAACTATAGTTGAGTTAGGCATTCACTTAAATTCTCTTGAGTGGTTATAATTCCGCATTCAAGAATCAAAATTGTTGTCTTGTTAAAAAACAAAACAGTAATTTTGTCAAGAATTGCTTGTTATATAGTGCATCAAAAGAATTGTGAAATAATAAAAAACCTTAATGTGTCCATAAAGTGAAACAGCTCTTTTAAAAATCCATTTTGACTTTATGTTTCAATACTGATATTGCATGTTAATGCTTAATCAATTAGTTGAACTTTTGATCTTCACAATGTAGTTGATATTTCTATCCTAACTTGGATTCTAGAAATATGAGTATGTTTGGTATGTCTTTTTCCAGAAACTTCTAGACTGTGCAGTATCTAACATAAGGTGCTTTCAGCTCTTAAATTTGATCATACATACTTTTATTAAGTGTTGTTTTCTCTTTTGTGACAAAATGTTGAACAGCTTGAAATATTATTCTGATTATGGTTTCATTACATTCTGGATGTACATAGTGCTAAAAATTCCTTTTCTCTCATCAACTTTTTTTTTCTTCCATTCTTAACAAATTTAAACTTACAAATGCACATTTCTAGCTCCAAGGAGTTTTACTAACTTTGAAAGTTTCTTATGTCTAATATCAACATTTTTAATGGTTTCTTAAAGTAGTCTTGAATTTCTGTATAAAAACTATGCATTAACTATTCTCAAAGGTGCAAACTTGATTCAATAATTTTAACTTTTTTTTTTTAACAATTAACAGATTTCAAGTTATCGTTGTCCTCCTGCATAACTCAACTGCGTTTGTTTCACGTATAATGTGCACTCTAAGGAGGCATTGGTTATAGTTAGTGATAGAAATATGAGTCAATATTTAATAATAATACAATAAATATTTTTTTCAAGTCTGGGCTGTACTGTTTCCAACTTTATTCTCCGTTTCAGTGCAGCCTGAGAACTTTTCCATTAGCTTCACTTCAGATGAGAGCTTCTCTTCAGTAAAGCATTCCAAGCAAAGTATGTTTCCCCTTTCTAGATGAATGCCAATGGTCGTTGATATAATTACTTATATACAATGATCTTATAGAATAAGATCATTCTGTTTTAATGAGCAAGAAGAGTCTTGTAGTGGGATATTTTTGATATATTTAAAGATTTTTTTAAAAATTAAATTCTTAATTATTGTATTCAATTTTATAATTCAGGGATGCAGTCTGAGAAAATGTGAAAAGGAAGTGACTTTTTGTTAAGCTTTTTTTTAATTTGTTGAAAGTAGTGTAGAAAAAGGAGGTTGGATTTCTAGTGTTTGTTAGGTTGATGGGCAACATGAAGATGTCCAAACCTAGATAAATGAGCTGGGGAAAGTAAGCCCTAATATCTCTGTAAGCGAATTGTAAAAAGATGGGTGGAATATTAACCCCTTTATATTTCTTCTTCGAGGTTCATTGACTTTCCATTTATCTGCAAGAGCTGTAGTCACACAGCCT
The DNA here is from genome assembly GCF_001604755.1 of Lepidothrix coronata. Taxonomy (NCBI): domain Eukaryota; kingdom Metazoa; phylum Chordata; class Aves; order Passeriformes; family Pipridae; genus Lepidothrix; species Lepidothrix coronata. The sequence goes on from NW_016690187.1 coordinate 8,574,631, forward strand.
GAATTTTTAATAAGTTAAAGAAAGATCAAGGTGCCTCTGAAAAATACTGAAGCCAGAGGGTTGAATTAAAAGCTGCCTATCCAGCCAGTAGGAAGCATTTGGCCTAAGGACCTTTCTTAATGCCATTACTGTTCTCTCTTTACCAGAAAAGTGTCTTCTTGTAGATGAAGCCTGCTCCTTCAGCAGAGGTGAAGGAACTTAATTGCTTTGTTTCTGTATATGTGACTATCTCTCCAACTGGCTTTCTTGTTCTTATTTGAACTTGTTAAGTTAATCATTGTTGATTCTTGGATCTGTTCTTCTTGTCTAGAGGCTCTCCCCTCTACAGAATTTAGACAAACCATGGAAGGTATAGAATTAACTTTAGACATCAGATATAAGCAGTTAATTAATAATATCAGCACAAAGTGCGTAACATTTGACTTTGTTAAAGAAAAAATCTGAGCATTATGCTACAGGTGTTCCAGTCTTCCTTAGTCTTCCCCAGAACTCTCTGAAACAGATCATGTGTCTTCTACAAAATAGCACAACTTTTCTACTAAGCAGTATAGTCTGAAGAAGCAGCTCCTGTTTTCCTGTTCATCGGGTTTTGATATTTACAATCTTTAAATATTGTGGACTATGGGTTGTAGTTTCCTTGCAGAATCTACTGAGCTACTTTCTGGCAATCTTACTTTCATTATGAGGACAAATGTGTTTATTTTTCAAATTTTATCTCCTCCATTTTCTTCATCAATCAGTTTTAATTTTTAGAAATGCTGAATCCTACAGTGTGACACAAATACAGTTAGTCAGATCGCTTCTGAAAGTGCACTGTGATGGTCAAGTATTAATTACACTGCTTGCTTTACCTTTCTTCTTTTGCTTTATAGGAAACAGAAAAATAGCTGTTCCAGTCCCTCCAGGTAAGTGGAGCAATGCTTTTTTTTCCTTTAAAATACAAAACTTTAATTTTTTTTAATTTATGTCACTTCTTATTAAGTAGTATATTCTACCTACTAACTTCTGATTTTTACTCAAAATTTGCAAGTCTACCTCTACAGAAAATTGTGGAAATAAGGATAGACTCAAATGTGGGAAGTGATTAAAACTGATGCTTTGAATACTGTATGCAAGTGTTGAAAGTATAAAGGTGCCACATTCATTTTGATTTGTGTTGATTTGTTTGATTGCATTAGAAAGCCATCTCTTTTAATTTTGAGATGTTTAAATCTGGAAAACAAAAATAACTGCCCGTTACGTTTTTGGTGGGTTTTTCCCCCCTCATCTAAAGAAGCTAAGCAAAACACTAAATTCAGCTCTTCAAGTAACTAGTAAGAGAATTATCCTTTACTGTGGCAAATATGTTCAGTTCACTTTGAGTAAGTACCTCAAGTAGAGCTCTTAAAGTTGACAAAGACTTAAAAATATTGACCTTATCATTTTATGCTTCAGTTTCCTGTTATAAAATGAAGATTTAAAGTAAAGTTTTATACTATCTAAAGTAACTACACACTATGATGAGATTTATAGAAAAGCTTAGTAAGAGTTAATAATTCTCCTCACAGTAAGGCTACTGTATCTTGCAGTAAAAGGGGGACAGTCCCAGATCAAATGTAAAGAATAAAGGGAAATGTTGACTAGACATGATCAGTCTTGAGGAAATGCAAACATCCTTAGGAAAATACGTCACTGATACTGTAACATAAGCACTTTGTAATGTTTGGACCCAGAGAAGACTGAATGATGATGGACTACTGTAATTCTAACTCATCTCAGTGGCCTAATATAGCTTTTGTCCAACTTTCATCTTTTTTCAAACCAGAATGTACAGATGTTTCTTGAGTTGGAGCCACATGGAAATGATCAGTCTGGCTGCAGAGCTTGGATGTGCTTCACATGTGAGCAGTAGTAGATAAATCAGCTACTACTGTAGCTGCAGACTGACAGATTGTCCTCTATGGACTGTCCAGTTTGGGGGCTGACACAGTTGTGAGAATGTGCATCTCTTCTTGCTGGTTGGCCAGCAGAGGAATGCTGTCCTTCAAAAGGTCCTTTAAGGTTTTTGTTTGTTTGTGGGGGTTATTTGTGTTTATAGTTGTCTTTTCTGTGTTCAGCTCTGGCAGTTTTACTCCGTGCTGTCTGTGTCAGCCCTGAAGTGTCAGGAGGGCAGTCTCTCTGTTGCTACAGTGCTTAAAATAAGTAATCACAGGGTAAGACTGCACAGCCCCTGAGCAGGTTCGTGCATGGAGGTCTTTCAGCACAAAACTTGCTTTCTACAGGTAAAGCAGAGGCTTTAGCTATAAGTCTGATGAATCTTTACTAGAGATGTGCAAAGAATTATTTTTCTCAGCAAATTTGTAGAGGTTTTTGCAAGGACTATCAATATATATACAGTTTAAAAAGCTACTTAAATAGAAAATAAATTTTGAAAGAGGGTGTAAGTTGTGTTTGCCATGCTCCTGTATGTGGGAAATTAAAAGAAGACAGAAGAACCTTTACCAGTAAAATAAGCCAATAAGACGTGGTTTAACTCAGTGTATGGTATGATTCTATTCTTTTACAAATCATCTACAGAAAGGTATTTTGAAAGCAAGCCTCAGACTATGTAGTAATAGTTTCCACAAAGTGTCCTCAAGATGTTTAATTAAAATCTTATAGAAATATGCAAGTAATTGTTGAAGCTAATTTTGTAGCACATTTAGGTAAACATTAGTGTAGCATTGTATAGAGACATCTTTATTTTTAAAGAAGCACATGATCCTAAATATTAGTGAATTACTTGCAAACCTTGTTTTTATTTCTCTGTATTATATATATCTTGAAGATGTATATGTACTTATTTATATATTTTACTGCACCATTTACATTCCAAAAGCAATAGAAGAGGCTTATGACATTTTAAATAGGCATGCTTTGAAAGTGTTTTACTTTTGCATTGAAAGTATGGAGCAAACACCAAAAAAGCCGAGAGTATTTTCTGATTTCAGTACCGAAGGTGATTATATTGCCAAGATTATTTCATGTTTTTCCCATGTTCAGCTCAGATCCTGTTACTGTATGACTTCAGATTCTTTGTATGGACTTCTTTATGCTACTGAAAGGAATGTAGGGTTGGAAGATGACAGAAGAAAGTTGCAGTTCAGTGGATTGTAGTAAGAATCATGTCACTGAATGTTCATTTTGTCTGAAGAGGATAGTTAAGGCTGGAGTTTCGCATTCTGATTGGATTCCTCCAGGAATCATCTTTTTTTCTGTGGGTCAAGGTGTTTGCTGTTGCCTGGTAACAGTCCAAGGTGTCTATAATTCACCTCTACTGATGGGGCAATCACTTTATGTATTTTGTTTCTCATTTAATTGGGTGATTAACATTGTTGTCAAGATGGCATTTAAGTTGCTATTTTGGTTTTCAGGGGGATAGTATTACTGTGATATTCTCACTCAGAGCAACCAGTTTCCAACAGAGACTCTTGAAATCAGAGCGGGAATTACAAACATTTTTTTCTGAAAATTTGCCTTCTGTGTGTTAGTCTTGCTGTGCCTGTCAGGCAGTGTAATCCAGAAGGAAAAGAGGAGGCAAAGGTTTGTTTGTATTTTGTAGCAGCAACAGCTTTAGTTGTTGGGCTGTGAAGTTAACTATGCAGACTCTTCTAAAGCTGTCAGAACATTTCCCAAGCTTGGATTGTCTATTGCGGTTGTTCACCTCTGTTTCTAGCTATGATATCTCTATGGTATACTTTAAATTTCAGAGTTATCTTGGGTTGCTCAAAATTTCATCCCCTCAAATTTTGAATTCCTACAAGGATGGAGATTCCACAGCCCCACTGGGCAACCTGTACCTTGCTCTTAACTTGCCTGGTGTGCCTTGTGAATGTTGCATCTCATCCTTTTCTTGTACTCTACACAAAGTCTGGATCTGTCTTGTCTATATGAATACGTCAGATAGTATGAGATAGCAAGTATATCCTTCCTTAGCCTTCCTTCTCTGTTCTGAACAAACTTTGCTTCTTGATATTCCTGTTTTGATGAGGCCCTGGGTGGTTTCTCTCCAGTTCATCAACTGTCTTGAGGGGCTCAACAGTGGATATAGCACTCCAGCTGTAGCCTTATGAGTGCCAGATAAAGGGGAATAATCAATTCCCTTCATCTGGTTGCTGTGCCTTTGCTAATTCATCCCAGTAGCCTGTTGGCTTTCAGTGCTGCAAGTGACATGATGCTGAATCACATTCAGTTTTTTGACCGCCAGGAGTTAGAGATTCTGCCCCTAAGCTGCTTGACAGCCAGTTACCCCTCACCCTCCACTGCTGCATGGAGTTATTTTGTTCTAGGTGCAAGCTTTGCATTTGTCCTTGTAATACATAAATACAATTCTTATCAATTTGGCAACACTAATGAATGCAAACCCTTTGTTTTTCCATCCTGTCAGATCCAGTTTCTATTTAGATTTAAAATGTCAGAGGTCATGCTTGGAATGTGAGCACTCTTTTAGGTGCAAAAATTTCAGTGCTTCAAGATAATTTTTTTCTTCAGATGTTAGCTGGAATCTTTTTACAAGGGATTACCTCACAAAATTCCATGTGGCCTGTAATCAAATAATGTTACAAAGATGAGGACATGAATTTATCTCCAACTTTTTTTCCAGTAAGTTTGCCAGGAAGACGGCACTGCTTTTCTTTTTCACAAGGATTGATTTTTAATTTATATATCAGGCATTCAAAATTCACAGGCTTCTCAAACCAACAGATGGAACCAGACAACAACTTCATATGCAAATATGTGCTTTGGTGATACTCCTTTAAAAGGGAAAATGAGCAGACTTAAAAAATTGACCTTTACATCTTATCACCTAAGAAAAATGCTAACAGTATGGATGGAGTAGATTTTATGGCTGATACTATGCATTTCTCAGAGACTGACAAGAAGATACAGTAACAGCAGAAAAAATGTCCTACGTGCATTTTGGTTAATCAAAATCTTCATCGTTTGGATAAAAAACCCAAACCCAGAATTGTTTCTTACGCCATCAGACATTTTTGATATGGATGTAACTCTTCTGCTCATAATCCTTACGTGTATATTAGCATATGGTGGCATATGTAGCCTTATATAACTTTATGGTGTCCCTTGATCACAGATTTTTAAAAAAAACAAATTCCTTTTGAGATCTCAATGAGATAGAATGCGTTTAAAAAAATAAGATTGTTGCATAGCTGGAGAAGGATAATAAGCTTGTGGGATAGCTTTTAATTGTCTGTTGAAGTTCCACATAATGTAAGGATATAATCTTAAAACTTCATTGATAAAGACCTTATCTCTTACCCTGAAGCCGTAGTCATGAGACTTGCCCATAACTTGTTAATACTCTTTCTTAGTGAGAGTATGAAGTTCATAGTTTGAACAGTTCAAGAAATACTCTTTCAGAAACTTGAGACAGGTTATGAACTATTTGCAAAGAACAGCAGAACAGTCTCCATCCCTGATTTGCTTTGGCATCTTTCCTTTGGGACGTAATTGTTTCCCTGAACTGTCAGTGCCAAAGACTCTTAAAGTTTCTGGCAGCCATTCATCTCTTCTTGACTTGTGATCTCAGCTCAGTATCCTCATTCTGTTAAACATATATTTAGATGCGACAGTTTGGAATCTCCTCCGCTGCATGTTTTGTTTCTTTGCTGTTTGATGTACATGTCCAAGGACACTGGGGTCCCTTCCTCCTTGAAGTAATGTCCAAAAAGTCTGTACAGTTTTTTACTGTACAGGTACAGGCAAAAGGATGAGGTAACATATTCACTATAGATCTCTGAGGTAATAAGTGTGAAATTTGCTTAGGCGTACTTGATTTGTCTTGTGTCTGGTGTTCAGTGGTGTACCAGAAGTGTGCATTCTTAGGATGGCTAGACAGTTCCAGAAGCCTTGCAACTCTGCATGACCAGCATACTGGGGGAGAGATGGATTTATTCTGCTTATGATTTTTAATCATAAAGGCATCTTTATTTATCTTTATCTGCTTCATCAAGCTAAATAGTGTTCAGAACTAACATTGTTAGTTCTCCATACAAATACTCACATTTAAACATGAATGTATTTCCTCCAGGGTAAAGCCACAGATGCCACAACTAATTAGAGAGGATGTATTGAAGTAACCATTTCTTTGAAAAACTGTTGTGTTTCATGGGTGAATAGTGGGCATTTTGTCATTTATCTTTACAAAGTCATGCATTATTAGATTTTTAGCATGCATAATAATTAATATCTTCTTTTAATTACAGTTCATTGCCATGAAAAGGAGGATATGATAGTTTGCCCTATGAAACAGGTTTATGTGTGAAATCTGGCAGGTATGTGTATTAGTATGTGGGCTGAGTATGCAAAAATAGCACTAAATATAATTAATATCTCTTCTATCTTAAATATTTTAGCCTGTTAATAATTTAGTGGCTGAAATATTACTGAAGTACATGTTTTTGTAATTAAATTTGTAACAGTTTATGCAAAGGGCTAAGTGTCAACTTATCCTTAAAGATGAGCTTTAAATAAAGATTGTGAAAAGACTAAGGAATCAACACTTCCTCTTCTGTTGGAACCGTAACCTTGACTACTTGCTATTGTCTCCTGCTTTTATACTTTTTTAATTGTGGGAATTGGATAATTATTACAATGTATTTGATTTCAGTGACAAGTTGTCTTACTGTGTTTTCAGATACTTTCTACAGTTACTGATGTCACATATGAACACTTGCATTTCTGATTGAGTGTGTGTTCAAAACCTGCTCTGTCTCTGTTGGGTTCTGTGTACCTTCCTGACATAGCTTGAAATCCGTACTCTTTGAATCCTGGGTATTTAGAATATTAGTATAGCCAGAAGGCAGAAATTCTTGCCCATGGAATATTAAAATGTGGATGTTGAGGTATTGATAATTTGTTGCATTATTTGTAAAATTTGTTCAATTCTAATTTTAATACAGGTAGCACAACGACCTGTGGAATATGAGTGATGACAAACCCTTTTTATGCACTGCCCCTGGATGTGGCCAGGTAATGGTCTGAACTGAAGATACTAACATTAATCAAATAAAATTATAACAGGGAAATGTATTTTTAGAGATTGAAGAAAAGGGGATGATGATAATTGCTACAAAGTATGTTTTGCTGAAGAGCAGGTGACAGCAAGAATTTATAGCATATTGTGTGTTTATCCATTTACTTTCATTAAAAAAAATAATCAAGAAACAACCTAATTTGTATCAGGTAACCTGTATTTTCCAGAATACTTCAGTGTTGGTGTGGAGCTTGCTTGTCACTAATCTTCACAGCTATGGTGATTGCAAATATTTAATGGCATAATTTTGTTTTATGTATATTTTTGTGTATAGGAAGATGCTAACAGTATTCATGCCACAAAATGTATTTCAATTCCTATTGTAGTTTTAATGTGCTCTAGTAAATAGCATTAGTATATATAGAGGTGAATGTGAGCAGAAAAGTAAAAATGTTATGGAGTGTTTTAGGAGATGGTTGCTTAAAAGGAAGCTGTCTTAACACTTTAATTTAGTAACCTGAAAGTAAGTGACTTTGCATTATCTACTGCATGAGATGGACATCCTTTATATAGAATTAATTTCATAAACTGAATCTTTTCATTATATTATAGCTTCTGTCTTTATATAGAATAGATTTCTTAAACAAGATGTTTTTCATTTTATTAGTGCACTTTGATTTAGTTGGATTTTGAGTTCAAAATACTCTCATTTTTATTCTGAACACTTAGTTCTTATGATGAATGACAGCATTAATGTTATATTAACAGAACCTTCTGTATTTAAAGCGGGGAAGGAGTAAGATTTCTTACTATGTCTCATATGTTCAGAGACATCAAAAGTAAGAGAAGAGGACTACTTTCTCCTAAGCAGCATGTTTGTCCCCATCCTGTTTGAATCTCATTGTGATGTAAGCTCTGTCAGAAGTATTTTAGTAAATAAGTCTCATAGAAGACACATCATGGGGCTACAGCAGTTGGGATTGCAGTGCAGGCGAAGAGCAAAGTTCACGTCCCTGTAAATGGGCAAGGCTTCTCCAGAATAGATAGGATTCTCCAAAATTCATATTATAGAATAGAGAGAGTCAGGATCTGGAAATCCTCTTCCGTCTGAAAGACCTTGTCCATCGCTTAGTGGAAACAGAAAGATGCATTCAACTGTTTTAGCATGAGACTTATGTCCTGTCTTATGCTGTATGTAGAGATAGGGTACAGGAGTTATGGAGAGCTGGGTATTTGGAACCCTGGACAACAGAGTTCTAACAAAAAAAAAGTCCCTGGCCTGTTTCACTGTGTCCCACAGAGATCCTGGATTTTTTGATTTCCCTCACAGTTCCACATACACGTGACCTTTCTCACGCAAACATTCTGAATGGCTGTACTCTCAGGTCAACTAAGCTTATGTATTGGTTTCTGATTGTATCTGTTATAAGATATATGTGGAGTGACTTAGATTAGTGAGGCATAACCAGAAACATAATTTGAGGCTCAAATGTTCACAAAGAAAAGTAAGAATTTCAGTTTTAGGAAACCTGCATCTTGGGAAACATTTTCTTAGATTATGTCAATTGAAACACTAACTTTACCCACAGTTGCAGATGCATAGCAAATTTCAGGTTAGTGAAAGTAAGAATATCTGTTTTACAGCACCTAGTTTGCCTGCTTATTGCTTTTTTATAGTACATACCCCGAATTTTGGGAAAAGTATGCACAAAACTAGCATAGTTTTGAAAACCTGACAGATTTCTAAAGTGCTGGTAAGTTTAGTTCGTTCACAGCATTTCAGTGTCTGATATTGTTCCGGTGTTTCCCATTCTATCTGCCCCTTATTTTATGTAGTAAATAGTCAGGGAGCAGGAGCTATAGTTTATTTTGTCTTTATGCTGTTAAATACAGTGAAGTTTGTGATTACAGATCAATTCTCATTATTGTGATAATACACACAATGCAGTAATGAAGTAGTGGTAATGAATTACTAGACATTGTCAAGATCCATTTGGCTGTTTGCCGATGGTTGATGGAGTCTGCAGCACTCTTAAGTTCTATCTTGCAATTTGAATGAATTCAAGTACTTATACTACAGTTTCCCTGATATCATATTTAGTTACTGTGAACATCATTTGAGTTTTATATTTCTGCTTGGTAGTGTTGACCAAGGAGCAAGACATATCTGCCTAAAAGGGTTATCTTTTAACGTCGTAAGGATAGCTTTTTGTGTTGTAAAAGTTGCTTTCTGTGGCATGTCATTTACTCTGTTCACACTCAAAATTTCTGTTTCTTAAAACTTTCTGCTGCAGCGTTTTACCAATGAGGATCATTTGGCTGTCCATAAACATAAACATGAGATGACACTGAAATTTGGTCCGGCTCGTAATGATAGTGTCATTGTGGCTGGTTAGTATATACTTTTGTAACTAGTTTGTTCCCTTTTTTGCTGAAATGGGCATATGTTTTATGCATTTTTGTGTACATTAAGCATAGACTTATGTTAAGAGAATATGAAACATTTTCTTCACTACAGTGTGTGCTTAGGTAATATTTTCTTACATAATTCATTTGAAGCCAATATTATTCTCCATAAGTTACTTTTATTTGGCTCAGATATATAATCTAAATATTTTTAAATTATCAATACTCAAATAATTGATTAAATCACATAAAAAGCATTCAGTAAAAACAGGCTAATAAAGGCTATGGCTAAGAGAATCTGTAACGGGGTTAAACTCTATTTCGGTTTTAATTATTGATTGATATTACCTATCTCTTAAATTTTAGAAGATACAGCATCTTTAACATATAATGGTGATATTAGAAGAATGAATCAGTAATTATTATTCTTCAGATGGGATAGTAGAAGAAAGATTAAATCTTTTGTTTTCATTTTAGCTTAATTTCAAAATACTTTTACTGTATTTCCACTTCTGAATTTATGATATATCTTTGGTCAGTTGTAACTAACTTTTCTCGTTTGTCCAGGATCAGAAGTAATCACCAATGGATGATTGATTGCATTATAAATTTTAAAGTTTTTGAATGTAGATAGCATGTGCTAAGTATTCTAAAGTTACAGTCAGGCTGGGGGTTTTTTCAGTGGTGGAGCAGCCTAAATGAACTTCACGAAGGCTTTCAGATGTTTTCTGGTTATTTGTTTTCCTTTTAAGTGCCTAATTTGTTAGGACAAGCAGACAAAAAAATATTGCTCTTCAACTAGCAGTTACAAATTTTAAAATTATTAATGTGCTCCTTGGCAATTATACCATAAGAAAGGGAACCTGTCAAATAATCATGTGTTTGAGAATGAAACCATGACAGTGTCTGTCTCTGTGCAGCCACATTCCAGTGCAGGAACTGTTGGAAACACCAGGTTACATTAGTAACTACACATAATAATACTACATTACAGTATTTTAAATACAGGTAACTCTGTGGCAAATGTGGTTAATTTTGACCTGGTAATGACAGTAAAATAAGGCAAATTTACGTAGTACCAGATTTTATATAAAGACATTTTTGAAACTGCTTCATGAAGTGCTTCATTTGGGCACCCAGATGCCAGAAGTCTTATGATTCCAGCTTGATAATACAGGCATCATAGGAGTCAATATGATCTTGTGTACAGTATCTCACTTCCCTTTAGAAGTTCCATGCACTGGAAAGTAGTCACTACTGCTGTCAAATTGTGAAAAGAACGAAGCAAACTGACTGTGAGCTGTGCACTTTTCTCTCTCTTTATTAAAAGCCTTCATGTGGGCTTTATCTTTATTTGAAAATAAAGCCTGCTTGCTCACTGAAGTGATCTGCTGTGCACTTGAGAATAGCTCCCTGTGGTTTGTGGACGCAGAAGAAATGCTTTGATACCCTCCCAAAACTGTAAGGGGCTTACTGCTTTGCATGCTCCAGTTATTTGTCTCCAGCAGGTGGAGTGTGCCTGCTGGCTGCCTCCCTGGAGGGCAGAACGGAGCCGCCTGCAAGGCACAAGAGTTTCCAACCTCCTCATCTCTTTCTGTTTGTTTGTATCCTGAAAAGTATTTACGATAAGTAGGTTCATAAATGGTATTTTAAAAATAAAATTGTGGGGGGTTTATACACTTCATTTCAGATCAGACACCAACACCAACTCGATTCTTGAAGAACTGTGAAGAAGTGGGCTTATTCAATGAATTAGCAAGTCCTTTTGAAAATGAGTTTAAAAAGGCTTCTGAAGATGACATTAAGAAAGTATGTTCAAACACTTTTTCTTCTCAAAGCTTCTACTTTTTTATATCAGAAATTTCATTCAAAAAGCAAACTTTGGATTTATATATTGCTTTCTAAACTATACCAATAATCATTTGTTAGCTGCTTATATGTGTTGTATGGAGAGAATACAAATCTGTGATTACTCTTCTGAAGGTTAGTTTACCTGATTAATTTTGCATAGTTAGCATGCACAGTGGGACACATTGACTTTGTCTTAGCTCTTAAAGTATCTAATCTAAATACTTCTGCAAATAAAAAATTTTGTTCAATGTCCCCTTTGAATAGTTTTGCCTTTAGTTGATTACCTGGTTGACTTCCATAGGAAGTGATAAAAAATACAATTTTATACTCATTTATACAGATTTTGTAGAATCAGTAGCTTCATCTACTTCGTTTCAGTAAAGATTTTTAGAGGTACTTCTGAATAAGATGGATTATTATCCATTCCTGATAAGCCTCACCCTTGCTTTGTTGCCACAACTGTATCAAATCATGGATTTTTAATTTTATTTTTTCTAATTGATATATGCTGGTTTTATAACATGACTTATGGTAAAACTGATTCTGAATTTACTAAGACTGTGTTTTCTGTATAGTTCACCACTGTCTTGGGGGAGGTTGTAAGTATTGCAAAGTATTTTAAACATTTTGTCTATTTCTTTAATTGATACTAATTTTCCAACCTGCCCTCTCTGTTACAAGAAGAAACACAGTCCTGCCATATCTCTGGATGAATTATATAATAACCGATCACAGCACAGTGTGGAAAAATAGCACACTTCCTAGGGGATTGATAGTTTGTTTTTTTCTGAAGTGTTTCATGTTCACATATGGTATGAAGAGATTCCACTTCTTGCAGTCCTCCCTCTCTATTAGTAATATATTATATAGGAAAAGTAGGAACTGAAAAAAAAGGCATCTGGAAGAACTTAAAAAGAAGATGAGCTTTGGGGAAAGTTTCTTCCAAAAGTATTTGGATAGCAGACTAGACAGGAGTGTAGGCTTTCAAATCTATAGTATTGCTTTAAGTACTTTTGTAACTTAATTTCTTTGTGGCATTTCAGATGTCCCAGTGGATTTTGCCTGTGTAGTGATATAAAAATTGCTTTTTCAATAATTATTTGCTGCAATAAGCTTGAAATTAATTGTCCATAGTAGCTTTTCTTGATTTGAAAATATAGTTAGGATTTTGTGCTTTGTGGCATGAAGTCTGGTAAATTATAGAGGGATAGTACCTTATTTTAGCTGTAATTTAAGTGTAACACAATCCTTCCTCAGCTATAATTTTCTTGTGACTCTTGGGAAAGGAAAACTTTAAGAATGTTTTTAATTCTCAAGAAGAAAATACTTAGTCTGACATTGGTGTTACTGAATATTGGTGTTCATGCAGCTGCTGGTAATATAACCTTGACTGGTAATTCATCTGCAAACATCATTTTTCAAACATCAGCACCTGTGTTGTTATGGACTGGTATTTCTCTTTAGTTATTTACATTTTCTTGCTTAGTTTAATTTTTTAGAGATTGAGTAATTTTGGTTTACATTGTTTCTCACAGATGCCTCTAGATCTGTCTCCTCTTGCGACACCAATTATAAGAAATAAGATTGAAGAACCTTCAGTTGTAGAGACAACTCATCAAGATAGTCCTTTACCTCATCCAGAGTCTACTACCAATGATGAAAAGGTCAGAACCTTTATTTTTCTCTTTTGGGAATTTATTTTTCAAAGCTTCTGATGATCTGTACGTTTGTTGTACATGGTAATAGCCACACCACTTAGGTGGTTGAAAGGAAAAGAGTTTTCATTAGCCTTATTCCAGTGTAGATCATTTGTTCAGTTCTTTAGTTGGCTTTGTTCATTGCAATTATTTCTTTCCCTCCAGTAAACCTAGAAAGGAAGTCAAATTTAAGATTCACGCTATGTTAGAAAACACTAAAGGGGCTCTTTATTCCTGTTTATGCATCATCATTTGTTAAAAAAACCCAAAGAAAGTTTTTTTTGTTTTACTGGTTTTTCTTTTAAATAACATCAGAAGTTTGGACCCTACATGTGTATGTTTTTGTTTAGCCTATGTTTTACCAAAAATTGTTTTGTAGAACAGCAGGGGATGTTCTACAAAAGTATACAAAACTAAGCACCAGGTAATTTTGTTTCAAATGTTATACTCTTTAAGATATAGCAATGTGTTTAAAAGTGATCCCAGGCATTTGCTTATTTAGAGTTTACCTAATACTCATAGAAGACTGAGGTATTGTCTGTCACTAGAGGATGCTGTAGTCAAATCAGTTTTAGAACTGTTGCTTTAATGAATAAATAAATGGTTTAATAGTAATGATCACTTCAATATGTGACTTACAATGTTTTCATCATGTGGAGTTCTCTTGAAGAACATAAAATGCAGCAAAATTAGTGAAATTAATCGTTTCTTGTCTTACTTCAAATACCTTACTCCCAAAAATCAGCAGGATATTTTAGGATCACAGGGTAATTCCGTTTGGAAGGGACTGCAGGATTTCCTGGTCCAACTTCCTCCTCAAAGCAGGAGTTAGCTCTGACATCGGAACATGTTACTCAGCACTTTACACAGTCTGGTCTTGAAACCTCTGTGGGAGAGAGGCTGCACAGCCTCTGAACTGCTCCAGTACCAGCTGTTCCTGTGAGGAAAGTGTTTTTCTTTGGATCTAGTCTGAACCTCTCTGATTTCAACTCTTTCTCTTATACTGCCAACAGGAACCAATGTGAGAACAGCCTGGAGTGTGTGACAGAAACTGAAGAGAGTTTCCATTCAGATTTGTCCTTAAAAAACTTTGCTCAGTTTTATTAGTTAGCAAGGATGAGTGATCATGGGTAATCAAAGCAATCATGTAGTCTCAAAAATAGTAAAAGTAGTTTAAAGAAGTATGTGTAAAGAACTGCTTAGATTAAGTGAATCATAGTCCAAATCATAAGTTGTCTTTATTTCATTTGTTCTTTGTTTCAGAGGTTAGTTTGGTTTTTTTGCTGCAAATACTTATTCCCAGTAGTCTAATTTTGGCAGACGATAATATTAATATCTTTATACAGTAGTGGTTCAGTATCTATTAGCATCAAGTGAAAAGTATATCTCAGTGCTTGGCAGTATTTATAAACTTGTCTCATTCATGATGTAATTTCAGTGTGTCACTGTATCAGTGCTGCTGCTCAATGCTGTTCTGATGTCTGATTGTAGAGACAAGCTGAGCAAGGCTGAGGGTGCTGCTTGGAATGTGGTGCTGCTGCTGAATGTGGCCTGTAGAAGTTGAGAAATGTGAGCAGAGTGTTGCTGTTTTCTCAGCATTTTGTATTCTCCTTTAGATTTATTGAAGGAGACATTTTTTTTCCCCAGGACTTAGCTGTTTTTAAAATATGTACACCACTGTATCTATTTTGTTGGCTGAATATATTTTAACAGCCTGAAATGATTACAGCCTGTTAATGCATGTGCAAGGCAGTTCTAATTGTCCTTGTAGTTGTCAAAAGAATTCCTTGGAGATTCTTAAAAAACTGCTTAATTCTTTTCCTGGGTTTCAAAGAGTTCCATGAGTTCTATTAGGCTTCAGTAAGAGTTGATACTGTGCTTTGAATAGACCAAGGTATCATTAGAAGTATATGAAGTCTTTAAGCCTTAAAATAATAGTGAGAGCTTTCAAATGTTATAATTGTTTATTAACAGTACTTTAAAGGGTGACCCTCAACAGAGTTTTAAAAATTGCTTCATTGTTTTCAGGTAGTTAATTGCCTAATTTATTTATTTGAAAACCAGTTTTCTTACAGTAATAGTGAATTAGTAATAACGTATTAGTTCTGGCCCTCTACATTTCTTTATAAGGAATTCCCTGTGTTTACTGATAGCATTAGAAAGTTGTTGCATGATATTTGCTTTTAAATAGAAAATACTTGCAAATATGTACGTCTGAAAAATTTAAGTAGCTATCCTGTTCTGTGAAGTATTTTCCAATACAGTGAGCTTTAGTTTCAAGAATAAAGGAGTTGGAGAAGTCCTTTCAGTAAATTTCTAATACCTTTGAATAGGCTTAATCTATTTTGCATGGGTGGCTAAAGGTAGAGATCACTTTGACTTAGTCTCATGACTGCAAATTCATCTCTGTTTTTCTTATTCTTCAGCAGAATATATTTTCAATGTATTTTATTCCAGGCAAAATTTAATCTTCATTAGTGCAATACCTTGGTGACCAATTAGTATCTTCCATCAGACTGGTGGGCCTTTGGTTTTGTTTTTATATGCTTGTAAAATATCAGCTTCCTTTAGAGTCATACTTCTAAATCTGCAGCTTATGTTATTGCCACGTTGTTGCAGTAACTAGCACCTGCATGCATTTCTCAGCATAGCATAGAGCAGGTTAATGTAAAGAGGAAGTTAAAAATACTTTTTAAGCTGCATAAACACACTCGTCATTAAATGTTTTATTTCTTAAATGGTTGAAGATCATTTTTGATCTTCTAAACAAAACATAAATGCTGTCTTTAATAACATTGTGTGTATGTGAGGTTTCCATTTTCAGAATTTTACAGATTTATTTCAGAATTTTATACATGCATCTTCCGACTCTTGCTAAAATCTGGTTTTCGTAGAGCACTTTGTCTAGAAGTTGCAAATTGCCCTTCTCCTAGTAGGAGTTCAAGCCAGGGAGAGATGCAGTTTTACAATCACTATTTATTAGAACACCCATTAATTAAGTTACTGTTACGAAGAACAAAGAAGTATTCACAGACTGTCATAACTTACTTGCTCACTCGTACATTGTTACCTGGTTGCAGCAACAGTTGGGAGACCAATCCCAGCTGCTTGCTGAGAGGTAGAAGGTTTTGCTGACATGCCAGTGACTTCTAGGTAGGTCTTCAGAAAGCGCTCAGAATCAGGTTGGCTGGGGCTCTGACCAACCTGATCTACTGGAAGATATTCATAGCCATGGCAGAGGGGTTGGACTGGAATGATCTTTAACAGGCACTTCCAACTTCAACCATTCTATGATTCTGTGGAAGTTCTTCCAAGTGTCCATTCTTTATCAGGTGTATATACAGTCCTGTAGTCCTGATTTGCATATAAGAGCCACCGTAATTTTGAATGTTGTCTGAATTGCACAGCATGTTCATGCTAGCATACAGATTCAGCTGGTGTTCTGAGTTCATGAATTGCTGCAAGGATGGTTTTCTCTGGAGCTTATCTGTTGTTGAGAGACTTGCACATGCTGCCTCTTGGCTCTTCTTTTCTTGACCTTCTCTGTTTTGATAGCTGTTTCACCATCCACATACAGAGGTACTTAGAGAAGCCACTGGGACAAACCCATACAGAAGGGGCTGTTATGGCATTGCTGTTGTTGACAGTGTGTGAATATCTGGTTAGTTTGGTTTTTTTATTGAATCTGTATACATGGCTCCATGGCTGCTTTTGACCAACTGTCCTTTTCTTCTCTTTTATGGAGTTCAGAATTTCTTTGTGATAGCTGTTTATTCTGGAGTGTTCATATAACTGCACTTATAACAATGCATGTACTTTTTTATATATGTGGTTACCATGTATGAAGATGTTTCAGATGAAAGGAGGAACAAGGAAAAGACCTCAGCTGGCTGTTAGAGGCAAATATGGGTGTTCCTCTGTCAAGATCCTGCAATGGGAACGGAGTTTTTACTGGCTCCTTGCTCACAGTAATGAGAGGTAATAGTGGCAGGAAGGGGTAACAGCAGGCAGGAAAGGGTAAGCTGAAACCAGTGAAGAATGATACAATGCTAATTTCTGAATTGGACATTACCAAAAGATTATCAGGGCAAGTGTTTTCCACTTATGCCTTCCTCTCATGTCCCACAGTCAAACAGTTCAGTCTCATTTATGTTTTCGCTTGAGACTCTTCTCACTGAGTAAGATCTGTATAGCTGTTCTACCAAATTCCTGATTTGCAAAGGAGTATTTAATCTTGTCCTAAGAGTACGCATTGGGCTCTGGGTTTTTCTGTTTCTGCCATTCTGTCCTGGATGTTTTCTTCTCTTTACTGAATGCTTATCTGTAATTCTAGGTACTGTGTTCCAATATTATATCTCAGATTGATACTAAAGAAAAAAATTCCTGCTTTCCTCAACTCAGCTCACTGTTAGTCTCCAAAAACTCTTCATTCACTGTGAATAGTCTTTTAGGTTCCATGGGGAAAAGACTGAATGAACTAGTGAATCCTGATGACAAATCCAGCTGTTGGAGGGAGAAAATTTCATCGAAAGTCCTTTCCTTTGTGAAGGCCGCAGTTTGCCAGCAAACTTACAGTTCTACAAATTGCTCAGAGGAGGACACACATTTTACATTAATGTACAAAAAGAAAAGCAATCTGTTAAGAGAGCTAAGACCTTAGTACTTAAAGCTTTGTGGATGAATTTTCAAAACTTTAGCTTAATTCAGAGGAAATAATAATCAGTGCAGCCTGTATGACGCAGGTATGAGATGTTTTCATTGAATTACAGTTTAACATTTTCTTAAGCTGTGCCAGGGGAGGTTTAGGTTAGATATTAGAAAGAATTTCTTTACAGAGAGGGTAATCAGACATTGGAATGGGCTGCCCAGGGAAGTGGTGGATTCTCCATCCCTGGAGGTTTTTAAGACAAGACTGGATGTGGCACTTAGTGCCATGGTCTAGCAACTGCAGCGGTAGTGGATCAAGGGTTGGACTTGATGATCTCGGAGGTCCCTTCCAACCCAGCTAATTCTATGAAATTCTATGAAACAGCAGAGCAAAGGTCTGCTGGTCTTAAGAATGTGATTTCATGTGTCATTGATTGCAGTGGCTATTGTCAAAAGAATAAATAACTTGTAAAAAGCCAGTCTGAAGGTAAATTTGAAGTCTGACAATATCAAGGGTTTTCTGAGAAGGAAGGCTTTGGTTACAATAAGGCCTTCTAGCTTTTCAGAAATAGCAAATGCAAGTACAACGTTCAGTTGATAATGTACTTTACCTGATTACTAAGCTAAGAACTATGGTAATTTCTGTCTACTCTTTTATTTGCACCTAAAAATGTTTAAGTCCTGTGCCCAAGAAATTTTTTCTGCATCAGGAT
This sequence comes from Lepidothrix coronata, assembly GCF_001604755.1. Lineage (NCBI taxonomy): Eukaryota > Metazoa > Chordata > Aves > Passeriformes > Pipridae > Lepidothrix > Lepidothrix coronata. Next base: position 8,592,960 of record NW_016690187.1, read on the forward strand.
ACGTATATATTTTTGCAGGATTCTGAATGTAACACTCCAAGTATTTTTATCACTCTAGTTAAGAGAGCTTCATGGGCTAAGGATAAAAGCTTAAAAAAAACCAACAGATTTTTTTTTTTGTCATTATTACTGAACCATAAAACTCTTGTTTCTCTTGTTTGAAGCCAGAACAATGGACTGAAACTGGAATGTACATAAGGACACCATAAAATGTTTTCCTTATTTGGAGGGTGGGTAAACATGACGGTGTTGATAGCACCATGTGTTTGTTGGAAAAAAAAATTAAAATCTGATCAAAACTGAATTATAAGTAATAGCAGACTTAGCATAAATTTCCAGGTTTGTCATAAAGCTAAAATCACTGTCATTGGAACAAATTTTACTTTGATGGTTTAAATGATTCATCTAGAAGGGTTTTTTTTAATGTTTTTAATTGTATAACTGATTCTACTTGCATAATGTTACTGAAATGCTCATTTGTTCCTTCAAACTGTGTTCATTTAACAGTCGGCATTAGTGGTTTCTAACTGTAATTTACAAACTGATTAACCTTTATTTTTTCTCAGGAAGTGTCACTGCAGCAGACTGCACAGCCTACATCAACAATAGTTCGTCCAGCATCACTACAAGTTCCTAATGTACTGCTTACGAGTTCTGACTCGAGTGTTATTATTCAACAGGCAATACCATCACCAACTTCTAGTACTGTTATTACCCAGGCTCCATCATCTAATAGACCAATAGTGTAAGTTACATAAATCTTAGTAAAATGTTTTCTTGCAGAATTTGAAAATCTTGTTTACTTTGTTACTGTTTCTGCAGTTAATGTATGAATTTGAGATGCTTTGGTGTAATGTGGTGCTTTACTACACATGAAACATGTAACTTTCACTACATGTGAGATATAATGCCATGTTCTCCACATCACTAAGTTCATATTTTTGATCTCCAAATGAATATTACATTACACCTGTAAAGAAACAAACCAATTTAAAATAATGTGTAAACTTGTTCTCTTCTCTGGATAAGTTTTCTTTTATATAGTTCATTCCTTTTTCAGTCCAGTTCCAGGTCCTTTTCCTCTGCTGTTACATCTTCCTAATGGACAAACCATGCCTGTTGCTATTCCTGCATCTATCACAAATTCTAATGTGCATGTCCCTGCTGCCGTTCCAGTAAGTAAGCATGATGCTATATTAATTTGAAAGTGGAGCAGATTTGCATAAGTGCAGCATAGAACTTAGTTATAAGCACCTTGATAGCTGTTTTGGCTTCAGAGGGTAGTGTTGTCATATGCTCTCTATTATGATAACATACTCAGGTTTTCTTCATTTTTATACTTTATCTGGTCAGCTTGTTAGACCTGTCACCATGGTGCCTAGTATCCCAGGAATCCCAGGGCCTTCCTCCCCACAGCCAGTGCAGTCTGAGGCTAAATTGGTAAGTGAAAAACTCCATTATTCCTCAAGAAGAATAACTTCAGAAATTAATGAAATTCTGTTGCTTTTTAAAACAGCTTTAGTTTTCTTTTGTTAGTCTAAATTCTGCAAGTACAGGTTTAATAAAAGCAGAATAATAACAGCTGCATTTATTTTACCGCTCTTTCCAATTTCAGCCTATGTTAGTTCTGTTGATTTTATTTTTAAACATTCTTTTAAATTCATTAGATTTTAACTGAACTCCTTCTTGCTCCTTGTATCGGAGGATGGGAAATATTAGTTGGAAGAAAGACAAGATTAGTAGCATCTTAACAGTGAACATTTCCTTCAGAAAAGCAGAGTATGTTTCCTCCCAAAGAACATGATATTGCTTAAAAAACTAGGAAAAAAAAAGGTTTTTTTAAAAATGTTTTCAGAATCTTAACTGGATATAATCCACCTGGCAAGAGTTTTGTAATTAGATACGTATTACTGACATAGTTAAGAAATTGTTCTGTGTGGAGGTTGTTTCTGTTGTGTTGGGTATTTTGGGGGGTTTGAGGATTATTTGGAAAAATCATTAGTAAAACAAGCAAAAGAAATTTTGGGGGTTTTGTCTTTGTTGGTTTTTGTTTGTTTCTTTTTCTTAATAGTAGTGATACTTTTATGATGGTAGTTTGAATTATTCAATTTCTTGAAAAATTTTCTGCAACATTAGGTAGTTGCTTCTCTTTTTTTGCTATCTCGTTTGTTTGTTTATTCCAGCTGCTCTAAAGCAATAGAAAACCTATTATTAAACAATAATTAACCAGTTACATATTTACAAGATGCCTCCATAAACAGTATCTGTCCTCTGAAATAGTGTTTGTCTTCCTTCAACTCTTACTCTGTGCAAAAAAAGAATCAGGAACACCTGCTAGATAAAATATATTTTTCTACATTAATATTGGTTAAGTGTGAGGATGCCCTGAACGTTCTTTGATACCTCATTTCTATTGTCCTAAATCTGTGGGCTGTCTTTCCTTACCCATTTTCTCTTCTCAATCCACAATATGAAAAAGAGTGAGTCTGAGAATACTGGTTATTCTGCTGTCTGAAGTAATGGGATTCCAGTAGAGTGGGCACACTAGACCACATTTACCAGGTACTGAAGCTGTTGAGAAGAGGTGGTTACTGGTGCACTGACTGGGCCTGATGCGGTCAGGTCTTTCTTCATTTTCCTCCTCTGTTGAACCTGAGGACTTTTGAAAGAGTATAGAGAGGGACAGGAAGGAAGAAGGTGTATTTCTGTGCATCCCTGTCCCCCCGGGAATGGGAAAAGGAATCTTTTAATATTTGAGGAGATATCTAAATGTAACCAGCTCTGATGAAATGAGTTTACCTTAAATCCAGGAAAGAAGAATGTAAGAGTGAAAACAAGAACTGTTTTCTCAGAAACTGCATGTCTTAGAGTTAGGAAACTTATACTCTGAATTCTGCTTTGTGAAATCCAGGAGGAATTGGTTCCAAATAATTTTTCAGATGGGCAAGAAATTAGGTTTTTAAGTGTATTACTGAGCGATTTGCTCTTAAAAAGCTTTTAAGGGCAGAAAGGAAATACATGGATGTGGCAAAGACTTTGATCTCAAGTTGAAAGAAGCAATCACTCAAATGCAAAGAAAAACAAAAATCATTAGACTTAAATTTTAACAGTCTCATTAGCCTTCTCATTACAATTTAGCTAATATATGCACTTCAGTGATTGCTTATCTTTTTTTCTAAAGTGAGACTGTAAAAAGGGTATTTGCAGTATTTCTTCTCTCCTTTCTTGTCACTTAATATCAAGCATGAGTAGAATTCAAGAATATCAGAATTATGTGTATTTCTTACGCTCATTTACTTTTATATAGTGCCTATTCGCAAAAAATAAAAATTTTAATTTCTTATCACTCTGAAAGTAAAAGCAATTTAATGAGAAACTTAATGTTTATGTAGAAGAGCTTCCAAACAGGAAGATTAAGTCTCTGTGCCATGTGATGTATTGTTGGCAGATATGTGATGGTTTATTAAATGCAAAGTTCCATTTAATTTTTAAAATTTAAGTCTTTGTGATATCAACCCCCTTCTTTTTCATGTATTTCTTGAAAATAATTTTACTTGCTACATACTCAATTCTGCAAAGGTATGGTAACCAGGTTTATTTTTCACTTGTGTTCCTGGTTAAGCCAACAGAAGACTTAATATTTAGTTTTACAGTTTGTTTTTTATTTCATTAATAGTTCACATATAGTGTTGAAATACAAGCTGTTACAAATTTAATAAATGAACAGTGTGTGTTTTGTGCATTAATGGTATTCTGCATTTTGTGGATTTATTAGTGTGGTTAAGTTAGCAGAACACTGGGAACATGTCCTCTGTCTCTTTGCCTACCATAGCCACATTTCTCCCTCATGCTGGGAGGCAATTCTGAAGGGCAAAGGAGTTCAGGACATCCTTTAAGAAGAAAATTTCAAAAGTACAGGAGCAGGCCATCCCCTTGTGATGAACAATGAGCCAGCAGAGAAGAAGACTGGCCTGGCTGAACAGAAAGCTTTGGCTGGAACTCAGGAAAAAAGGGAAAGTTTATGACCTGTGGAAGAAGGGGCAGGCAACTCAGGAGGACTACATGAGTGTTTTGAGGTTATGCAACTAGGGAACTAGTGAAAAAGCTTGCCAAGCCTCTTTCAATCTTTTACCAGTAGTCCTGGCTAACTGGGGAGGTCCCAGGTGACCGGAGTAATGTAATGTAAATGTGATGCTCATCTTCAAGAAGGGCCAGAAGGAGGATCCTGGGAACTAAAGGCCTGTCATCTTGGCCTCTGTGTTGGGGAAGGTCATGGAGCAGATGATTTTGAGTGCCATCCCATGGCACATACAGGAAAACCAGGGGATCAGACCCAGCCAGCTTGGATCTGTGGAAGGCAGGTTGTGCTTCACTGACCTGCTTGGCTTCTGTGATAAGGTGACCTACTTAGTGGACAAGGAAAAGGCTGTCAGTGTTGTCTGTCTGGACTTTTCTAAAGCCTTTGACTCTGTTTGCCACAGCATTCTCCTGGGGAAACTGACTGCCCATGGCTTAGACAGGCATATTCTTTGCTGGATAAAAAAAATAGCTGGATGGCTGAGCCCGGAAAGTGGTGGTGAATGGAGTTAAATCCAGTTGGTGGCCAGTTACAAGTGGTGTTCCCATGGGCTCAGTGTTGGGGCCAGTTTTGTTCAATATCTTTATCAACGATCGGAATGAAGGGGTTGAGCCCTCCCTCAGTCAGTTTGCACATGACACCAGTTTGGGCAGGAGTGTTGATCTGCAGGCTCTGCCTTGTGGAGGGATCTGGACAGGTTGGATGCATGGGCCGAGGATGGTTGTATGAGCACTCGGATCATAACAACCCCCGGCAGCATTACAGGCTGGGGGCAAAGTGTCTGGAAAGCTGATTTTTGGAAAAGAACCTGGGGATGCTGGTCAGCAGCCAGCTGAATATGAGCCATCAGTGAGCCCTGGTGGCCAGAAAGGCTTTTGTGCTTTGGGCCTTCCTTTGCAGAAGGTATTTCTGCAGTTCATGTCTTCCATGACATTTCAAGGAGCTAATGCAGTTTTGTAGTAAGAAAAGCACTTCATGCTCTGATTTCATTCCTTATCGCAGTCATTTATTTCTCTCTTACCTGCTTACAAAAGCCTACTGTTGTGTGACTTTTTTTTTTTTTAAGTGAAGTTGGGAACCAATTAAAGTCAAATTAGAGATTGTAGTGCCATTATTTCCTAATGCTATGAAACTTAATTATTTAAATAGGAATTTGGATAATTTATTGATTTTTATTAACATGAAAACAACACATTTTTCTCTGTTTTTATGAATACCTGTTGATTTTTTATGAGCTGCATGTTCCAAATTGTACAAAGAGCAGTGTATATTTTTTTTATAAATTCATGACCGAACCTTAGAAAAACAAATTGATATTTTCATTTCTAAAAGCTAAAGCTTAAAATAACTGGTAGAAGACGTCTTTGGTAATGGGCATGGGATGCCTTCCTAGAGCACAGTTAAAATTTTTCTTCAGCTGTTGTAAGTCTTAAAACCCTTTAAGGATAAGGGAACTAAAATACTTGCTGAGTAGTTTTTCCCACTGTGGGCAGCTTTTGGAGACTTTTTCCTTTTGGTAAATGGGCTCTCTTATAGCTTTTGTAAGTGTTTTTAGATTAGAGTGTCCAAACTTAATAAACAAAACTGTGTATTTATTTCTATGTTTGATAAAGTTTTCAATCTGAAGTGTCAAACTCCTTCAGCATGGCAATTTTGGTTATTCATGTAAAGCGAGTTACTGAGATGTTACCTCTAGAACTTGGTTCTTTTTTTTCTGAAATAGTCTTTTACTATTTAAGTTGCTTTAACTATTTAAGTTGGTCATGTGAATTCCATAGAGGGACAGTTGCATTTTGGAACGGTTCACTGAGTGAAATAGCAGATAGAAAAATATATGTCAACTGCAAGGACTAATGACTGAGAGGGAAAAAAAAGTCATTAAAAAAAAATCATAAACCGATGACAGACAGAAATTTAAAAATTGGCTATGCAGTGAGCCAAATCCTTAGATTGGTGACATTATTGCAAGAGGCTCTTGACTGAAACAGCTGACATTTAGTAGAAGAGTGCATTAAGCACAATCTTAGTGTCTGCTTCACCACAGAAACATGTACAGTGCTGTATGTGTTTCGTTGCTGTGGAAGAATCACATGAAATTAGACTGTGTTTTAATTTTATTGCCCCAGTACTGAAGTTATTGTAGTGAATATAGCTGGTCCAGTCACACCTGTGAAAGACACTGTTAATTATAGTTTTGAATGTTCTTGGATCCTCTTTCTTCTACTAGTTGTAGAACTGAAGTGAAAAATGACTAGAGATTTTATTCAGACACAAGCTGTCTTTTACTGCTATTCTTTTGAAAATACCCTTCCATCTTGTACTGAGAATGACATTCAATAGAAGTGAAAATGAGTTTCAGATTTCTGTGGCACGCTTAATATAAATTGTCAGTTTTTCTGACATGACTCCATGTTTGTTATGCTAAAGAAACTAACTTTCACATACTTAAGTAAAATCATACATATAAGTCAGTTTTATGGTATTTTAGAGAGGCTTAGAAGTAGATGCAATAGCTGCCTTTAAAAAAACAAAACCAACAAAACAAAAAAACTTTGTCACTAAGATAAGGATGCATGATTCTAAATGTTGCAGAATTGCTTCTGCTCTTGTGAGAAGATCTGTAATTGTATGCTTTTGGTGTATGAAACATGAGCCTTGAGTTGCAGCTGTAAAACATCCTTTTTTGAGTGTACAGCTTGTGAGTGCAGACAATGTTCAGACCCTTCTGCGTGTATTGCAGAAGTTTCTGAAGAACTTAAAAGTTGCTTTAACACTGAATGTTTTCCTCAGTCTCCTTCTTTGCATATAAAACCTTTTGTCACAATCTGAGAAATACCTTGTGCTCAGTGGGCAACCAGTAGACTTTCTGCAGGAGGTTTCTACTGAGAAGTGACAGAGGGCAGCTTGGCAAATGTTCAGAAACCAACATTAACTTGCTGGAGCCCGGCATGGGACCTTGTGTTCAGCAGAATTCTTCTGACCTGTCTCTCTGCATGCCGAGCTAATCAGCAAACACCTAATGAGCCTACTCTAAAGAAACAGACCCTCTCACAACCTACTTCATTTTCATATGTTCTCTGGGGGTGGAGAGACAAGACTTCATAAGGACTGATGATGCTGCAAAGACCACAATAATGATAATTAACTTGCTGAATTTAGAAGATTATGCTGTTAATTAGTTGCAAAATAAAGATAAGTAATAGAGCAGCAGATGGTAGGATAACACCCAGGAGAAGGAGGGTTATTACTCTGATGAGCTTTTGTGGCAGATATGAAATATGGATCTGAGTTTTTCACAAATTGTTTCTGGAGTATATTATCTTGTTTCTGTGAGCTCTTGATGGAATGATCTGGTCCTACCAAATTTTGACAGATGTGGTGAGGATTTGTTTTCAAGGATATACATGAACAATAAAATCTTCCTAATCAAGACTTTAGAAGCTATTAAGCTATCTGAAAATACCAGTTTTAGTTTGCCTACAACCAAATAATACCAAAAAACCCTGGTTGTCATCAGGTTTCCCCACTCCCTCCAAAATCTTGCTGTGCAAACCCAATGCAAGTAATTTTTGAAACAGTAACGTTGAAAAATTTCCTAATATGAAGGCTTGAAATAAAAGAGAGCATACCCTTTAAAACCTCAGAAGTAGACACGTTGTAACTGATTTGTTACAACTGATTCCTACTGTCACTACTCTCTTGATGATGACTGATGAAAGTTTGTCACGTCCTAACAGTAAGTTATAATACAAGAAATATTTCTAGAGCAATTCAGGTTATAAATGAAAATATATTGGGAAAAATCATATGTTAATAACTTTTAGAAAGAATATTGTCATATTAACGTTAAAAACTTGCTACTTTCTTCTAAAAATATTTTTTACAAACTGACTTGGAAGTGCTATGTTTCCCTGGTAGTTCTGGTGGTTGCTTAGAAATACCATTTAGAAACCAGGATTAGTTGAAGGAGGGAGAGGAATCAACTTTGCAGTTGTTGCAGGAAGATCATAGGGTTTGGTTTTAGCAATTTTATTAGACAATTAGAAAACACTTGGGCCTTGATGGAGACAAGAACTTAAACTTTTTTGTTAGCTTGTTTTCCAAGAAGAATTAGGAAGGTACAAATTAATTCTTGAGTGTTAAATACCTACGGGCTTTCAGCGTGCTTTACATATTATGAACACGTTATCTTGGAAATTTTTGTAGCCCTGCCCTAATGCTTGCAGCTATCCTAAATTTTTGTTGTTAAAGCTGGGCTCTGGGGAAATTGCAGTAAATTTGGTTTGTGTACTTTTCTGAAACTGCCTTCTTCATTCTGGGAAACTTTCTGTTTTTCGTAGTGGCTGTGTACAATAAAGGAAGAACATCAAACCTTTTAGCAGTTTTTTTACTGTAAAATAGCATGCCATAAGAGTTACCTTGCATATTTCTACATAAATAGTTTTTACATATAACCTGCACAAGTATTTTGTGCATTTTTAAGATGTTTCAGCAAACATCTTGGCTTTCATCTAATTACCATAGGAAGGATTTCAGAGGTGAGTATTTGTAAAGACCATGAAAAAGTGGAGGCATAACGAGCTATTTTAAATGGATAGAGAATACCAGAATTTTTAAAATGGAAAAACGTTTGCATTCTGTTTTTTACTTATTTTCCTTCATGTGTGGTGGTTACACATGTAACTACTGTGGTAGCACACCTTTGTGTGCTACCAGTCTCAGCAAGTGTTTGTTCATGGCCTTCCAGAAATCTACTTTTGGGCACAGTTCATCAAGAAGGAGGCTTTCTCTTTACTTCTCCATACAGCTTACAATCCCTTTCTTTCTGGGATCCTATGTAAGCCTTATTGCTATTGTCATGCTTGCCAAAAATTGTTACCTATTAGGTATATGCCTAGATCACTGTTGAAAGCCTGTAAAAAGAAACAACTGTGTAAGAGGTGGAACTCCTGTTTCCGAAATGGAAGTAACTACTAGTATAAATAATTATTTGCTTAAGTTAGCATGATAGAATATTTCTTTTTTTTCCCCTCTTCTTTTTTTTCTGCTTTCAGAGATTGAAAGCAGCCTTGACCCAGCAGCACCCTCAGGTAACAAATGGAGATACTGCCAAGGGACATCCGAGTGGGTTGGTTAGGACTCAGTCAGAGGAACCACGACCACAGTCACTACAACAGCCTGCAACTTCAACAACTGAAACACCGGTATGACAACAGAGTGGACATGTACTTTTTACACCCTCTCTTTATTTTGCAAATAAATATATTTTTTATTTACTCTTGATTTGTGAAATAGATGTTAATGCACTCCTCTTGGAGTCAGTAGTTCTGTAGCAGTAAAGTGTTTATAGTTCTTACATGTTCTTAAATGCTTCTAAAATCTGTTATCCAAGACGATCATTTCAAAATAAATATTATCTATCTTCTTAAATTTAGGACTAAGTCCTGCTTTCTGGAGTGCATTAACAGGAGATTCTGTGGTAGCTGAAATTTGTACAACTGGTCAATATATATACGGGGGGAAAAAAAGTGGTTTTATTTTGTATTTCTGTTGCACATGTTGTATGTTTAAATGCTCTTAGAAATTTTTAAATTCCATCAGGTATCAGCTTTGTTAATTTATTTGAAAGATCCTTTCTGGGCTGGCACATGAAGAGTTTCAGCTCTATGATTAAGTGTACTGTGTCATCTCAGGTTCTGAAAGGGGGGCTCTGATTTTAGGTATAGTGTGCTGTGCTTTTGGGATGTTAGATGAGAACAGGGGAGTAAAAGGCAAGACCTCTGAGTCAGACTGGAAGTGGGATTGCTGCTGGAGGAAAGACAGACTTCCCTGGGTGAATCCTGGAGGATTGCAGCTGTTCTATGTCTAAAAAAACCAGTTGAAATGTGTTTTCAAAATGCTTTAAAAAATCTCTAAGAATTATTTTCAGAATTTGTAGCATAATACTGGTTTTATAAAAGTCACACACCGGATCCAGAACCAGAAGGACCTGTATCTGCAGTGAAAGCCTCACATTCTTAGACTGGCCAGTAAAGTCAGATAATGTATCAAAAGAAATATATTTGGAACAAAAGAAGGAAAAGGGTGACCCATCATAAAATTATCTCCTTTTTATGGCTGCTGTTCCCCATACTTCCTTCAGTTTTTAAAAGAATATTTTTGTAATATCACATAGCAGAATTTTCAAGGTGGAAATCTTGCTGTTTGATTATTTTATGGTTATTTCACAATTAGTATTAATAAAAAATTGCAAGTGTTTCATTCTTAAAAGGCAGATTTGAGTTCCCAGATTTTTTTATTATTAGCTGTCTAGAATTTATGCCAAATTGATATGCCAACTGATACATATTTGGGTTTTTTAATTTAAAAAGAAAAACTTTCTTACTGTGCTAGACTGAAGGTGCACCTGTGAATATGTCATGTAGACAGTTACGTTCTGTCTATCTTATCTCATTAAAGGATTTTAAGATCCATTATATTCTTATCATGTTTTGTTAAATCTTTGTTTAGGTTCTGTATACAGCTGTGAAATGAGCATAATGTATAATTTGAAGTATTGAAATTTTTTGATCCTGTCATAATATGTGGGTGGATTAAGGGAAATTGGTATTCAGTGGTGGGGAACACATCAACAAATAGGAAATTGCTATCTGGAGATTCAGGGATCAGTGAGTCTCAGCACTGGCAGCATTTGTCAAACAGCTTCTGTGTGGTGGGCTTAAGCAATTGAGTTGTGATGAGGTTTGTGGGAAGAGTATTTTGGAAGAGTCAAAAATAGAAAATGTATTTCCTACTAAATGTAATTTGAAAGCTATTTTGGGTGTAATATGTTAATGTAACATGATCAGGAGTGTAAATACGGTAGAAGTTTTACAACCGTAGCTGTAGAGTTAAATGGACATAACTTTCCACAGAAGAAATGTATTTAGAAATGTGCTGAATGCTTTTCTTAAGATGTGATGACTGTTTATACCAGTGCTGTAGGTTAAGTCATGAGAGGTATTATACTGATAACTTAATTAATGCTTTCTACTGTTTTCAGGCATCACCAGCTCAGCCTACGCCACAAACACCAAACACAGGTGGTCGGCGAAGAAGAGCTGCCAATGAAGACCCTGATGAGAAAAGGAGAAAGTTTCTGGAGAGAAACCGGGCTGCTGCTTCCAGATGCCGACAGAAACGGAAAGTCTGGGTGCAGTCATTGGAGAAAAAAGCCGAGGACCTGAGCTCACTAAATGGCCAGTTACAGGTATACTTTTTATTTCAAGTCAAAATGAGTTAAGTTTTTCCATTCTTAGACAGTGATTCTCAATGGAACTTAAAATTTTGCATGAAATCTGAAATAGAAATGATTTTGTAACTATGGCTCAGATCAGACTTGAAAATTCAGCACTAACTGCATATAGCAGTAAAATTAGAGTATAGGAGCATACTCCTATTTCACAACGTGTGAACTTTAGGATCATACCCTTTTATCCTGTGTTCCATTTTAAATAACTTTCAGACTTTGATACTAAACAAAGATGACAAGATGTGTTGGAGTAAAGGCTTATTAGCAATGTAATAGTCTTACTTGAACACATCTTGCTCTTAATAATTTGTTTCACAACCTGAGTTATTTAAATAAGTTTTGAGTTTATTTCCTGTGGTTCTTTTAAACTTCACTTTTTTTCCTTTAAAGTGAATGTAGTGCTCGTGAAAGGTGCCAGATTGACATCACTGGAAACTGAAGGCCTCTTTTGTCCACAGAACAGGTACAACACAGGCAGTGGCAGTGCAAATTTCACCACACTGCCCTCCCAGTGTGCATAAATCCTATAGAGATGGAAGTATGCTGTAAGAGGGTAGGCTAGTGTATGCTGCTACTCATTTTTCCACCTCATCTGAGGTTGTCAGTCTTGGAAGGTTGTCACGTGGGCACACTTTTTCTCCTACAGAACAATCCATGACCCTTTTATTTAAACTACTCTTAAATGTTAAAGCATACTTTCCTAATGTTTTCCAGCAGCACAGAAGAATTGGCACAAAGTATTGTTTTCAAAATAAAAAGTCTAAAAGCTTCATTTTGAAAATTCCTGAAAGGAAAAATTATGTCATTTCCTAAATGAAGCATTCATTTAGAAAATGTAGTGAAATGTATTTTCATATGTTAAACTTTCACTTCCTTTTCTTCATCCAAGCTGTCCACTGAGTCAAATTCACATATCTTCTCTTTCCTATGGGAGCTCCTCTTACATGCTGTTTGGTAAAGAAAACATCATAGTTTTACTAACAAGAAAGTAGGGACTGTTGAGATTACTTTTTATCATGGAATCAAAATTACAGTGTATGAGTCATCGTCATGTCTTTAAAAATACTCAGCATCCCAGACCCTAAAATGTAAAAAAAATTCCTACCTAAGCACACAACATGAAATGGTTTCCTGTGTTCCAAGAATCATGACACTGCACCAGCATTAGTTAAATTTCTTGCAAATATATATTCTCATACCTGTTCACAGTTTTTAGACTGGTTCTTTAATGCAGTCACAATCCTCAGTTAAGTCCAATAATTACAAAATTATACGTAGCACTGTAGCTTAAGTAATCTAAGAAACAAGTGAAGGAGAATGAAAAAAAATTGGCCATAGTTCAGTTTTTTAGTGAAAGTACTATTTTGTATCACGTGAACTTATCACTTATATGTACCAATTTTTATAACAAAAAAATACCTAAGTACCATAACTAAAAGGCTTCCAAGAGTTAACTCAATAATAATGAATTCAAGGAAGGTTTTCTTATGATCTAACCAAAGCAAAACTGTTAACTGTAAAGAACAGAATGACTTGTAAAGAAAATTGAATGTCAGAGAAATAATTTAATTGTACTTTATATGAAAACATTAATCAATCCTGTATTTCCATAATAATTCTTCACTTGACAGGCTAACACAGCTGATCAGCACAGTGGGCAGTTATGACCCATGATTACTTACTTTATATTTAATAGAAAATTTAATAAGTTTGGAATTTTGCCTTAGTGCAGTTTTATAGACTGAGTGTTTGGGTTAGTAGTTCATATTTTGTTTAATATCTAAGTGGCCTGCTCAGCTGAATTTACCAAGATGTTGCATTTCCAAAAGCAAGTTCGTACCAAAATGACTGCACTGCATTGCTTCATGTAACAATTCTGACTCCTTTCAACACAGCAGCGTTCTTGTAATGTCTGTGTTAAAGCTTCTGATGTCAATGGGAAGGTTTTTAAGACTGAAAGCTTGCTAACAGTACATATGGATTTTGAAGAGGTTTACTTAGTTGACGTATGTATTTTGTTCTGTAGATTAACTTCTGCCAAGTTCTTTTAAATGTTTGAAGGTAATTTGCTTTTTAAGCAGTATTTTTCAAATTTTTGCTTAAGGGAAAATTTCCATCTATTACATCACGCTAGTAACATACATAGGTTAGGCAGGCTGTTTTTATTTTAGGCTCTGCTATGTAAATATTTCTCATGCTTCCAACCATTTAAAGTTTACTTACTGTTTGATTTTTGTTGACTGGGTGTTCTACTAATGTGTTGAGTGGTTTATTAATCTTAAATTTTGTTCATCACCTTGTTTAGCTTGTATGCCTTGCACAATCCTGCAGGGTGTGGGGTGCTGTATAATGTGTTAAGAAGGTATTGACGGTGTGTCCACGGCGGCCACTCCGCAGTATTGCAGGATCAGATGCCAAAGTGCATTATATGGGCTGTATTTGGTCCCTGTTGCTTTAATAATCTTAGAGGACACAGTATTAGAAGAAGAATAGGCTGTCTTCCTCACATTTTCACTGTGGGTTCTCAATGAGCAGCAATCAAGTGATGGTTTGTACTGATGCTGCAGAAGCTGCTTTAGGAAGGCTGAATTGTGAAAGTATGCCCGTGAGTAAAGATCCTTTCCCATATAGGAAGTTGTCCAAAAAGAAGCAGCAAGAGCGTTGTTTAACTCAGCCACAGACAATCCCCTATCCCCAGAAGTCACATCTACCTGTCTCTGATGGTAATTCTGGTAAATATATATCACAAATACTGTCCCACACCTTGCTGAGTAAGGGTTAATCTGGGTCCACCATTACATATGCATTTTGGATGCAAGGAGAAAGAGGCCGATATGGAAGAACGTGTTGTACACTGTGTGGTATATCTTCATAAGAATACAAAAGGGAGAGCATCTTTTGAAAGATGGAGTGCAGGTAAAAGTCAATATGCTTTCCTCCAGAAACCTGCTTTTTAATGTTAGCACATTTTGAAATGTGGGAACGTGCAAATTCTTCTAGACAGCATGTGAGGTATATTTCATGCTTAAAGAAATGTTGATGCCTACACTTGATTCAAAGACTCATTGATGAGGAGGACCTTTCCAGTATGAAAACTTGAAATAATCTTTCTTCATGCCAACTGTTAAAGTGTTTATTCCATGTGTTGCTTGTTAGCCTGTTTTCAACAGGTTAACCACATGTTAAATGACTGCCACACGTTAACGTTAATGTGTTTTGAACAAGATGAAAAAGACTTGCCATTGTCACATACAAGATAAGTAACTACAACGTGTATAGGAATTGGTTTCAGCAGCCCCTCTTCACCAGTGAGAAGTGGTGCCGTATAAATGGCAACCATAGATTGCCTTTCTGTGACATTCCATGTCCCACGTGTCTAGCAAACATAACTCAGTTCTAGTTTATGAGTGATTTGTGCATTGCATATAGCATTCTTGGCACAAGTGTTCATATTATGGAATACACAGCTAGCATTGTTATTGAAATTACCTCAACCTTGTTTTTATATGGGAATGCTGTTCCATTTTTTCAAGTCTGCTTTAATGCAAGATAATATATTTGCTTTTTGTATTTTTGCTAGCAACATTCTTAATATTTTTAATACAGCTGACATTAATCTATAAACTTGTAAAAATGTTTCATAGACATTATTTTACTTACACAGATAAACTGCAACTTCATACTTAAATGTGCTTTTTCTGTATAAAATTCCTCCTTAAAATGTGAGAGACGAGATAGAAAATTTCTGGAAGCCTTTTCCTGATTTGATCACTTCTTTTGCCAAAGTTCCTTTGAACTAAACAGAAGTATATTTCATAGTCTTGGATGTTGTTACTTCTGTAGATTATCAAGAAGTTGTCTCTAAACTACATCAGTACGGGCTTTTTCTTCCCCCCAGCTATGTCAGTTCTGTGCATCCAGATTTGTGTCTCCTCAGTAAGTAACATGGTGAACTAAGGGGAGACTGAGAGCTGGAGGCCTTCGTAGTGTGCTTTCTTAACAGCCTAAGGTTTCAGGATGCGTAATGCCAGCTGGCAGAGAATTTTGGGGCTTTTGGTTGGGTTAGTTACAGCCTTTTTTGTTTGCAGTCACATTTTTCTTTTGTTAAAAATGTTTGTGAAGTCAGATTTTTGGCATCTCTCAGCTTTTGCTTTTAATATAAAGTTTCTAAAAGAGATATTTTACTCCGTGAAATGACTGAATAGAAAATGAGTCCTTAATAGTTGAACAGGATTTTGTAAGGATAAAGGCTAGAAATTTGTTGTCTTCTAAATGGAGGGAGAGAATTCAAAGAAGAGCTTTTAACAATCTGCTATTTTAGTTACTTAGTGTAATTAAACCTAGTAAGTTCTGTTCTGAAAAAATTGTTTTTCTTTGGAATTGTTTTACTTGTAATTCATCTCATTTCTGACTGCATTGCCTTATTTCTAGCTTACAAGTAAATAAGTTGACTTTCTTGTGGTTTATTTTTCCAGATAATTTTAGTTGCAATCCAATTTTCCTGTGTTTGCTTTTATTTTAACTTGCTCCTAAATGCATAAACATAAGCTTTTACCAAACAATTATGTTTTGATTTGGTATTATGAACTTCAAGGTTCTTATACTTGAAGTAACTTCAAGTGTCAGTGGAAAGGATTTATATTTTAAATACAGTAACCCATGAAAAACACATATTGTGTCAAGATATGGGGATCACAAAGCATTACAGATAACTTGATTAATAATATTTTTCTACTATTTAAAGTGAAAATGGTTCTATCAAAATGCCATACCATTCCTAATTTAGATTGTCACATGTAATGCAGTTATGTAGCACTTCTCATCTACAGACACCAAACTGCTTTACAGGGAAGGTAAGTGTTGCTGTCTTCCATTTTACAAATGGGGAAAGTGAAGCACAAAGCAGTAAAATGACCTTGCTCAAGGTCACCCAGTAGTGGAAAGGCACAGTCTGGAGATGAACCCAGTCACTAGATTTTGCAGATGCTGTCTCCTAGGTCGCACTACGCTTTAGTGGCATAAGCAGACATCTCAGGATTTTGTCATTATTATCAATGATTCCTTCGTACAACACATTTATGTATGGCTGCCAAAGGAAAAAAATTGGTCTGGAGATCAGCAAATATTTGCTAAATTATTTTCCATTACATGAGATTTTCTTTTTTGAAGTCCAAGTATAAATATAGTCACTAAAAAATTATTCTGCATTGGCTTTTTGGATTTTATTTTATATTTTTTTCCCTTCTCTTAATGTTGGCTGTGACATCTGTTAAGATGTGTGTAGCTAAATGTAGGTTTGCTCTGATTAGAATTCATCACAAAACCTTCCAGAAGAGCCTCTCAGTAGCTGGATCATGTGAATGAAACTATATGTAAACTCTGCAACTGCAAACTGAAAAACATACGTTGTATTTTTTTTCAAAAAAGCATTTCCTAGTTATAGAAAATAATAAAGTTAGCCAAGTTTCAGCTAATATTTACATTCTCTGAGATAAAAGAAATGCATACATTTTTGTAGTATATGCCAAATGGAAACTTCTTGTATTTTAGCTACCCCTAAATGAACAACTGAAAATCCTATAAAACTTAATGCTTACCTTCAAAACGTGTGTAGTTTGAGCCTGGTAAAGTATATAACTTTCTTCTCCTTTAGAACGAAGTCACCCTGCTGAGAAATGAAGTGGCACAGCTGAAACAGCTTCTTCTGGCTCATAAAGATTGCCCTGTAACTGCCATGCAGAAGAAATCTGGCTATCATAGTGAGTAATGTTCCATTACCTATAGCCTGAGGCTGCATCAATGAAATACTGCCAAAGTGAACTGAATGAGCATTAAAATTGAGAAGTGCAGTTCTAATATTACATATATTACATTAAAGATTTTTTTTTAATCTCAAAGGTTATTGGAAGACAGGAATTAATATGTGATATTTAGAAATGTATTTTTAAGTCAAAATCGAATTGTTGCATAACATTGAAGGTTTTATGTTGGCTTAATAAATGCGTATGATAATTAGCATTTAAGGACTATCGGTTACTACACCTGCTTTGGAAAATATAATTAAAGTATTAAGAGCACATGATAAACCATCTTTTATACATTATCTTAGCTTAGTACAGTGAAAGGTCCTTGTGGGTTTTTTTCCTTCATCATAATGAGATTTCAGTAGAGGTACTATAACAGCTGTCCTCATTTACCACAACATCCAGGATCAGTCAAGCCATTAAAATAATCAGATGCAGGTTCATGGCTCCTACTGTACAATGTCTTCTAGATTGTTCTGATTTCCACGTTAAGTGACTGCTGTTCTATAAACAGGGTGTTTTTAAAAGGAGTTCTAATATTGATGAGAATACTGAGACTTTCAGTACCAGTTTTTTTCTAATTCATATTTTTACTTTAAATTGTTCTTTTGATTTTTCATCCTTCCAGCATTTTAAAGGTTAATTATGCTTTCCTGACTTGTAACTTCCTTTTTGGCTGTGATACACAGTGCCAGAACCAGCTGCTGCTGCTGTAGAATAAATGGCCAATTTTGTCCATTGTACACAAATTTGTTACAAATAACTGAGCTGGGAATGCATTAGGCAACATTCATAATATATAACCCACAGCTTTCGTTTTTATGATTTAGTGATATTTCAAGATATTTGTAAATGTGAAGATTGTTTCTGCCATATGTAGCCACTTCATTTTAATTTGCCAGTGTCAGTAATTCAGGAGAATAAAGGAACATTTTGTATTGCATGCAAACAGATCCTCAGGTGCTTGCGATAAAACTTAATGGCCACCATCTTTACTTGTAGTCATTGTAAGCAATTTCATCAGAATGGGCAATATTTTTTAATTTAAAAGATTCAGGAGATTTAGCAACTCTGTATTGCCATATATATTTAGAATACTGATTTTGTCAGTTTTGAGCTTATAAATCTTGGTCCTTTGATCTCCAGTCATTTTGACAAGACAGAAAATAGCATCTTGGAGTAAATTGGAACAGTATAGAAATATGTTTGGGATTTATATTAACAATGATTGCTGCAGGGATGAGGCCATTATGGCTCCCGTCTGACAGAACAAGATAATTTCATAGGGAAGCTACTAGGGAGATAGCATTATGCATGCAAGGTTTTTAAAAAAACCAAACCAAAACAAAAAAACCCTGTAGGTTTCTTAAATTTTGATGGGTTTGAGGGTGCATGTTCCTGAATTGCCATGAAAAATATTTAATCGTAAGTCATAAATTGACAAACTGGTTACATGGTAAGGATTTCTTTGTTGAAGAGTTAGCAAATGGCCTCTTTAGGAATGCTGGTTTTCTGCCCTCAGAAAAGGACTATAATGCTTCTGATTTACTGAAGAATGCAAAATGAATTAGACCTAAAATACTAATTAGTGGCAAAAGCAAATTTTAGAAAAAAATAATAGTTAGCATGGAGATTGGAAGCGTCGCTCACTTAGTTTCTTGAAAGTAAAAATTTAACATGAATGATAGTTGTAATGCCATCCCTCTGAAAGGATTTTGTCACGTTATCTCTGTGTGAATATTGTTAGGAGGGCATGTTGGCTAAGTGACATACCCACAGTACAATTTATGAGAGGAAAACATTGTTTCAGTCAATGTGTTCATGAAAATGGTGTTCCTATAAATAAACATATTATATTCATCAAGTAATCAAAGTTGAATTGCTTCAAAAATGTAGTGAGTGGTTTAATAGTCTTGTTTCTGTGGAAGAATTGAAGACCTCAGCTTACAGAACTCCTGCAGTGCTGAGTATTGTGCACTGCTTAAAAAATGATAGTTTAGGCCATGTAGACCACAGCTGTTTTAACAGCTAAGTCCACAATTTTATGGTTTTCATGTTATTTGTATGCATTTAAATAGGCACAAATAATCTATCACTTTTCAGGGTATTTTGGCACTTGATTTTGCATACCTTTTAAGATCTTTTCAATTTTCCGGGCAATTTTTTCACAAGCCAAATGAAAAGCACAAAACTGCAGGTACCTCTTTCTTTTAAGATTGTTCTTGGGATCATATTTTCTTTATTTAAAGTCTTGGTCCTGCTTCAAAAGAGGGTGTCATCAGGACAGAGAAACCAGAAAAATCATTATTGCACTTTGAGTCAGTATGGATGAATTTCTGTTGCAATGTTTGAGTTTTCAGCCAGCTTAATTTTTTTTATTTCCCAGTGAAGGATGCTGTTGGTTCCAAATGTATCTTAAGCCGTGGCAGGGAAAGTGCTGTGTATAGAAGAAATCCAGATGCTGTTCATTTATTTTTCATGTTATCTCTTCCATACTAGATAGTTTCTAGAACTCTTCTGCAGTACACCCTATATTTTCTCAGGATTTTTCTGGACTTGTAGTAGGAGAAAGGGGAAAACTTGTGAAAAGAAAATGTATTGTGAAAATCAAAGTTTTTTTAAAAAAAAAGAAAGTAAGGGGATTTTTAGGTATTTTTTCATATTTTTGACAAGGACATCATAATATTTGAGAACATTTGTTCTAAACTGAATATAAATGAAGATAAATAGAGGCTGCAGTGTAGGTGATGTTAAATGAGAGGGTTTGTGCTCTTTCTGTAGTTAGTTTTATAGAAATGGCAGAAGGTGACTAACCAGTTTCAGGCCTGGAATGATTTGAACCTCTCAAACCACTACGCTCCTGCAACCTGTTCTGGATAAGCCACAGCTCTTCAGTGACTGCAGGGGACATTCACAAAGGCCAACTCGCTGGAAATGAGCTGGAAATGAGCATTACGAGGCTTAAGTCCCTCTATAGTCCTTGAAAGGCCTAATAAGAATTACCATGAGGCTTCCTTTCTAGTGATTCTCAGGGGACTGAAGGAGTTCAGAATCACATGTCAGTGCTTGTGTACTCACTCTCATTTTGGTTTTGGTGGGTTTTTTTCTTCTGAAGACTGAAATCCTTCTTTGTTTGCTTTGCCTGAATGAAAGCTGTTGGTAAGCAGTGCTAAGAAGCAAATAGTTTGAGTACTCTAAAAGAGTACTTTTTAGTGCATCCTCAAAAATCTCTGCTTTTTTGTTGTTTTTTAATTCTTTTCTATAGCTCATCTAGTCCATGTTGCATTCCATTTCCAAAATGGCTCGCCTCTCATGACACAGCCTGTCTAGGAACTATCTGGCCTTGAGGAAAGGTCAAGTGATGTAGCTCTGTAAATTTTCAACTTTATAGTATACAGCGAACGTTATTTCTGTAGATTAATTTCTAATTTGGACTGTGTATTTTCCTTGATTTGAGGCAAAGCTGGGGGAGTCATGAAAAAAGCTAAAATGCCTTGGCAGTTTTTTTTACATTGTTAGCTATAGTATGATTCTGGTATGTATCAGTTGCACTCTTGAAACCACAGTCCTGTGTCTGGCAATTCTCTGGTCAACTAAGAAAAAAGGAAGAAATTAAAATTTAAGTCTGACTTTCCTGTATTCTTCTAAAAGCCTTTGTTCTTTATTCCCAGTCTTCAGGCTTAAAAAAACAAGTCACCTCTGTAATGAGGTGACTTTTAAGTATCTTCTATATTCATTGAGTGATTTTCTTGTTTGGTTTTCATTTCTCAAATGGAGTTTTTATTCAGCTTTTCACCACTATTCCTGTAAAGTTAGGGCTACCTTAGGAAGGACATTAAAGAAAATCCAAATAGCTATTCTTTAGGGTGGCACCTCATTTCTAAATATTGGTTTGTAGTTACTACAAGGGTTTATGCTTCCAGTCCAGTTTATTACCATGAACTAGTGTTAGGTCTGTGTCTTATATAATGACCTGTCTGCTGTAAACTCCCTCTCTCTAGCCCCTGGCATCTGAAAATACCTGAATCATGTATTTTTGTGTCTTCAGCACAGTATGTTTATCTGCTCAATGAAATGAACACTTCTATTGGTGATCGTAAGTGTACTCATAACTGTTTCTTCCAGCGCATATAGGGTCTTCCTGAGCCCATCAAAGTGAGAAAATCAAACCTCTCTCATGTTCTTTACCATTGTGATATTATTACAGAAATTTCTTTTGAGTTAAGAACATACATATTAAGGGAGACATGACAATGGAAGACCTTCCTTCTGCAGCTGAAAGATCATGATCTATTTTAACTTCCTCTCTATCTCATGATCTGTTTTAACTTCCTCCCTATCTCTGGCCCATAGCATTTAAAACTAACCCTTTTTCTTGGGTGTAAGGAGAATTTGGACAACAAGGAAATTGGGGATCAGCACAAGAAGCTTGATAGGAAGATGGAGATTCATAGGAAAATAACAGCAGCTCTGGAGAGGAGGAGCAGGTGTTACAGCAGGGAGACTGTATTTGATACGTCATCCTACTTGCTGCCATTTCATTCTGTCTGAGGGGAAGAATATGCTACTCGGGGAAGTGACACTAGAGTTTCTATTTTTAACGAAGTTTGCTCCTTGTTTTTACATGAGATCTTGTACGTCTTGATAGAGGTACAGCAAAGATGAAATCCTGTTGAATACTGTTAACTGAATTGACACTTGTTCATGTTCTTTCTGTTCTTGAACGGGCAAACTCTGCTAAGGATCACAAATGTCTTTCTGAAATGTCCTAATTTTCTTCCTCTTGCTGTATACAGTTATTATGAAACCTTTGGATATGTGGTAATTGTCAGCAGATCTAGCTCAGTGTCATGTGTCCCTCTCTCCTTTAATGCTTGAAATATCTGTTTTTGAAAAAGTGCAGTATCTGTAAAATAGTTGGCCTTGTGGGTAAGAACATTATAACTTCCGAACAATTATGTCCATGCTCTTGTAGTAGAGTTGTAAGAGAAATTACCACTTTGATTGTGTAGGCAGTATTTGTTAGAAAGAAATATAGCAGTTTTCTTGCTTACCCATCTTTTTTGGCCTTACTGTTATTTTCTAGAAGCGGTCAGTAATAGAATTGATTTTAAGCTTTGAAGAGAAGTGTGTTAATAGTATGCATGGGGCTGCTAAAAGATCTTTATATTGGGGTCTTGACTTGCTAATGTAGCAAATTTTCTTACCCATAGCTGATATGTTATATAAACCTAAGTCCAACATGAACTTCATTTCACTATTGTTTGTTGATGCTTAGTGTTCTGTTGCTGCTGTTAGCCTGACTTTCTGTGGAAACAAGGGTATGACAGCATTGCTCATCTTCTCATGTCATCCTTTCCCAACCTTTCTCTTCCCCTGGGACACTTCTAAATTCATAGGTCAATCTCAAGCAAATTTGAAAGGGATTGCAAAGACAAGACTAGAGAAAGTCAAGCTTTGTTCCATTGTTTAGTCAAAAGCAATGGTTCATGCCTGCTTCTGGCTCTGTGTATATCACCATAGTCAGTAGTGGTTTAAAAGGCACTTGCAGTATTCCATCTGGGTACTGCTTTTAGCTGGCGTGTAAAACTGTTTTTAAAAATATTTGAAAACATTAGGTAACACAAAGTGGTACAAAAAAGTTACAGTGAAATTCAGCACTCGTATTTCTAATTTTGAGTAAAAAACAGTAGGCTTATTTTCTTTTTTTGTTTTTTTTTTTTTTTTTAGTCTTCAGCTCAGCTTTTTGCTTGACAGTGTTTGCATAATGCCTTGGCAAACATTTGCAACTCTGGAAAAAAGAATTATTTTAGAATGACTAGGAGGTCTGTGCAAGAAGGATATTTAAAATTATGTTCATTTTGGAAATTCTGATTTTGCACAGTGAAAATTATTTTTTAACCTGCTTAACCTCTGTCATGGGAAAAAAATGGTGTAACTCTGGCTAATTCACTTCAGTTTTGTGGAGAACACCTGAAATATTCTGAAGATATTTTTAAAACCGTTTTTAACAATTTTAAACCCTATTGAGAGGCATTTGTATACTAAAGAAGATACGGAACTTCATTCCTTAGAAGAATGTGGGTTGAAAACTTGTTGAAGTATTGTCCAATTAATATAGTGCTCTAAATAGTATTTTTTCAGATGTCTTATTCATGATCATGAGTATTCATTACTGAATACTGAAAGGAGATGCAGTAAATAGCATATATTAAAAATCTAAAGCAAATTCATATAGAAAGAAGAGGTCTGGTAGCATTTTTAGTCTGTGACTATTGCTTATTGATGTGAACATGCATCATTAGAATTAGGCATGGTACCCACCAGCTGATTAACTAGGAAGAAATCAGACAATTTTAATCATGGCTTTGAAGATGTGAAAATCAGTTCTGGTTTCCTGAATAGTCCATACTGCAGTCTGTTTTTTTGCTTACAAAGTAGTATTTCTTTTTTAAAAAACAAAAATAAGATTGTTTTGCCATTTGTGCTGTGTTACACCATGAATTTTAATCATTTAGGGACTGATTACTGTTACTGGGATGGGGTGGTGTGCATTCCAGGAGACAAAATCAATTTGTTTTTCTTCTTCAGCTGCAGAGAAAGATGACAGCTCAGAAGACATATCAGTGCCAAGCAGTCCACACACAGAAGCTATTCAGCACAGTTCTGTCAGCACTTCCAACGGCGTAAGCTCCACTTCCAAGGCCGAAGCGGTGGCCACCTCCGTTCTCACCCAGATGGCGGACCAGAGCACGGAGCCCGTGCTTTCCCAGATCGTCATGGCGCCTCCCTCCCAGTCGCAGCCTTCAGGAAGTTGATTAAAAACTTGCGTTGCATCAGTTTCTTAGATACACACCTGTGACTTTAAAGGGAAACCAACAAAAGACCAGTCTCCATCTAGGAGAAATTGTAGCTTAAAATTACTCGTTTTTAAAAATCCAACTTAAATTAGGCTTTAACGATTGGCAGGTGGAGATGAGACAGAACAGCAGTTCTAGTCTCTTGGCAAAAGACTTTTTTTTTTTTTAAGTATTAGTTTTACTAGTTATTTTTTGTGCTTAATGTGTAAAGTGTGTGTACAGTACAATGTGGTTTATTTCATTTTTAATTTGGTATTATTTCAACAAACATTGGGGTGAATTACTGAAGGTCATCCCCAAGACTGTGATAGTAATATTATGTGACATTTTTATACCAAAGTTCTGCATAGTCCCTATTGACTTTGTAACGTTAACAAGGTCATAAAGCACTAGGCAAGAGAAAGACAGTTACAGTAAATTTGCTTTTAGTCTTTTTGCCTTTTTGTTGTTTTGCACATTATGAGAGGAAGAACATTGGGAGAAAAACATTTGGGTTGTTTTATGTATAGCATTTTGGTTGGCTTTTAACTGTTGGGGTTCTTAATTTTAATAGGGCCAGTACAGTATATGAGATACAGTACTCTTATGCACATACCAATCCTAGATGAGGATCATTACTAAATAGATTTGATTTTTTTTTTTAAGTTTAAATTGATGTCAGGTGTTTTTTTTTTCCACTCCAACCCTTCCATTCTGGTGGGAGAAGAGCTTTATTTCTCTAGTCAGAATAGATATCTATAACCACCCCTTGATGCTGGGCTGAAATCAGTAAGCATATTGTAAAATACAGGGTTATCAGATATGGAATACATAGTATTCCAAAGTAGGCTGATATTTTGTGGATTTTTGAGTCGCAGACTAAGGAGTTTACTCAAGGTTTTGGATGCCAGAAAAGCCTAAAATCCTTCTTCAGACAACTCGACTTTTTTTTGTCATTGTCTTGTATTTGCAAGCTAACTTGTACTTAATTCTTGTGTAAGCACTGTCATCTTTTAGTAGCAAAAATTTTGATACCTTTCTTGTGGAAAAAAAAAATCAGTATCTACCGTATCTTGGAAACAATGTAATTATAATGTGGTGTGTGTGGTGTGTGCGTGAGAATGGTTCAGTAGTTAATGCCAGCAGTCTTTTGCTTGAATGTTTAAAGATGCCTTCAATGTGATGCTGGCTGATAGGTGATTGCAGTTTTAAAATGTTATTTACTGTGCGAACTTGGATAACTAACATTCCATGATGTAGTTTGTTTCTGATGAGATGATTGTAGGTACACTTTTTCTCATTATCCAATCATCTGTAGGATACTGAGTTTTTTAAATGTGCCATTATCTATTTTGATTCTGTACTCATGTCAAAATACAGTTTAATATTTTACAATAGATTAAGTTGTTTTAAAAAAAGTAGATGTGTGCTTTCAGGTCGGAAAACTTTGTATAATAGCAAAAACAGATGCATAGTAGCAACTGGCAGTAAAGCAGGATTCCATTATGTATATAACAAAGATTTAATGCATTTATAATGGGTTGTGTAGTTCATTTGCTCTTCCTTCTCCACACTATACCATGTGTTTTTAAGTGTCAGTGCCATCAAGTTTCTGTTTAGTTCAGTTTTAAGTCTAAAAATGTAATTGATCCACAGGAAAATCATAATTTCTGCAATATATATACAACCATACTATAATGAAAGCTGGACAAAGAAGTATCTAAGTCGTATATGTATCATTGCAGGGCTTTAAGCATGAAAATAATAGGGATTCTAAATATTTTGTATTTTAAATCTAAGAAAGTTGTGTTGAAAACCTCATGTGTTTAAAAGTCTTACTTTCCCAATTTCAACATAAAAAGCTGTAACAGTTATTGAATGTTTCCAGGATGGGGAAATACAATGGAACTCTTGTGAGAACGAAATTAATTGCATAGGCACAAAATGTGAATTCTGCAAGAAAGCTCTACAGTCACTTTTCATTGTAATTTTGGTGGACTAGATAAGGCCTCGTTGATTATACTATAATTTGCTCTCCTAAACACAAAGGCTTTTAAATCATATAAGTGGAGTTTTTTTATAACAAAACTGTTGCGCTTGTAAAATAAGTCTACAGTTAATGGATTTAACAGTGGGGCTGGAAAAAGAACCATTAAAATCTGTGTTCAGCAAATAGAGAAAAGGTATTAGCCGTACTACCATGGATTCCGTTTTGAGACGTATGTCACACTACTTCTGTACTTAGCATTTTGGGTCTTTACATTTGACATGTTTCACAAACTGTACTGTTTTCTTTTATGTGCAGTTTGCATGAGTAAATCATCAAAGAGAATAAAATCTATCTTTAAGTTATGTTCCTATTTTAATGAAATTATAATTGTTCTAAAAGGCAGCACTGTCTTCAGACTTATTTCTTCACCCTTGCAATAATCAGCGTTTTTCTGGAAGTCATTACTATAATGTCAGAGTAATGTTATGTAAACAAGAACATGTACATTTCTATAGAAAATAAGGCAAATTCCACTGCTCTGTAGTTGAGCTCCAGCAGCTTCTGAGGAATAAACCTTGTGTCATTAGTTCCAGGAGCCCAGGGTAATCCACAGACAAATGAGTTCATAAACATAGCTTGGTGATCCCAGATGTTGTTCAGCCATTTCTGGTTGCCCCGAGTTCCACAGCAAAAGCAACGTATGTAATCAGAATTTCCAGCTAAGTTCCAGCTATTTTAATCTTATTTCAATATACATGAAGCCAGAAATAACAGCTGTAGTCAGATGAACGGCTGACAACAGTTGTGTTGTCAAAGGTTCATAAAAAATCATGCCCTCGCCTGATTTTTAGAATAGTAAAAATGGTTTGGGCTTATTTATGGGTGTTGGAAACATACATGGAGAGGCATGTTTTGTTACCATTTGAAAAGCTCTTGACAGAACCCCACTATGGAGGCTTTGGAGGAAACAAAAGGGTAAAGCTGTTGTGCGTTTCCAGTTGTTGCCTTTACTGCCTTTGTATGGACCAAAAGAAATGAAGTTAAGCTGCTCACAACTTTGAGCCCAATATGAGAATAATGCCCGAGGCCTCTATTGCTCCAGTATGTTCTTTTTCTGACTATATGAGTTATACTTGTCACTCCAAGGGGAAAAAAAAGAAAGCAGTATAACAGGGATACTCAGGGCAGGGGGTGGAGGGGTGGGATGGAGAATCAACCCGCTGTTTAATTTCTGTCCTGCAAAAAGACTCAGGTTTATACCTTAACTTCTCAATCCAAGTAAGCTTTTTCTCTTTAAATTGCTAATAGAGGCTGGGCAAAGAAAGATATTACACTGAGGGAGGGAGATGACAGAAGTGTGGGATGAGTGGTGATTTCAGCTACCTGAATTACAGAAGTAATTTGCTTTAAGACAGACACAAACATTTTAATTGGTCATCATAAATGATAATGAGGAGAAAACATAGTGAAATTGAGTGCATCCTAATAAAGTAAGGTATGTTAAATTGCGCTGAAGGAAACTTCAGCAATGCTTCTTGACATGATTAATATACTCATGGCAATGTGTCTAATGAAGGCTGTTTGCATTTATATGCTGCCTGTTGCTCCCCTCAGTAGAGACATAATTGGAACTGTGCTCATTTACATTGCAGAACAGTGAGTGTAAGATTGGCTTGTGGTTGTCTTTACATGTATTTTTAACCATCGGATTGATGGTATGATTATTTTATTTTTATGATTATTTTAACCTGTGTCTTGTATAACACTGTGTAGGGCTGGTTCGGACAACAGTATCATGAAATTTTCAAAGTTTTGTATTCTTTAACGGTAAGTCTCCTGTCCTTTTAATTTTAGGTTTTAATATGACTTTTTTTCTTTTTTTTTTCCTTCACTTTCTTCAAAATATTTTTCCTTGTGTGATGAGCCTCAGAAAGTGCTTATATATTTAGTGTGGAATGCCTTCTTTTTTCATATTGCCTCCTCCCTGGTTAACTCTCTATAGCAAACTTCTGTTTTGAGAAGTTAGTAGTCAGAAAAGGAATTTCTGCACACTATATATCTTGTTTTCTTCAGCTAAAATAGATATGAGAAGCTTATGATATCTTGACATTTACATCTTCCTAAACCAAGTTATATTATAATACATATGTTTAGGTATGGAGGGACTTTTAACTGTTGCAAAGATTTCATTACAGATGCTCTGCACAACTAATGAGTGTGGGTTGTAAGCTGATATCTTCATAATTCTGTGAAGTGCAACGTTCTTCAAAAAGAGTTTTAACTTCCTAGGTATGGGGTTAGTTATCATCTACTCATGTGGCTATAATATAATATTGACACATAAACTTGATCCAATTTATGTAATGATTTTATTTTAAGCCTTGCTCAAATCTTTATCCCTCCTCTATTACCAGTTTTATAATGATGTATATTATTCCAAGCACTTAATGCTATTCCTTTTTGGGGAAGAAGAAGAGACAGAAGATAAGGTTCTTAAGTTTCTAAATAAACTACCTGTAACAATTTAATCTGGGAATGAATAGCTAATCAGAAAAGTGTTGTAAAATCAATATGCAAGGATATTTATTATTTGTAGTCAGTATAGAGAAACAGTATCTTAAGCTGCCTAGACAAACTAGACTTGGTAACAAACATAAAAGTTGCAAAACAGCTTGAAGCAAAGAAAAGGAGTCATGGTTCTAGGAACTTTTATATGGTTTTAATACCAAGAGCAGAAAGAAAGTAGGGTAGGGAGTGGGCAGTATTTGTAACCACCATAGGCAGCAGAGCCTGGTCATACTCCAGTTTACAATTAATGAGCTTAGGGAGGTCTGTCGGTGCTAGCCTGTGATGAGCTTCAGGAATGAAGTGCTGGCACATAGATTCCTTGCAGGTAACCAGATTTTCCTTGCTTCACTCTTGCCTGTGGCTATCTCAGTACATCAAAGTACAAACATGAGTTATTACACCTCCATTTAACACCATCCTGTGCACGTGGATGGAATGCACTGAATGTCTGTCTGACAGCTGTGTTCAGCTACCTGAAAGATAAAAGTCTGTGGTTTTTTTACTGCCTAAAACATTCCTGCTCTTGTTTTGCTGCAAGCTACTATTGCCATGGTACATAAATAGTACTTCCCTCCCTATAGCTGAATCACTTGTTCTAGGCCATTACAGGAGGCAAAAACACTGCCTTTGAGAAATTACTGGGCTGATGTATTTTATTAACTGGATGATTTCAAAAAGCCTACTAATTTGCTTATGTTTAAAAATAAAATCAGAAATCATATCCATGTCCTACGTCTGGGATTCTGATCAGGAGAAAAGGGAGAAGAGCAAGGAGAGAATGAGCCCTCTGCCTTAGCAGCAAACAAAATAAATTGACTTTCTGAATAAATTGAAAGAATGAAACTCGGGGGGGGGGGAATGTCTGAACTATTGCCTACTATTTCCTCTGAGCAAGAAGGTGCTATCTTTCACTGCTAAACTATAGCAGCCCTTTCCTCTGACACAAGGATGCATTCTGTGAAGATATATTCCTTCCAAATGTTTACAGTGATGTTAGGAGTGTTTGAATCTCACTTGAGGTAAGTAGTATAACTTACTATTCATAGTATAACCTATTATTCATAAGGGTGTGTTGAGAAAAATTCTGTTAAAAGTGATATACAGTCATTCTGGTTGCCTCTAAAATGTCAACAGACTTTATAGTCAGCCTGGCTGTGATTTGAAAACAAGCAAAAGGGTTTCTTGCTTTCTGTCCTCTCTTTCAGCAGAATTGATATAAAGGACTAATGATTTTTGTCAAAAAAATAGATAATCCATGTAAATGTTGAGCAGATGCTGTATATTTCACATTTTGAATGCTTGCTCATTTTGTTGACTATTTAATGACTCTTAAGTTATTAAGATTACAATTTATGACTTGCACATATGTGTAAAATATTTCTTCATTCTGTATCTAGCTGTTTACCCAAAATTTTTAGAGCTCTGATTCTAATAGCACTTTACTCTTTTTTCTTCTATAAATTATGCAGCACTCTCTTGAATGCTGTGTAGGGAGGTTGCTGGCCATAGAACTTTGAGCTCTGTGCCCAGTCACCATACAACTGCAATGCTATTTCTGAGTTGACAGTTGTATTTGTCACATATGGCACAGCATTGGCTTCTTGGGATAGAAACACTTTATACTATCTTGGATTTATACTTAAATTGTAAGTACTAGTTTGTTATATAAATTTTGTACTTTTACTTTTTACAAAGGTCTGGCAAGGTCATTTTGTTTCAAGAAAGAAACGCATGATCTTTACCTGCTCTTGTAAGTTCACATCTAGTTTAGGTTTTGTTGTTGTTTTCACATACTGGATAAAGGCACACCCCCCACCTTCACGGAACTGCCCTTTGCAATATGCCAGGCACCCAGGCATGTTCCCGAGGGTGCATAAAATGTCACCAGTTCGGCAGAATTAGATTGTTACAAACACAGACTTTTACAGATTGTAAACTTTTGGTTTGACATGTCTATTGATTTATTCTAGTCCAGTTTATGTTGCTGGAGAATAGTATTAAGCTAAATTTAAACTAAAAAAAAAGTGCGGATATATACTTACTAAAACAATATAAAGCCATTTTAAAAAGCCAATTAATTTTGCAGTACACTATCTCTTAAAATACTTGACTTAAAGCAAAGCAGTTTTCCTACATTGAGAACTTCAGAGAAACTTGTGCCTGTTTTATAAAGAGGTGAGGATTATTTTCATGAATATTCTGATTGCTGAATTTTGCTGTGATGAACTGTTAGGCTGCTATATGCTCAGAGCAGCGGTGCTTATACTCTAATGAAAAAACATCCTCATAATATTTGCATGCATGCAAAATTAAGGACATTTACTGAAGGTGTTTTGACTTTCTATAAGTAAGAGTTAACTGTACTCTAGTCTCTTTTAAGGAAAAAGTTAATAGTTCACTTCTCAGTCTCCTATTTTGATGCAGAGTAAGGGAAATACCCTTGCTTAGTTTAATCTGACATGGAGAGGCTTACAGATTTCAAACAATGTCGTATTAAACAATGCCACCTGTATGTCACCCCAGGTTGTGCCCAGTAGAGCTTCATTGCACCTCTGGGTATGATACATTGTACCCTGCAAAGATTAAGAATGTAAATGTCACCTTGTACATCACAGCTTGTACAAGCTGACATTAAAATAAACCAGTGAAAAATATAATATTAATAAGTGAATATTATTAGATTATTACTTCATAATAAGCAAACTGTAACAGCTCTATTCCTGAATGGTTATTATTTTTTGTACTGCAGTCTGTATTAAGGGTTTATCCAAAAATAACACAGGAAATACTGTGTATAGTTACTGGAGCAAGGCATTTCTGGCAGATTTCCATGGCATGCTCAAAGTCTGTGAATTTGTCTTTCATTTAAAAGTGTGGAAGAGATTTTTGGTAAGTGCTGACTACAGCTCAAACCTCTGCCTACTGAGCAGAGGGTTGAAGAGTCACTTGAAGAGCTATAGTTAAATAAAAGCAATTTATAAACTTGAAAATAAAATGTCTTCTGTTAGTGATGTCTTGCTTATACAAGACAATGGATAATAAATTATTAACTGAATGAGATAAGTAATTCCATTTCCTACTGTTTCCTGCTGTCTGTAACATCTAATTTGAACTCTGGGAGTTTCTAATTTCTCAGGACCCAAATGCCATCTAGTGGTAACTGCTGAATATTTTCAGAAAATATTTTATTTACATTGACATCGTTTTCATACTTTTTTCCTAATATTCTACATTTTACAGTGCATTAAGCTCTTGAGAGAAGAAGATAAAGAGGGAGAGGGAAGGTACAGTCCCTCTAGCCTGGGCCAGCCGTGGCAGGGATGCCACACTGCCATGCTACCTGGGAGCTCCTTGCCTGCCTCTGCAGCTGGGCCCAGGTAGGTCATGGAGTTTTCCCCTGCTAAGGGTTGAATAAAATTTCATACCTAGTTGGTAGGCTGCACCTTACTGTTACTTGATAATAAAATATAATTTGGCCAGCACTGTATGAAAGGAGCTGAAAACCACCTCTGCTTCACTGATACTGACCCTCTCCTGGTAGGAAGCTTTGCCCTCTGGTTCATCATTCTCCAAGGAGTTAAGGGGAAGCCATCCCTTTTGCTCTTCTAATGAACCACCAGGGAATGGTATAAGTTTCTTCATGGCACAGTTTGCCTACTTGACTCCTTAGAGTAGAATATAAACTCTAAAAAAATTAACAAAACAAATTTGGCTTCTAGAATAGACTCCTGAAAAAGTAACTGCCATAAACTGGCTTGTAGAGTTGAATAAAAGACTTTACTTGTACAGCAAGAATAAATAATAAAAATAATTTTTAAAATTATTCTATGTAAATATATTCATCAATGTAAAGTGGGCATAGGAGCGTGCATGTGATATGAGCCCATGATGGAGATAGTCCGGCTTTATACATGGAGCTGACTAAAGAGAGCTCTGCAGTGTTTCACCTTTCTATGAGTTTGCACTTCATTGTGATAGGGGGTTTGTTGTTGTTGTTTATGGGTCTGCTTTTTCCATGCACTATCTGAATTCCTTCATCTACTGGTCCGTGTTGCCCTGTTCCATTGCAAGATGTTTGCAGCAGCAGCAGTCGCCAGGGCTGTGCTCAGACCGAGGGTCTCTGGGGTGTGTTCTGCAGGCTGGTGCAGAAATCTAATCTGTCCCACTGATGTCATTGTAAAGTCTATGAAGGTGGCATGAGATCAGTTTGATGGTCTGTGAAAGAGTTTGTGGATGGATAAAGAAATCCTTCATTTTGATTCTTGTTTTGTATGGTATTTGAAGTAAACTGCAGCCTACTAAAGAGTCTGATTAACAAGGGCACTCACAGCACAGCTTATCAAGAGGGTCTTCAGAGAGTTTGGGCTGCTCTGGAGTCCCTGCCCTTGCTTGATGGCAGCACTGGCACTCGTGCACTCATCTGTCCCTCTAGGATGCTGCTGGTTATTTTCCTAGGCCCTAGTGTTGGCCAACAGCCAGTGCAGCTGCAGAGAAATAGGAGGGAACAGAAACAGGACTAGAGCAGCGCTGGTTTTGGTGAGAGTAAATTGTCATGGAAGCACATTTAGGTAGGTGGAACAGGAAGGGTTCGGGAAGCAGTGAAAAATGCAGTCTGAAAAGCACCAAGAAATCTGTCTTGTTTGTCCTTGCTAAAAATACACAATGAAATCCCTAGATCTGGGACAATTTCTTAAAGCTAGAATAGTGGCTTTCTCTGAGTAACAACTGCAGTCTTGCAGCTGTTATCGCTACATCTGCCCTTCACTCTCAAGTTTTCAGAGCAGCAGGATGCTTTAAAGAGGATTCTTAGGATTCTCCACAGTCAGAAGGAAGGTGTTTTGCTGTACACACAGGAAAGAAATCTGAAGAGCAAGTGGCCATGCAATCAAATCTTGAAATAAAGGAGAAAGAATAGGGAAAACAACTGATTGGTAATGATCCACTTGAACTTTTCATCTATGTTTTTGAAGCTATCTAGCTAAATACAAAGGCAAGTGAAACTGTATATAGTGCCTACACAATATTTTTCCTTCCTTCAAAGAACAGGACAGAATACAGACAATGTTACTTTCAGTGGTTTGCGGGGGGGGAATTGTCTTTATGTAACTAATGATTATATGCTATAAAGAGCATAATATGCTATTATTTTAATGCTGTATAACATAATAATCTGGATTATTGCTTTTGATTTGAACACTCTGAAGATAAACTAATTAGATTTCTTTAGCCATTATTCCCATAAAATAGTTTAAGACACATTCTTCATGAAAATACATCTATCTGGGAGCACAAAGGAGAGCAGCTTTCCCTTGGTGGACCAAAGAAACTGTTTTCTGACAACAAGCAGCAAACTGGCAGTTGAAATGTTGCTGTAACCCACACCAAAATGGTGAGGGCCTGGATCCCCCTGCTCCTGCAGCGTTGTATGGAGTTTCCCAAAGAGCTTTGCTTGGTTGTGTATGTTCAAAACATACCTTCTTGACTTATTGGGGTTTAAGAAAAAAACCCAAACAGTCCTCTTTGGAAACTGCTTCCCTTATTAGTGACTTGTTGTGCAGATTAACTCTGAATTCTGAAGTCACTGTGTTTGCACAGGCTGAAAGCACTGGGATTATATCTGTGTAGAAAATTGCTAGGAACTGGATGTTGGAAGGACCAAACCAGAAATTAGTTTCCTATATATCTGTTTGATTGAGGATTGCATGAGTTTACAATTGAATACATGAGGTTGAATTCCAGACCTGAGGTTGGTGTGGTGATGGGCAAGTCAGATTGCAAGATCAGTTACCTGATCTCTGATTTTTTTAAATAAAACTGCTGCATGCACAGCTGAAAAGTTGCCAAGTCTTAGTAATAGTCTCTGGCATCCAATTTAGGACCTGGATATCTGCTAATTTAGTTTTACTTTGTTGAGAGGCTTTCCATGTGTCTTGGTTAACAATAAGGAAAACGTGTACAACAATGGGATGCAATTATTTTATTATTAAAGAAACGGGAAGTAACGATTTTTTCTCCCTTCCTTCTCTCCTCCTCCCCCAGAAAAAAACAGTGACATCAGGTACAGAAAAGAAAAATTTCTCTCTATGTGGGCTATATAGTAAATAATTGAGGCACAGTTAAAAGGGCTCAGAAAGAATCAGATAATTTTTTCCTTTCATAAGGAATCCTACTGTTGTAAACTTACAGTTCACTAAAACTATTGTGATACTGGCAGATAAATTAACGAATACTGAACAATTTCAAATTCTAATTAAATCTCACTATTACTTCCAGGACTGGTTTATCTCCTCTCCAGGAATACTTGATTTGAACAGCTTGTTTAACAGAAGAGCTATCGATCCCTTCAGTAACACTTTAGAATCATTAAGAGGAAAACTTTAATCTCTTTCAGCTCTTTGAAGTTGCTTTGGTAAATGTCGTCTCTCTGCGATCCTGAAGAACTGATGCTGGTCTTGAAAGATATTTCCCACATTATTCTCTGCTGCCTTTTGCACCCTGCTGCCGTTACCTGCCTGCTCACACTTAGCTGTACATTAAAGCAGAGAGATATCACTAGTGCATGTGCTTGCCCACCTGGTTTGGAAGATTTTATATTCTTCAAAAGTCTTCCTGGTGGAAGTAAACACATCTCTCAGAGACTTGTTGAACTGCAAATTAGTTATCCAGTGCTTCTGCTATCTCAACACTCTGAGGCTTGGACTTAGAAGCATCTTCAAGTCATTAAAGTTCATTTTACAAAGGCACCTGATAAGTAGATTGCATATGTCTATACAGCAGGAAATTATCAGAACTTTTCCAAACTTCATTTCTTATTCATAGTCCATTTTCTAAACTATCACATAGAATTCAACTTCAAATCTGATGCAGTTTGCCTTATCAGGGCTCATACACCTTTGTTCAAGTAAACTGCATTACTGAGCCTTAAAATACCCTTAAACATTTCATGTGCTCTAAAACATGAACATTATCTCAAAGAACCCTAAGTAGTCTAGAAGATGCAACTCTTTCTGAGAAGCAAGTTGCATGGGATAACTAATATCCTCATTAAAAACATTACTGTCGACTAGCTTCAGTAACACATAGATAGGTTCTCCAAGAATATAGAAATTACTTTGAAGGACTGGTATTAGAAAATAGAGTAATTGTGTGTCAGTTCTATATAGCACCTCAGAATTACTGGTTTGGGTTGCTTATGAGAACGTTCAATTTCTTTAACAATCCTTTAAATTCCATCCAGTGGATCTACAAGTGGATCTAGTGGTTCTAGAAGTCTGAACTGATTACAGAACCACAGCCAGCTCTGTAGCATAGCTTATGGCTTCAGGTAGGAGATCATCACTCATTGATAAACACATTTTGAAAGACAAGACTAGAGGTATCTTGGAGACATATTTTTCAATGGCTAGCTTGTTCTTAGTTTTTAGTGTTTATGGATGAAATTATAGTCATAACAGTTTATTCCCAAGACTGTTTTGCCAATGGCTTGCCTTCTGTTTTTTAACTTGGAATTACCAGGGATTTTTTTCAAATATATACAAGCACTATTTCAACTAATGCCTTAATATGAATTTCTAAGCATGGTATAAAAAGGAAATATTATGAAAGCTAAATAGAAGCTATAAGTTGCATTTTACAGCCAGTATAAACACACTTAGGTGTTTTATAGCCATCAGTATTATCTCCTTTGACACTTGAGCCATGTCCCTAGGAGACAGAAAGCAGAAACTTCCTGGAATTTCTTTAATTAGCCTGTTCATTTCACTTAATAAAACAAGCAATCAAAAACATATTGTGTTTCTTGCACAGGACTCTTAAAAATGTAACTTAGAGTATGTGGCTCTTACATCTGAGCAAAAGTGCAAGCAATTTTGAAATTTCCTAATATTTTAATAATTTTATTACTAGCTGATCTCACACTAGAAGTCTCTGCTGATGGGATATGCTAGTAAGTGTGCACATGAGCAGTAAGAAAGCTCATAAAAAGTCTGGTGTTAAAGTACCTTCAGACCAGCTGCAAATAATAAAAAAAAAGCCCTTTTGCAGTTATAAATAGTTTAGTCACTTGCCTATTTTGATATTGCTGCCTCTAAATATCATCGGGAACCTGCTGTGAGAGAAATGCCCCACGTGTCAGCATCAAAGTTTAAGATCATATGATTTTGCTAAGATACATAGGTAGCATCACCTATATCCTATCCATAGTACCTGTTCATGATGTAATTCCCACCACATTTATGCACATCTTGGAAATCCAATTAAGTGGGAGTCATGATGTAAAATTCATTAAAAACTCTTTTAGAAAGGACTTTGTTCAGGAAACATAGGCAAGGGGGAGCTTTTTTTACTTTAATGCAGTTCCATTCAAAAATGGCATAATATCTCTTAACATCAGTCTAAACAAAGCACATTCTCTCTAGGCTTCAAAGAAAACAGCTTTAGTTTAGTTTTAAAACTATGACTGTGCTCATGTGCTGGTTCCCCTTAGATCTTGTGGCATTCACTTTGACTGTAACCAGGAAAAAATCCAACTCTAAAGGTTGTCATTGCCAGCTATTTCTGTCAAACATTTTTTCATGACACAGAGAGCCAGAAGCAGGTGTGTTAAGCCCATTTTTCATTTCATTGGTGTACACCACCTACTGTGTACTAAACTGCTGTAAGTTGTTATGGGACATAGTGCCGGTCCTATGGATTTGGGTAGGATGCCAAATGTGAGTTCCTAATTTGGTAGTTGTGATTTAAAACAGGAGCCATGGTGGATATGTTACACTTATGTCACTTTCTTTGGCAATGATCATAAAATTCAACATGCAAGTTCCCCCTAGTAACTGTTATTTTGCTAGTCTGTACCCTGTAGATAAAAGAAAAAAAAGTTACCACCAAAATCTACAGACTAGCATAGATCCCAGTAAAATACTGTCTGGTTTGCAAAGGTTGCTCATAGCGGCTGTACTTGATGCAGGAATTCTCTCTTCTTCTATGCCTGTAACAGTGTTAGGTAATATTGTGTTTAAATAACTTTGCTATTAATAATAAACAATAGCAGCATCCAAAATATAAGCTCAAATGCCAGTTCTCTCATTAAAGGGAGAAAGATTATCCAAAATGCTGGTAATGTGCAATGACAATCCTGGGTTTGGTGATAAGGCTTGATGTTACATTTAAATAGTTGTCATCTACATAAACATTAATTATAACTAGCAAGCTTGGTAGTCAGTCTTCAAACTTTTAATTGATGACTTTTAAATTAGCTAAAATAATTGAATTTATCTTACTGAATAAGTGGTAGAAATCTGCCTTGCTGTTTTCCAAGGAGTAAATGTTCCATTGCAAATACTGTGAACTCTGAATCTGCTCGGTAAGGCAGCCCTTGGCCACCTCCCTCCCTGCCTCACAAACTCCCAGCAATTACACATTAGAAGTTAAATTAAATTCTGCACGTGACAAGGCTTTTACCAGTGCAGTTTTCCTGCTGTCAAGGCGGTCTGTAGCACAAAGACACTGTGATAAGATGCTACCGCTATTCATCAGGTAACATCTCCCCATGTCTTCAGTTTTACTGTTTCCCTTTAATACAGGACAGCTTTAATTTATAGTGGGGTTTTTTTTTTTTCCTTCACACAACATTGTATTTACTAGCTGGGAACCTTTTTTTCCAGTTGTGTATAAATCTTTAAAAATGTCAGTGATTAATTTTAAAAATCTCATTTATCACTATATGATTAGTGAATTAGTTAAGGTTTGAAGAATAAATGTCAGGTAATTAGAAGCAGTTTTGTACCAGACTCTCAGACAAAGTGATGGATCAAAGAAAGGCCACTAGAAAATGGGATACTGGTCCCATAGTGCTCAGCACCCAGAGCAAGGCAGCAAAAGGAGAGGGGCCAAAATAAAAAAAACCTAAACACTAGAAACCAATCGCAAATCCTAGTGATGAAATTTTACCTCAATAATGAAGCAGTACTAACTGACTGCAGTTTTTAAAGAGCCTTGAGGTTTGGGAGACAAGGCAAGAAACCTACTGAAGGACAGTGAGCAGGCTAGAAAATAGCATTTTATGCATGTATTTCTCTTTGGAGATTTTATCTTTGAGGTACACTTTGTAAATACACCCCTAAATACTCCTAGGAGGTGGCAAGTATAATAGTGCTTTTTCTACACTAAGTGATGCTAACAAGCCAATTTTGCAAAGGAGGGCTTATCAAGGGCTAAAGATCCAGGGAAACAAGACACTAAGGTCATACTTGCTGCTATTTACATCAAGGTCATGCACAACAGGGTTCTCTTTTGTGCTCTCCCCTGCAAAAGATCAAACCCGTGCTCTGGGGTCTGTGCGAAGGAACAGCCCCTCTGGCCAAACAGGCCCAGGTGGGAGCTGTGGTTCAGCTGCTCCTGAGCATCTGCATTTCCTCCCTTTGCCCCTGTGCAAGGTGACACGGGTCAGTGCTCAGTCAGCTCCAGCTCTCTTCTAACGAAATTCCCACAGTAGCAGTTAAATCATTGTTATTGCTGGTGCACTAATATGTGCTGGCTCGATAAGGCGTTATGTAATTTTAAGATAATGTTGTTAAACAGAAATCTCCATGAGGATTTCAGGTCCATTCAAAAGTAGGGTGTGGTGGAAGGGATCTTTGCCTGGTGAACTTCAGGCTAATTTTTTTTTCTGCTTTGCATCTTTGATTTCTTCCTGCCATGTTAAGGCTGTCAGCCCTTGTAAAAGCCAGAGCTGCCATCAGGTAAGAGGGTACATACTGGGTACAGACACACTCCTTGCTACCCTCATCACCTTTTTTGTGCCAACACCTGTGAGGGCTGGTTGAGAGCTCTGGGTATGAGCTTGATGGTGAAGTCCTTCCAAAATCTGCTGCTGTTCTCTGCAGGGTGCTGGAGCCTGGGTCAAAACATCCTCCTAAACCAAGAAAAGCATCTAATCAGAGATAACGATTGAGCTCAATTTGTTTTGAAAGTTCAGATCAGCTGCAGAACTCTTCCAGGTACAGTAAAATACAGCTCCAGTAACTAACTGTGAAATGACCAACACACTTCCCTAGGTTTTAGCCATAACTGCACTCATAGCAAAGGCATTATTAGACAATTGAAATGACTAATCAAATCACTCAGACTGATCTTAACAATTCTAGTATTGATAATACCTATTATGAAAAACTGTGTTACACTTTCTGTACAGGAAAACATTTTTCAAGTAAACATGCAGTTCAGTAGTTAGCAATAAAGATTTGGGAGTAGTGGAATAGTAAAAACTGGCTGTTTAATTGAAGGAAGTTGGAGTGAAAGCTTAGGATTTAATTCCAGGAAATGTAAGAGGGAAAAAATCTGCAGGAAGGTCTAACTTATTTCCAAAAAGCCAAGCAAAACACTCCGTGCACACAAAGGTCAAATCATGTAGGCAGGATGACAAAGATTTATTGTGTTGCTTTTTTCCAAACCAGTTTTCATCTATTTTTAACCTTTTAGCTCTGCAATTAAAATATTATTTCTCAGTAGTCCAGCTGCTCAATAAACTTTTGCACTTTATACACGCAAAATGAAAATGTTTTGTGAAATCAGGTCCATCATGCTAGAATTCCTTTGGCAAGGAATAAAATGAAGGAAATTATCACTCTGGGATAAAGTGTTTATTTTTGTTTTAACTTTGCATGCTAAGCAAAGTATATCAACATAAAAACCTATGTTTTGAAATATTTGACAGACATAAAAAAACCTGCATGTTTTTCTTGTCTCAAACCAGATTTCAAGATACTGAAAACTCCCATACTATCGTCCTTTTGTTGTCTACAAAAAAGATTAGGTAGAACACTGAGCATGAAAACAGCTAGCTGCATAAACCGCCTGTTTTTCAGACAGATCTTTGTTTTAGTTGTCTTGTTGAAAGAAAATGTATTTTATGTACTTGCTGACCCTGAGCTGCATTCACAGAACTGGAACCATTAATTGCAGCAGCTGTGGATGCAGCCTGTGTACACACTCTTCTTCCTTCAGGCTGTCCTCTGCCAAAAATCTTGTCTTGGAGGCAGGCTTCTCACTGCGCACCCGCTGCAGAAGCCACCACAGTGCCCCAAGCGAAGGTGGGACAGGCTCTGTGATGTTCATAAAAACACCTGCAAAGCCTGCTTGCCCTGGCTGAGGTCTCCGAAGCCTTCAGCTGAAGGTTGTGAATTTCTACAGCTGTAGTAGATTAAACTTGTGTGGATTGTGCTCAGGCTGGATTTGAATTCTCAGCACGCACAGTTTGCATCTGAGAGAAGTACCTGTGAGTGAGGAACTTCTGTACAGCCAAGAGAGGTGGGTCTGGTTATCCTGCGTGTGCTGGGAGGGTCTGCCGAGTACTCGCTAGCCTCTGTTGTGAGTATCTGTTTTCAGGTTGAAAATGCGAACTGTACAAGTGAGTTACACCAGGCGCGATGCTGTCTTCTCAATTAAATGCTTTTAGCTCTGAAGTTTACAGTCCTGGACAGCGAAAAATGACGGTAGCTGGGCTGGCTGAAATTTCTCAAATCAAAGATTTGGAGGGGAAATATACGGGTTTGCTCTCTTCGTGCTTGCTGGCATTTAAGAGGCAATTCTCACCTCGCTTTCAAAAGTCATGTGTTTCACAGGACCGTTGGCTCTCCTGCCGGACCAGGCAGGCAAAGCCCCGCCAAGGCGGAGGAAGCACCGGCCGTGGGGCAACGGTGCTTTCCACGGGGAATCTTCTCAGAGGAGCAAAGGCGTGCGGGACGGCTCGGCGGTGCCCGAGGGACGAGCCCGTGCCCCGTCGGTGTGCGGGGATGGGAGCCGAGAGCCCCGCGGGAGGGGACGCGCTTCCCTTTGTGCCCCGGCGGCGGCGGCCGCGTTGCCATGGGAACCGTCCCGGCGGCCGCGGCGGGCGGGGCCGGGCCGTGCGGCGCAAGATGGCTCCCCGAGGCGGCGGGACGCAGCGTGAGCAGCGGGCGGGGGGCGGGCGCGGGCTGCCCCCGGTACCGCGCGTCCCCGGCCGCCCTCCCCCGACACCCCCCGGCCCTGCCCTCCCCTCCCCTGCGGGCTGCGCCCGCCCCGCGGCACCGGCGGCCGCCGCCACTTGCTGCCGCGGGGCGTCCTGACAGCCCCGCGCCCAACTTGTGTTGCAGGCGCGCCCCGCCGCTGATGCGAGAGCTCCCGCCGCGCCAATGCCAGCGCCGCGCCGCCCGGCCAGCCCTCGCCGCCCCCCGGGCCCGCCCCGCCGCCGCCGCGATGGCTCTGACCTTGTTCGGTGAGTGAAGCGCCGCCGCCGCCGCGGCCCGGCGGGCGCGGGGCTGCCGCCCCCATTGTCTGCGGCGCGGCAGCGCCTGGGCGTGGGCGCCGCCCCGCAGGGCCGGGCCCGGGGGCTGCGGGGAATCGCACCCCGCCGGGGCAGCCCCGGGGCCGGCCCGGCGGGGGTCGGCTGGGGCAGGAGGGTAGAAGTTACGGTGCCTCGGGAAGCCCGCGGCCGCCGAGGGGCTGCGCGGCGGAGTTGCGGACTGGCTCGGGAGGGACCCCCGGGGCGCTCGGGGCGCCGCTGCCCGCGGGGACCTGGTGTGTCCCTGCCGAGGTGTTCAGCGGCACAGTCCAGGAAAGGATGTTTCGGGAGGCTGCGAGTGCAGCCCGGTGTGGCTGTGTTTCACAGCGTGGTGGGAACCGGCGTGGGAGAACTGTAGTTTAAACTGTTGAACATGCGGGTGCTGTTAAGTAAGGTTATTAAATTAAGCTTGTTTATGCTTAACATGCTTAATTTTACGGGAGGGGGGGGAACTGCGTCTAGCAACGTTAGGTAAATGCAGCAATGCGAAGGAAAGGAGAAATTAACATGATTAACGTCAGTACAGAGTTAGCAGGATAATCGGGATACTCTCTCCTAGGAGGCTCCTGCACCAGAAGTGATTTCTAGTGAACAGGTTTAAGTGAGGATATGAAGTCTATTCATAGTGTTTAGACTGTGGATTTTAGTTCATGTGTAAACAAATTACTTGCTTTCATTCATCTACTGATTTTGGGCTGATACGATTTCTTAAAAGAATAAAAACAGTTTCATGGGTTTTTCTAAAATTTAACACCTGTTATATTATTATGGCATATTAAGCCCCATCTAAAAACAAGTTTAGCTCGTGTTGCAAGATAGCTCTCTGTAGATAAAATCTGTGCAGTATTGGATTTAGTTACTGTGCTGTCTCTTATATTTATATTTCCTGCTTGAGTTTTTCAGGATGCAAAAGGTCATAGATCATAGGTCACAGTAGAGTAAACTGTGTCTATCATTATAGGCCTGATGTTGTCACTTGAGTTCATGTGAGTCCCCAGATTTCAGGAGGTGCAGGTACAGGGCCCTGCACATTGTCATGTACAGGGTAAGCATCAAGCTCTTTAATTTAGAAGCAAAAGTG
Source organism: Lepidothrix coronata (assembly GCF_001604755.1). Lineage (NCBI taxonomy): Eukaryota > Metazoa > Chordata > Aves > Passeriformes > Pipridae > Lepidothrix > Lepidothrix coronata. Next base: position 8,635,926 of record NW_016690187.1, read on the forward strand.
AACATAGAGATCAAATGGCAGATTGGCTGTTGTAAAACAACTACTGCACATGTTTCACTGTATCATTGTAAATAGATTGTTAAGAAAATACGTAGTTTGTTACACAGGCACTGGAGGTAAATACTGTAGTCTCTAACAGAAAAAGAATTTTTAGGATACTGAAAATACATTTTCTATGCTGAGTGTCATTACAGTCTTCGTCTGCAAAAATTAAGAATATTTTAATTTTAGCTTTTAAAGAACATGGCATTCCTACATCAAGTACCTTTTTTTTTTAAACTCCTATGATTCAGTTCTAATTCGCATGTGTTTGGTCTACTGAATGACATTTTCTATTAATACAAATTTGCATTACAAAGTAAATTGAAGTTTTTGTGTGTTAGCAGGTCTGTTGTTACAGTAAATGACATTGATACATGTAAAAGATAGAGTCAAGAGAAGATAGAGTGGAGTACTGTGCTGTGTCTAGGTTTTAAACGTTATCTTGCCAAGGTTAAAACCTCAGGATTAACACGCTTTTAAGAAAATACAAAGTGACAATAAAACAGTGCAACAAATATGGCTCATGTGTGTCAACAAATGAATGTGGTGTCTTTCACAAATGTAAAAGCTTTAGAGTATGTCTGAAACTATGAATGCAGGAGTGTGAGTTGTGTAAATGCAGAAATGTATGAAAGTGCAGTATGTTTGTAGATGCTGTAGTGATTAACTTATGGTTGAGCTAGCACAGCTGACTGTGTTGCTGTGTGTTCTCTGAGCTGAGGTAGCTTGCCACACTTTGTCTCAGCAAATAACAAAGACAGACCACAACATGCTTGCTATGAGCTTCAGGACAGAGTTCAACCTTTATTTTAAATTTTGGCTGCCTGTGGATAGTTGCATTTTCAGTTATTGTGCTACAGCTGACCCATAGCAACTCATTAAAAATATAACCCACAAAAGAGTGGATTTTAGTTTGTTTCAAAATGTACCCCTACCAAAGCAACATAAGCAAATCTGAGGAAAGGCAAAATAAATGTGTCTGAATTAATGTATCTATTTTGAGGGACTAAGCATCTGTAATTGTACTATTTTAAATTCACACCTATCTTATACCAGTAAAATTGCCCTGAGCAAACAGGTTCCAGAGGAGTTGTTTCTTTGGTTCTGCTCATTCACATAAATTCTAGGCTCAATTTTGTGTTTTTATTTCCCCTAGCCCACACTGAACCAAATTTCACATGTTCTTGGGTTGCTTCTAATAAGTTGTGCTCCAAAAGCATGTAAAATTTGAGATAAATTGCCATGTCAGCTTGAATGGGGGAGAAAATTCACCAGGTTTTCTGGGTCTCTTTCAATTACTGTGTATGTGTGTGAGCACAGCAAGGGAGAGGAGAGGGATGGGAAGTGTCATAACGCACTTTCTCCATGCTCTTGACACTGGTTTATGGCTGTTTTGGTGCATAGTCCAAAGACTGCACCATAAGGGGACAGGTCTAGAGATCAGGGTGACGTTGCAGATTCTGGATTAAAATGGACACGGGATTACAAGGCAGTTGAAAAGTCAGGTGTACCTTATTTTTACTTGACAGTGGTTGGGAGCTTCCTGTTCCTGTTGGAGGTTGCCCTTTGCCATAGTACCTGGAGCGGCCCCCCATAGCCACAGGAGCGCTAACTGCAGTTTACACCTTTGAGGTGGCACCTTGAGACTCTTTGGAAAGTTGGTTGAAGAAAAGAGCTTCTAGTGTATCAACATTTTTCTGATATCAAAAAAGGCCATTACCCTTGGACTATGTGTGTCTCCTGACTTATCCCATTTCAGTTACAGCTTATTGTTGAGATTGGGGTGCAACATTAAAGTACAAAGGAGGAAAATGTTAAGACTCTTCACTTTATCAGTTTTAGTTATTTTAAAATTATTTTCTTCATTTTACCATATTCTCTCAGTAATGACCTTCCAAGATATCCTGTGCTGACAGTTGGCTGTATGGAAGATCAGTAGGGAACTGCCCATGTTCCCATGGTACAGTGGTACAGATGATGAGTCTGTTTGTGGTATGGGCTATGGGGAAGAGGAGTTCAGCTGTTCCACAGATGCAGAGAGGAAGAGGAGCCCCTGTTGGAAGCAATCAGTGATGGGAGAGCATGGAGGTTGTTAGCTGAAAACGTACCTCTGTTACCTATCAATCACTCTGGCTACTTCAGGCAAAAGTGTCATCCCAGCAGGGTTCATAGTTACACAAAGTTAATGCTCACAGACATATGGTGGGATTTTGGGGGTTGTCCTGTGCAGGGCCAGGAGCTGGACTTAATGATCCTTTTGGGTGCCTTCCAACTCAGGATATTCAATGATTCTGTGATAAAGTTATGGTGGCAGAAATGGCCTGTTGTGACTGTTGGTGGTTACCCACATGTGACGTGGCTTTTTGTGGTACCAGCAGAGGTAGGGTTTGGCCAGTACAGTCAGTTTGTGCTCTAGTGACCAAGCACGTAGAATGCAGGTTTGACAGAGGAAAGCAGATCCGGTACAAGGACAACATCAACAAAACACTGGGAGACAGTCAATTTCTATGAGAAGTGGAAAAAAAAGGTTTTTTGATCCTTTTGTTTGTTGCAAATAATAGATGTGATGGATGTGATATCCATATGAATTGCCTACTAAGAGTTGGGGGGATTTTAAAAACATCTTAGTCCACAAAACATTGCACACTTTTACATGCGGTGTGTATAAATGTCTGGAACTTGAGCAGATGTCCAGTTCTAGTGCTGTTTTTCATCCTAAAGCAGATGCGTGTTCCCTTACAGAAGGCTGTGGTGATTACAGGTGTAGCCTCCTTTTTCTCTCTCTTCCTGCCTGCTGCAGCAGCTGAAATGGCTTATAAGCCAGTGTCCTTCTCTGCTGTTTCAGCACCAAGTGCAGTGGCTTCATGCCCAGCCGTGGAGGAGCTGGGCTGAAGCCACTTGCCTGGTTTAGCAGGGAGATGGCTGAGGGGTACCTGCCAGTTCTGCTCCATTGAATCTGTGCAAGGGGTAGCAGCTTCCTAGAGACAGGAAGAACAATCAGTCATGTTTCTAGACCTCCTAAAGCCCATATGTTAATATCCCAAGTTGTGAGATTACACAGTGACAGGGCTGAGGTGCGTGCTGCCATTCCACTTGGATGATTCAAGTATGGGAAAGATAACCAACAATGTAGAGGGAAAAAGAGGGAAGTATTAAGTTATCCCACTGCTACCGCTGTTCGCTTGAGTCTTTCAATGTCCTGAGAAGTGTTTAAAGAAAGTCAGCATTGTACCTTGAAAGAAAAATAGTTTTGTTATGTTTTAGTGCTTATGAATTGCTCTTGTCTTTTATGAATTCCCTTCCTGTTCAGTTGTTTGCTCATCAACTCTCTTGTGTGAACAAAGACATTTCAAAACAGCCAGGAGAGATCTTCATGGACATATTTGTCATTAGTTATTCATGCTCTTGCCTTCTTGCTCAGAGCCTGCCAATGGATGAAAACTCATCCCTGAATATTGGTGGTTAAGAAATGAAAAGTGAAGCAATTCTCTTTTAATCTTTGAAGTACTTGCATTCTGATGAGTGGCTACAGATGAATGGGATTAGAGACAGAGCTGTATTCAGCATGACAGATATGGTTATATAAGGGATGATGAACAAGGGCAGTTTTTAGAGAAATCTATAGGGAAAATACCAGATTAAAAGAAACAAGCAATATACTGCTACAGGCAGGAAGGGTAGGGACAAAGAAGCCAATTATACTTCCATTTCAGGTGTCCATACATTTCTGAAAGAACATGTAAATATTAATTTGCTCACTTGACAGAATAGCTTCCACAGCTGTGAGCTCTATCATACTGCACAGAACTAATTTTCTATGAATCTGTTTGGTACTATAGGTATGGAAGTGAACCTTTTGAAGTAAGTTCTTCCATACTTGAAATACTAATTAACAAATTGCTGTTTAAAGTTCTATGCATCTATGATTACTGTTCTCCATACAAACTGTGCTTATTGACTCATGGCTGCTTCAAAAGGTGGGGTATACTTATGTTGGTACAGACACATATTTTCTAATGTGTCAATCTTAAAGAGAGAAACTGCTCTCTAAATAAATGTTTTGCTATCTTGGGAAAGGGTGTTAAATTTTAGAGTGCTTGGTTAGCACAGGTACATAGAAAATAAATGTTCCTCTAAAAAATTACAACAGGTAATGCCTGCAGATTCTCTGTGGGATAAGAAATACTCAATCTGCTTATTTCTTGTCTTGTGTGCAGAGCCTTCTAAGAACAGGAAATAAAAAGATCACCTACAATTCAAGTTCTTCTCTATATTTGTATATGTGGCCCTAAACTATGCTTAAAACTTTTGGCTAGGTGTGATGGTAAAGTTTACTGACAGAGCCCCTTAACTAAAGAGTCAGGTTGTACCAGAAAAGTGTTCTTTGAATATGTTCCTTAACTGAAGTAGGTGATAGAAGTTTGTTCATGGAATTGGGATATTTACAGTAGGGCTTTTGTCACTACAGGGAACATAAATGTGGGATGCTATAGGAATGATACCTATCACGGATGCTTCTAGGCTAAAAAAAGTGTGTAAAGAACTTTGAGAACTGTTTTAAGAGCATAAGATGAGCAACAAAGTGAATACATACCACAAGCAGCACTGCCTGTGCTAGATCTTTTTCACCAGAAAAACAGTGAATTCAAACTGATCTTTTTTAACCTGGTTACAGTAGATACTCTTGAAGAGTTTAGCCCTTGCTGAAAATATTTGGGCTTCATTCACTACCAAGTGACAGGCCAATTTTAGAGGAGATTTAAGCAATTCAACATCTAGTCACAATGAGAACTACAGGTAGTCTAATTAGACAAAACAATTTAGGGACATTAGTAGAATGTTTGGGGTTTTTTGTTTGTTTGTTTTTTAAACAAGATTTAAGAATGAAGGTGATTTGTTAAAAATTGGAACCATTGTAGAGAGAAACTAGACCTTCCTGGCTCCTGTTCATGTGTCTGGGAAGGAAAGTGCTCAAGTGCTGGGAATCATAAGAATTTCTTTTCCTAGGTACTGTGCTAACCTTTCCTGATTTATAGAACCTAATGAAGCAAATAAGGAGAGCAGCCTTGAAAGGTTTTGCCAGCAATGCAATTGGAAGGAATACCTACATAGGATCTGGGAAAAGAAGATTGATCTATTAACTAGTTAATTGGTATCAATTGATCAAAATATTGGAGAAGTGACACTAACACTTATAAACAAGGATGAAAAAATTTCAGTCATGGCTTCTCAGCTTAGTGCCTAGGAGTGTGCTTCATGCAGTGGCTGGTATAAAATTTTGTTTCCTATTAATTGTGAATATTGTATAAAGATCTTAAGAAATCAGAGGTTTGACAATTGTTGCTGAAACGGGAAAGGGCCAGGTCCACTTGTGTGCTCAAGTAATGAATTAAGATGAGATTTTGGAATTTTCTCCAAGGAGATTCTCTTGTGCTATCATCAGTTCAGGCACACTGAACAATTGTGTCCCTTCCTCCTTGACATCAAGTGACCCACTAAGAAGTGGAGGTAGTCTGTGTAACACAGAATCTCATCCGATGATGTTGAAGTGAAATACACTTTGGATCTGAGGATCCAGGAAGAGTTCCCAAGCCTTGTGGATGTACACTTCACGTCAACCAAGGACTGATGCTTCAGGTGTAAATCTGGGTTTTCTTCTATTTGTTTTGGACTCAGCTGATGCATTCTGCCTTGTTGAGTCTCCATATGAGAGACCCAACAAGATCTCTTGTTCTCTTACGAACTCTCTCCGAGAGTTCTTAACTGGTTTTTTAGGTGTATGAGAAGATTTCCATTGATAGAAAGCACATCTCTCTGTCAAGAAAAGACTGTGTTTACACACAATGGCAGTGCCATAGTCATTACTTAAATAGTACTTTAATCAGTAAACTCAAAGCATAAACCCAATACAATCCTTTTGGAAGACTGTTATTTTCCCTAAATAAAAGAACATTAATCAGGATCCTCCAAGGGTGCAGACATTGGTAACTCATCTGTGCAGTCTAAGTTGACTGTGCATTGTGAAATGATTTTTCTTTTTTTCTGAACGTGGGGCTTAGCATCAGCAGCTCAGGCTATTGAGCTGCTCCACCCTGTGGTCAGAGATCGCACAGCTCTGCACAAACATGTCTTCGTAATGAAACAAAACAGACACAAGACCTCGCCCAAGGGCACTTTTGTAGTTATTAGCAGAGTATGAGATACTTCCTCCTCCCTGATAAAATCGTGAACGGGCTTGGTTGTTCTTCAAGTGGAGTGGACTGTATCTGGCCTTTACATTTTCACAAATGATGGCAGAAAATTAAAAACTCTCTAGATTTTGATTTTTTGAGTCTATATTGAAAAAAGGAAAAGTGTTATTTAGAGTCTCTGAAATATTTGTTCTTCTAAAGCATTTAACAATACAGCTAGGACTTTGTAAGTGCATGACATCTGGGCCTCAAGCACCCTACCTGGCAATGCCTGAGGAGATGCTAGGAAGAGTTCTTGCAGTTCTCAACACTGTTCCTGAGGGTTTGGCTGTACGGTGGAGTGCGTGGTTGGTCGCTGTCCTGATTCTAGTCAGGAGAAGGGGAGAGGGTTGGTCACACACAGCTGGAAAACCAATAGTATTCACTGTGTGTTCAGCAGCCTCTGTGAATGTGTAAGAATTGACTGACATTTGGTATTTCCAGCACTCTGTCAGAATGAAAAAGGTGATGTATCTGAAGTGATTTCAGTTACTAGAAATTGTGCTCATAAAATCCATTTATTCCTGTGGGAGTCTAATTTCCATGATATATTTTGATACATTCATGCCCAAATTTATTTTTATGACTTTATTAGCAGTTCTGTGATAAGCATCATGGAAGGGTGGTCGTGTCAGCGCTGGCTAGATTTGGGTTAAAAATGTTGCTTAATGCTAATAGGATGTGATAAAGTCTGTTTTTCACGTGACCGAATCTTTGTCCCTTGGGAAAACGCATTGGGAAAACTGCATCCTCTGGTTGTGGATCACTGAAGAAGTTGCAAGCAACACTTTCCTGCTCACAGTGAGCAGGTAACTACCCTTTTGGTCTCTGCCAGCTCTGTGAGGAAGTCCACTGTCACGTCCATCTTTGGTGCAGGTGGCAGGATCTGGCTCTGTTGAAAACATCAACAGCTGGATATTCCTGGTGCTGGTGGGAGGTGGTGATTTCCTTTCTGCTGCAGTCCTCCTCTCCTTCTCCATCTCCTTCCTGCTTCCTTTGTTGCAAGAGCAGCTGCTTATAGGTAGCTTTGCCACATAAGAAGCTGAAATTAAAATGTTTTCTGATCTTGATCAGAAACTGAATGTCCCAAGACAGCTTGCTTGTGGAAAATTTCACTTTAAAGGTAAAGATAAAACTCTGCTTCCTAGATACTAGAATTGTTTTGTTGCCCATTGCATTGTGATGTAACACCACAGCTACAAAGCCATAATTGCAACCATTTAAATTATATAGCAAGTACAATAGAACATCATAGTGGTTTCAGTTAGAGGGGACCCTAAAGATCATCTAGTTCCAAACTCCTGCTATGGGCACCTTCTACTAGATCACATTGCTCAAAGCCTCATCCAACCTGGCCCTGTACACTTCCAGGAATGAGGCATCCACAACTTCTCTGGGCAGCCTGTTCCAGTGTCTCACCACCCTCACACTGAAGAGTTTCATGTAGCAAAGTCTTAGAGTACTGCTGCAGCAATGGATAAGAAGTATGACATGATTTCTTGTGTGGTGTAAATAGGGGACTGTGAAAAAGGGAGTCATAGTGCAGTTCTGAAAAACAAACCCAGTGCGTTAGTGCAGTACCTGACTGTTCCTTGCTCTCGCATTGGCAGGGTACAGGTCAGGCTCCTCAGTGGTGAATTAGTGTCTGATACATATACGGTCCAGAGCAGATTGCAGACTATAAAAATTGCTGATAATTATTTGGTAGTGCCAGTCTTCCAGGGTTTTTCAGCTGTGCTTTATGGTTTCCATATGAATCTGGGCTCAATGCTTCAAAGTGCAATCTTGGATCGCTTTTCATTAAAAAGAAAATAAAAAAAGAACAACCTAAAACAAAAAACAGCCCACAAAAAGACCCCCAACAGGATGTACTTCTTCCTCACCTCTGCCTTACACGCTGAACATGCACACATGGATATATCCTTGCAATAAAGGAAGCATGATTTTGACACAGCAATTAATTTTACTGATTTCCTTTCCAGTATTTTTTTTCTTAATAGTATATCTATAAATAGGACTTGCAAGTGTTGAAAAAAGTCTTCATGGGTTTAATAGAAGCAGAGAAGTATTTTGAAATGAAATAGTGATTCTTTGTCCTGGTGAGAAAACATTCAGAAACTTTGTGTTGAATATTATTTCAGTGCCAAAATTTACATGGTAAACGAACTATGTTAGGAACTTCTTTGTTGAGAAATAACATTTTTAGTATAACAAGGTAAATATTTACAAGTATGTGAAGGAAAATTACAAACCTGAAAAAAAGACAAGAGGAGAGGAAACTTGTTACAGCATTCATTTCCAATGGTGAGCTCATGTGCATATAGCTGTGCTGTTGGTTTCATGTGGTTCTCAGGGAACTCCTGGCTTGCCTGTGTGTCTGCCCAATTCCACATCATGTCAAAACAAGCTGTGGTCACAGCTCCCTACCAGCACCCTTGTGTACTCCTCCTTGGTGGCAGAGCAGCAAGCTCATCAGTAACTCAGTGGAGCATCTCTTATTCCTGAGCTTTCATTGAAACTGTACTATATAAGAAGATATCCCCACCCCATCCACCTCCTCCTGCATCAGACCAAAGGTGATCGTTTTGTCCTGACTTGCTCTTTTGCAGGCTCAAAATTAGCAGGAGCCAAAACATAGCCCCTGTGTCGCAGCTGTCCCAAGGATGGTGAGCTCCAGGGCGGGACAGAGAATGATGCACTCCTGGGCTGGTAACTTGGGGGATGCCTCCAAAGCAGCCTCTGAGATGAGTGAGTTGCAGACTGCTCTGTTGGAGGGAGAGCTCACTCTGGCTAACTCAGCTTGTTGGCTTTTTTTTCCACTGAGTAGAAAGATCTGTGAGAAACAGAAGAGCTTTTTTTTCTGCTTTGTTGGTAGGGTGCTGTTGGTGCTGCATGAATCATGTTAGTCCTGATTCTTAAATGTAAAAAAATTGCATCTTTCTTCTCCCATTACTGTTCAAGAGCAGCTGTGGAAGACACAGGCAGGGCTTGCTGTGTCTCAGAGCTGTTATTTGCCCTTATTTCTATATGGAAATCCTCTGTATTACAGTCTGACAATTTCTTGCAATGTTCTGCCTCCAGCAGTTCCCAGCAAGCCATATAGTCAGGCCAGGACCATTTTTAAACTATAACATAGGTTTTTGATCTGTCATATCCTATCACTGTCCCTGTGTCTGTCTGTATGTTTTCCTGTGCTGTCATTTGCCATGATAAGCTTCTTTTTATAAAGTCAAAGTGAAGCTGAAGACACTAAAAGAGCTGTTATCCAGAGAGACAATGCTGGCTGGGGGAATATTGGTTTAGCAAGACTTGGGAATATAGATACTGATCTTTCTTTGATCTATAGGATGATCTCATCTACAAAGGCCTCTGCTTCTCCCACCAGCTCCTGTTCCTATTTTCTGTTTAGATGTCTTGTTCTGTAGGACAAAGACTGCTTTTCACTTATGGACATTTCCATGGGATCTCAGTTCCAACAAGGATACATCAATATCCCAGAAATGCAACTAGTAATTGTTGAAAACCTCCTGTTTAATGCATTGCCGTGATAACGAGAGCTAATAACTCAAGTTTCCATTATTCGTGGACCAATATTTCTTTCTTCTAATTAGCAGAAAAAAGGAGAAAGAACTCCAAAACAGACAAGAAAACCATCTGAATTAATTTCCTGTAGGGGGAAAGAAACATATGGAGTTAGCTGGGAAAGGACTTGGACGTTATCTCTGAGCATTGATCATATCATGCTTTCCCGCTAGTTTTCCCATTCCCGCAGGGAGGTGACAAGCCTTTGTGTTCAGCACTCCTTCACAGCTCCCCTGATCTACTTTTCTCCTCCCAAACACAGAAGGAACTGAGGACAGATGGGAAGCCCATGTAGAAAACCTCTCAGTGCTTGCAGAGCTGCTAGAGCACCTCTGAGGCGGTTGTTTGGCTGTTGCTCCAGCCCCACAATGTGCTGGGTGGTGCAGGAGGGGACCCAGAGCACAACTTCTCCATGGACTGGCCCTCACACCTGCTATCTCTCCTTTCTCTGTTTCCTGCCTACTGCAGCAGATGAGGAGTAAAATAGTTATGAAAAAGATGGATATAATGCTATAAACACAGAAGGGCTGTTGGGTAAATATTTTTTGCCGTAGTTCTTTGGCTGCAGTTGTAACAGTGAGCTATGGAATTGCCTAAAAGGAATGTGAACTTTTCAGCTTTTTAACCTGGAGCATCCTACTTTGTGCCATTGGAGGCCTCTTGGATGTTTTATATGAGAGCAGAAAGAGATAAGGAGTGGTGCAGCTTTCAGACTGGGGAGAAACTCACAGCAATTGGAGAATGCCTTTTGGAATAATAACTGAAATTCCAATTCAAGAAAAGGTATCTGTCCTGGGTTATCCCACCACATTGTGTCCATTTCCCTTTCTCAGACTCTGCCAATAATGGTTTTTAGGACTTTCCTTCATGACGTTAAAAAAAACAATCATGATGCCCGGCAAGAGTACTTTACTTGGTAGTTGCATCTCCTCTGGAAATAAGGACATAAATACAAGCCATATTTTTGCCTGAGCAATGATGTGTGTTATTGACAACTGTTTTAGAAAATGAAAAATCTGTTTGTAATAAGAATCGTAATAGGTTTGTTGTAACTTGATGGTCTAGGAGTTGAAATGGGTCAAGTTTGGGGAAGAAGAGGCAACAGCATCTATTAGACCATCTGACACAGATGTGCTTTGGAACACATGAGTCTGTCTTGAGGCCAGTTATAACAGCAGTCAGAAATCAGATCTGCTTTTAATTTTCTCTGGATGATGCTGATTTTTGCCTGGGCTGCTAATGGGTGGTTTGGTTTAGGTTTTTTTTCCCCCCAGGAGGCTGATGAATGCACAGCAGCTTTCTTGGTCTAAAATGCAAGGGCTGACAAGTTCTCAGCAGATACTTAACAATGGATATGGAGGCAGTCAGTGCTGTGCTCTTGTTGTGGTTCAGCTTTTGGTAAAGCCACCACACTTTACTTAAAAGTGGATTTTAGAGCAGGAAAGTGAACTTATGTTCATTATTTCTATGTCTTGCATGGAAAAAAAAAATCAAAGCAACCAAGCAAATGGTGATAAAGCATGTCTCCCCATTCAGGAAATTAGGGCATTATGAAATAGATGGAGGGGTTGTATTTCAAAAGTACCTGAAAGCTTGTCTTTTTTTTAGGGCCTCTTCTGCTCAACCTTGACTGGGCAGACTTCATATTCAGAGGAGAGGATTAATTTAGAGCTAGAAGACACTTCTATACTGTATCATGTTGTTCTTTTTCACTATTAGGGCAACTGTTCAGAATATTTGTGTAATCAAGCTGCAATCAGTATTTCCTGATAGATGTGTTAGAGAAATGAAGACAGAATATTTTGATGAATGCCTTGAGGCTGTGGCTGTAACAGTTGTCACTGGCTTGAAGTTATGGTAAAACTGATGTGCCCCTGTTAGTATTATTAATGTTTGGAAGAAGTGAAGCAAGTGATGGGAAATGAGCTCAGTCTCTGTGCAGGCAGACTTGTAAAACAGGAGACAAAGATGGATTTGTGGAAGAGAAAAAATAGGAAAGGATATGTCGAAGGTTAAATGTTTTCTGCTGTATTACCCTTGCCACAGTTGGAATGAGAGACTGTAAGAGCAATAGCCTCAGCAAGCATTTCTCCAGGCTTCCAAGGAAACTTCACTGACCATGATCAAAACAGTGTCTCTGAAGAAAACCAGCCTGGATTTAAACCAGAGAAGTTTGATTACAGTCTTCCAGCTTGTGTTACCTGACATAACTTTGAATTTACAAGAGTTTGCTGTACTGATTTAAAAGATATTTGGACAAATTTCCTGTTAAATCTAAAAGATGTGATTCATCCAATAAAGGCATATTTCTGTCAATTTTGAACTTGCAAAATTAGGTTGCAGCAGAACTTTCAAACCCTTAGGGAGGATGGGGAACTGCCTACTTCATTGATCCAGCACTTCAGGGCTGCACCCAGACACAGTCAGTTTTAAAAAAAAAGAGCTTTAAAAAAAATAAATTCACAGACTGTTTTTCTTTGAAATAGATACATTAGAGAGGCATGTATGATTTAAACAACATCTTCATCTGGAAGTTTTTTACTATGTAAATTAGACATTTCAGGATACCCGTGACTGTGTAGAGCTGTCATGAGTCCTGTGGCAAAGTAAAGCAGAGGGTTACAGGTACCTGGTGGCCTGACTCTGTTGTTGCACCTGCAGCTGACCAACAGAGTCTGTTATTTCTTAGGGAGCAAAGCTGGTGTTCCCAGTAATACTGAAAATCAGCTGCAGCCTGTTGCCTGGAGGCAGAGATACCCCCTTGGAAACAGCAGCATTAAATTCTGTCTTTGTTATATGCCCACAAGGTGGCACTTGTCATCTTTTTACCTCTTGGAGATCTAAATTTTTATACGTTCAGCAACACTAAAAAATAATACTAGAGGTTTTGAAACTTATCTTAAACAGTAAGCTACCTGTGCTTTCATGGTGTGGGTATTTCCCTACCCCTCCATTAAACTAAAGTCAAGACAAAGAGAAAAACAGCTGTGTTTTGCTTATTACCATTGCATATCTGAAAATTCCAGCTTAAAATTTAAATTAATGTGAATTTTTTTGGTGTAAAGGATTTAAAAAATTTTTATTTCTCATCGTTCATGCAGTCATGTGTCAGTATTTATCTGGCAAAGGGGAGGAAAATGAATACTTGCTTCCCTTGCTTTGGTTAAATGAAAATCCAGAAATGGATCGTTTGCAACCTGGTCTAATCACTTAGAAGATGAGTTCATTTAACAGCAGCAGTGCTTGTGATGGGCAAAATATTACTTACTAAAATTTCCCATCATTCATAAAGAGCCAATAATAGTAGACCTGCTAATAAAAAGCATTGAACTCTGACTGTTTTTAGTGGGTCTCTCATTCAACCCCATTAGAAGCATTCTCACAGAATTTATTGTTGCTAGACCAGACATTTGTAGAAACCAGAATGGCAATGTGATCTGGGTTCTCTTTCCCCCCCCAAGACTGAGGCAATTATTCAGAGCATGCCCTTCTTTAAGCCCCTTCACTTTTGCTGAGTATGCTTTCTTGTCTCCCACTTGGTCACATCGGAGAAATGGTATTAGCCTTTGTAGCTTTCTGGGGCATTGTTCACACTGGCTTTCACTTAATCATTTTAACTCCAGGATTAATTAGAAACCTAATTGTACTTATTTGCAGTAGTAAAAGCAAAAACATGTGAGGATGAAAGAGCATATAAAAATAATTTTTGTCCTGTTAAAAATTCCTGGGGTACAGTGTGTGTGATGTAGTGCAGAGTAGTGTAGTGATCTTGCAGCCAAAGGGATGCTTTTGTTATCTGTGCCTGTTTTCACTGGTTTTTATCTTTCCTTTTGATTGTATTGTGATCTTGTTCTCCTCACAGATGCGAATGCCTTTGAAAAAGAGAAGAAAATACATTCAACTATTTTCTTGCTTAGATAACTCAAACATCATTTAATTTTAAAAGTCCAAAGCTGACCACATGCATGGGAATTTATGGGCATTAAAGAGTGTAGCCTGTGCCAAAGGACAAGGCCAAGCAGTAGAACTTTATGTAAGGAGAGCTGTCGCTGGTGACTGTCCCCTCTGCCCAAAGGCTTGGACACATCCCTTTGGGTGGATGGCTTGAGTTGTGGACGGCCTTTCTTGTGTGCCAGCTTTCCCAGGAAACAGGTATTTGAGCCAGCTGCCTGTGTCCTCTGCCTGCAAGTTGCCATCCACTGACAGAAGGCAAACCACATAAGCTGGCAATAGCTCCCTTTTGGTCCTAGAGGCAATTTGTCTCTGTGATCAGACTGAGATTTAGTTTAACACTTAACAGCTACCCCACTGCAGCTCCCCGCTAGGGTGGGTTGTGTCAGCAGCACAGTGGGCTCAGAGCGGGGGATCCTCCATTGGGAGGGTTAGCTGTCTGCACACTGCTGGGGGACAGGCCGAGCTCTTACATCTGCCCACATGTTAAAGTGGATGCCTGTCTGATGTCTTTTCTCTGCCCGGAAAAGGTGGAGAAAATAGATGGCTTACTTGGAAGCTTTTGCACTGAAGCCCCTTACAGCAGTGGTGTCTGACTGCCTTAGGAAGAGCCTTTATGAGTCTAAAAGTTTTCAAACCTTTTTTTTCTAATTCAAAGGAAATTGTGTGCCAAGGATAACATTGAAGTAGCATCAAAGACCCAGTAACAGTCTAGAAGTATCAGTCATCGTTGCTGAGTATCATACAGTATATTGTATATTTGGGAATTGGCAGAAAATGTGACTCTTATTGCCTGGGGTGTTCTCAGCCCTGTGGGGATCTTCCCATAAACAAAGGAAATTCTGTGACATACTAGTTGTGAAACCCTAAGTGCTTTCCACATGGCTCCAGGCCATGAATGCCATCAGGTTCTTATCATTAATGTCTTTGCTTTAAGGGGCTAATAAAGCAACATTACTTCTGGATTAACATTATTTATTCAGTGACTTTTAAACTCCAACATTTTTTGTAAAATAACAATGTAATAGTTTTTATTTAAGAAAAAGACAATATACCAAAAAGTTACCTGACATGTCTTAAAAAGAGTGCTGTAAGTCTGTGCAAGATATTTTGGTCAGAAATAGTTTGTTACCCCTGTGCTATGAAAAGGTGAAGACAGGTTGAGATTGAGCCAGAGGATCATTTCCCCTTTTGTATTCATGTGATGGACTTGAATGCTGAAGAAGTATTTGTTTCTAAGAAAACATTTCATGCCAAGCAAGAAAGCCTGACCTCAGCTTTCTCTCTGGTTTATTGAGCACCGACTGAAATGAAATGCCAAATGGCCTTTGGCAGCTCTGTGTGTGTGTGGCACCCTGAAGCCAAGAGCAGGGACGGGGTGGATTCCACAGGACCTCGTGTAATGCACGCGTAGCCACGCGTGGTGCTTGCTCTTTGCACCGAGCTGCTGCTTCTGCCCCCCACCCCGTTACAGACTGTCATTAACTTACTGCTGCTGGTAGCAGAGGGGTGGAAAG
Organism: Lepidothrix coronata; assembly: GCF_001604755.1. Lineage (NCBI taxonomy): Eukaryota > Metazoa > Chordata > Aves > Passeriformes > Pipridae > Lepidothrix > Lepidothrix coronata. The sequence continues at coordinate 8,651,248 of NW_016690187.1, forward strand.
GGACTTTGTAGAAAGAAATGCACATCCCAAGGTCTCGTCTAGGAGTGATGAAGGACATTTGGTGTGTGCCCCTTCTTTCTTTAGTACACATGCAATAGACAGGGACATTTTGGCTATTCTCTGCACCCTCCACCCTGCTGCCCCCTCCCAGAAGCTGCCTGCCATCACTTTCCCCTCCTGCTGCCAGCTGCACAGGGATTTCTGCAGAACCCTTCCAGTGCCGCTGCAGCCAATGATCGGCTTCTCCTATTTACCCTGAAACCATGGAGTTGAAGCCCATCTGTTTTAGTGCCGCTGCCTAGGGCAGTGGCTGTATTCATCCTTTAATTACCTCAATGCTGTTTGAGTTTTATTTTGGTTGGAGTGTGTAAAAGCCCTAACTGCTAGGGCCTGCTTGAATGCTGCTGAAAACATTTTGTAATGACTTGAGCTTAGTTTCTGAAATGCTGTTGGCACTTGTACTCTGAAAAACAGAGATGAAATGATGTTTTCTATTCAACTGTGCTGGTTTTTTGTGGCTTGATAATCTCACCAGCCAATAAATTATGGCTTTGTTTCTCTAGGTTGAGTGATTATTTTTTTTTACGTGCATCCTTTGGGCTTAGAGAAGTTGCTAATAAGGAAGATTTTAGGGCAAAGGAGGAATTTTTTAGAAAAAGTTTTTCAGGCACAAAAAGGAGTCTGTTGTATGGGTCAGCAAATGGCCACATCCACTGGTTGTGCATCTCTCCAGGAGTTAATTTTTGACAGATGCTGCTGCCAAACAAAGCAAGATTAGCATCTCAGAACACATGCTAATGCTTTCTGGTTAGTGCCTAGGCTGTAGCTTACAGAAGAATGTTTATACTTTCTTGTATCTTTTCATATTTGCGACTTACACCATTTTTTGGCCCGAGTTCAGTTCAGAACATGAAATAAGACATTTTTTTTTCTCCTGATGATATTGGTGTTTGGTCCACATTACTGAGAACTGGCCTCTTCCACAAAGTTCACCACCTGAGGCCTCACTTGGGTTCAATAGGGATATTATCAAAGAAAATCAAACTTTGGGGCAAGAGCTGCTGTGTCAGCAGATAGCTGATTATTTCCTCCTAGACAGCGTTACTCTCTGATGTTAGAGATGACCATGCTGCAGGGAATGACACCCAGTAAAAGAAAAATAAAACTGAGTTCTCTACAGGAAATCTCTCTAAGTCCTGCATTGCTTTATGGGGTTACCATGCAGAGTTAAATTGCTGCTGCTCCTCTACCCTAGAGCTGACTGATCTTCAATGGGGAGAGAGAACCATTTCAAGCAGAGGTAAACATTTTTATTCTTTCTGTAAAAGGAATACACAAAGACAAACACTCTAAACAGTTTGAGGCAATAGTAACAGTTTTCATATCTGCAGTTAAAATGTACACTCTGAAAGTACTGCAGTTGTCCAGATTTATATAATGGATACAATAAGAGTGGGTAAGAAAGAAGGAAAATACCACATTGTAATGTCACAATTAGTCACATTTGTGTTTATGGAAAATCTGAGATGCTCTCCTAGTGTTTGTGTCTGTATGAACTTCTAAATGGCTGTAGATTGTCTGTTGGCAGAAGCCCTTTTCTGTGGAAGTGTGTATTTCTGATGGTCACTCTGTGCTTTTCAGTTCTTCATTGCCAGCGGTTTGTGACCAAAATCATAGTTTCCTTTTTTTTTTTTCATGAATTGGTGCGTTCAAAGGAGGGCATGCTGGGCCCAGAGAGCAACACTCCTGCCCACTGTGACATTTCTGGCTCTTGCCAGAAGCTGCCTGTTGTGCTGTTCTGGGCTTTCTATCTCTGTTTTCTCTGCATTTAAGCAAATTTCAAGGAAACTTTGAGTAGAGACGAGATGAGACGAGATGGCTTGAGAATGAGATGCTGAGTGGGCTGGTAGGTGAGTCCTAGCAGGACAACAGTGGGAAGCAAACCAAAGCACTGCTTAAGGATGAGAGGAGAGGTCTTGCGCGCAGATGAAGGGTGCTGAGGCTGGGGGAAAGGCAAAGTCCTGGAAAAGAGAGGAGGGAAAAGTGTGTTTGTGAGGCAAGAAGATGATGGCAAGAAAGTGCTGAGTATTCAGAACTTCTCCTGTGGTTAGAATATAGGGGAACCAAAGATATATCTTGAAGAAACATTGCGCTTCTGAACGGCTTGAAATGGAGTGAGAAAGGATGAGCCACTTGGATCTTGTCATCCACAGGACTCTGCATATAGAAACTGATGGCCTTAAATATTGCTTGTACAAACTGCTAAAGTAAGAACAAACACTATGCCCATGTTGCTGGGAGTAAAGTTGGTGTAACAATGCTTGCTGGAAGCTCTACAGAAAGTTGGAGATCAGTGTTTACAGTATTACATGGTAAATTTAGCTTACAGGGAAGCTATGTGGCTTTTTACGCAAACTGTACTGTGTACGTAGCCCAGCTAATTCCGAGTGAAGGTATCTGTCAGCTTGAAAGTGTTCTCTGTTTGAAATTGGATTTATGTACATGGACAGTGTCCGTGATCTAAAAAGTCCTTGCTGATGAGAGTGCCCCCGTACTGGCAAAAATCTCACCAATGCTGGTAGGATCACAGAGCTGGTAGCATCAGTTTAGGTATTTATGTTGTCTGTAGTGCTCTAGGCCTTTGCAGAAGTGTAGCTTTAAGCTGAATTGCATCTTGCTTAAGGCAGAAAATGCAGTTAGATAAAACATGATGCACAGCTTATAGAAAATTATTTTATCCTGGAAACATTTAGCAGAGCTGAGCTACTGCGAAAAAATCTGAGAACTGACATCGTAGAGTTGATTGTGTTAATTAGAAAGTGGTGCAGCATTAGTGAGAAAATATATTTTGGCTTCCGCATTTTCTGTGGATTTTTTATCATGCCCTAAAGTGCTTTTCAGATGCCTAATTGGAGATGTGAAACATGAAAGCCTGCACTGTCTGAAAATCAAGCCCTTCTCTTGATAATGCATTTCAAAATACTGATGATGTGTAAAATGCGACCACATCGGTTAATCTTTTAAAAGCGGTAACTAATAGACAGGGGTTGTGTTTATGCTTATTCTATTTCATATTTGTGTAGTGGGATAGTTTTCATAATAGAAACATTCTTGCACAGAAACTAACACTACAGACCCTCTGCTTCACCGTTGCTACTGTGCTGTACTTGCTACTACAGTGTTTTGTATTAGATAACTTTTTTTAAAAAATCACAATAGAAACGACCTTTTGTTTTTTCATTACCTCATGTGGATGGCCGGAGGGTATTCTCACACTGTAAAGGCAGTAAAGCTCACTGGCAGATTTTTTTTCTAATAAAATCCTGTGCACAGCTGCATAACATAAATCATTCCTTCCATTTCTGAATGTTAAATGTTTGTTGTATGAAAGTTACTGCTGTTCTTGCCTGACTTTAACAAGGTTTGAGGTTTTTTGTTTGGCACAAATATTGTTGCTTTTTAGTTTTATAACCATGCTGCCCTTAGTTGCAACAATTATATGGCTTGAGTGTGAGCAAGTATAGGTTAGACTGCCAGGATATGTGTATTTTCATAACAGTCAGCTCATATTTTGCAAATACAGTGTGTTGTCCTTTACTTAAATTATTTATTTGTAAATTTAGGGGGTGCATGTATTGCCAAAAAACAGAGTGTAGCAAAAGCAAATTCAGCTAGTGGGGTAAGAGTTGTCTTCTGGGACTAAAGCTATTATTTTTACTTACAAATTTTGCCCCTTTTCCATGTGACATTGCATTGCTAAGGGATCACATTACAATGCTTCTGGAATGAATCGACTTGCACTGCCTTAATTAAAGGTATCAAAGTAGGAATGAATAACCATGGCTGCATCTGTTGCTGCTGATTTGCTTTTACTGCCATAGTACAGTGCAAGCTGCTTAAAGTCTCTGCAGATTCAAGGTGTTTTGGCCAATCCGCAGGACGTGGTAGAGCATCTGCAGGACCTTCCAAAGATCAAAACCCATCATATTCTGGGGGATGGCAGTTTAATTGAGTGCTGCCTGAATAATAAAATCATAATGGATTGTATTCATAAAACCCACTGCCACCAAGGTAGTTTGCAAGGACTGCATCCTCTTCGTGTGTAGAGCTAAAATACAGGGTAAAAATTACAGTGCATGCAGGGCAGAGAGTGTGCTGAGAGGATCTGAGCAAGTCTGTGTCAATTAAACTGGAAAATACCTTGTTCCACTAAGCTCTAATTTAGAGATTTTTGGCATGATTATATGTGGGAGAAATGGACGACAGCAAGTATCTGAAGAAGACAGATTCCTTACCCTAAGGAGAGGCAAAGCAAAATCCTTTCCGTGCTTCAGGCTTGGTTTTGCAGGCCTTAAGGACTCTTAAGTGTAGACGCCACTCAGGCTAAAATTCAGGCAACAGGTTCCCAGATTGCTTGATCTTTACGTAACCTTATAATAAAAACTAGATATTTGGGGGTTGTTGGATGCAGCAGGTAGTTACAGCGAGCAGAGAATTGCAAACAGAGCTCAGATATGAATGCTGCAGTCAGAAGAGGCTTCAGACAGCAAGGCTGGGTGTGTGGTTGGCTCAGCTTGTGACCTTGTAGTGTTATGCGTATGGAGTAACTCTTACCAGCTCCAAGGCAGAGAGCACAGCATCTTGCAGAAAGCCTCAGTGACTTGTAACATCAAAACTGAAGCTGGTCAAGAGCGGTAAAACAGTGGATCAGAGTTGAAGTTTGCATCATAGCCCTGAGCTCAAAACGTCAGATTAGTTGTCAGCGAGCCATAAGGGTGACAGAAACGTAGAAGACACTGAATTTTTTTTTTTAATTTGATTTGAGAATTAAAATTTGGGATTAAAATTATGTTGGTACTTTTAATACATACTCACTACTTCCAAATACAGATTGTACTCTGTATGAAAAAAATCCTTCTTTTTTTCAAAATATTTCACAGTACTTTCATACTCTGATTTTATTTTAGGAGTTGTTAATTGCTGTCCAGAAGAGGAAAAAGCTAATGACAGGAATAAGTTGCATGGAAACCCATTTATTGGAATATAAATTGAGATTAAAAAAAATATTTCTGATGTAGTTTAAAATAGAATTTATAGATATATGTATAGTAAAATAATATGAATTCTCCTTCCCCCTCACAGTATGTTGGCTTCTGATCTGCATGTTTGCCATTTTGCAAATGTATTTCTTTAGTTTTTCTAGCTGGATAAAGAAAATACCTTTTCACGGTTTTAGTTTGAGTAAAGAGGGGGAACTTGTAAGAGGTTGTTCTATAATAATTTAGAACCTAGGTGCAATATTTATCTTAATAATTCTGCAAGTGCGTCTGCAGGGTTATTTCTGTGTTAAAATGTTTCCAACACAACATTAAGATTTTTTGTTTTCTTTCAGATACTGATGAATACAGACCACCTGTTTGGAAATCTTACTGTAAGTATCTCAGCGCTTTTTTTCTCCAACTCAGAGCTGAAAAAGTTTCGCTTGGGTGCTTTAAAAGACTTATTTTTCTTTTCATCAGAATGTGAGTTTAAGAAGCATCAAGGGGTTCATTGCTGCTTAGAAATAGTGCAGTTGAACGATCTCCAAGGACAAGTGAGCATTGATTATTTGGAGTAGTGGATTCTCTGCACGTTATTAACTAAGTTGTCCCACTCCTGGTTGGTCTGGCTTATATTAGTTTGCCAGGATTTACATAAATTCTATTCATGCCTTAAAGTTGATGACCTTACAAACTTTTAAGGTATCTTGTGATCAAGTACCTTGCATTACTAGAGCTTAGACTTGAACTGGTTAGAAAAAGACTCAAAATAAATTGTTTTCCTCCAGAATTTGGTGATGTAATATTGTTGCTTTCTATAACCATGCTGCCCTTAGTTGTAATAACTATATGGCTTGAGCGCGAGCAAGCGTGATGCTTGCTCACACTGTGCATAAAATGATGTGGTAAAACAAGAGTTTGTTTGGCCTGGCGTGACAAATCACAAGCAGGTTTTTTGAAGCCTGCTGGTCTGGGCTCTGCAACTCTTCAGTGTGTGTGTGCCCTAGCCCAGAGGAAGCTGGCCTTGCAGCTGCCTTAGTCAGGTGAGCAGGACAACAGTCCAGGTGCATTGCCCTGAGATCAGAGTGCCACTCTCTTGGGAACTTCACAACTTGCTGGGTTTTATTTCAAACTAAAAAAAAAAAAAAAAACCACCACAAAAAAAAATCCCTCACAAACCAAAAAACTCAAACCCATAAAAAAGCACAATCAACATTACATTTTTAAATGCAAAAGAATTCCACGTAAAGGAATGACCTGTTGTTTGGCTGGGCTAATGAAGGTTCAGGGACATAGAAGAGAACATGAGACAAATGGCACTGTAAAAGGGCATCTCAGCTTCCCATAGTATCTCACCTATAAATTCTAGTTCTTTGTAGATAGAAAAGCCAAGATGTAAGACATTTTGAGACTCAAGGAAACACAGCAAGAAAGAAGAGTCTTCTGTGAAAAGCAGATTTTGAAAGCAGAATGTTTGTGTGTATAATACACTTAGCAGTTTAGGGACATCAGACTTACACTTGCATTACTTTGTATATATTTAGCTTGATGTCTTCAGGTGGGATAAAGGATTTGCTCAAGCAACATTTCACACCATGAAAATGTCCCCTCTAAAGGTTGGGGAGATTTAGTACCTGATAAAATGTAGTTATTTCAAAAGGTTTCCATCCTGCTGTGGGAGACTTTTTAGTCAGAGATACGGGAGTGTTCTTAAAGGGTTGGTGAGAACCACGGTTAGAAAGAGAGTAAGTGTTAAGAGAGCAGTTTAAAGTATTTTTTTCAGTGTACCTTCTGTGAACTGGGGAACACTGCTTCCTTGTTTGGTTTGTTCCCTGCCATAATCTGTAACAGGGAGCTACAAACTCTCTAAATACCAATCTTCATTGGCACCTTGCCAGGAGCTGAAGGCATGGGCGCATGCAAATGTGGATGCACCCACTCTGCTACAACATCATTGTTTGCCTGCCATGGTGAACCCTTCATGTGGTTCACAAGTAAGATCGGAATCACAGGGTTTGATTATGTTTCTGTCTCATGACAGATGAAGAGGAATGTCTTGTTTGACTTTCCTGGCAATAATTACAGCAAGGAAACTCGTGTTGAACATTTTGAATTGCATACATCAATTAGAGGAGGAGGGATAGGCATCCTGTTTTGTAACTTAGCTAGTCAACCTGCTGTGCTTCTTGCTGGAAGAGAAGAAAGGTACTGCCATTGGTGAAAAATAATTTCCTTTCAGAAAATCTTTTCAGCCTGACTTGAAGTAAGGTGGAAAACAGTTCTCCGTTTTCAACCAATTTCTGTAGACCATGCCCATTGTAAGTCTCCACTGCTCTTCTTTGAAATTCAGAAAAATCCATACTCGATCTGTAATTTTATTTTTTTTTTCTTTGAACTTGGCTCTGCAGTTTTCAGAATTAGATATGGACAAGGCCTGGTGCCATCAAATACAGCTTTTACAATAAAAGCTAGGGAACTGCTGGCAAAGTAAATGGTCATGCTATGCTTGAAATGCTAACTGCAGTTTTATATACCAATGTGCTGATCTTCATCACTTGCAGAAATCATTCTTGTATTACCAGTACCAAATGGTAAGGATCGATTTTAGTAACAACAGGAAAAACCATTAGCTTTTTTTGTGTGGAACAAAGGCAGTGTTTTTTTCCAGTTTATCTTATGACTCTGTGATCATCTGGCATCTTGCCATTTTCTCCATTCCAGTGAAACTTAGCCCATAAATACAGCATTTGCCAGTGGAAAAGACTTGTAATCAAATGAGAAGTGTAATGAAGTCAAATCGTATTTGTTAAATTAGTGTATAGTCTTAATACCTTAAGAAGGTGATAACACATGTTATTAGACCTTGGTATTAGTACTAATTGAAACATAGTTTAATTTTGAAAGATTACAATTCCAAACGTCAATTTTGTCAGTTCTAGAGTACTGTTCAAATACTAACTTAGTGTTGACAGCCTCATTTTGAAGGAGACTTGCCAAACCACACTCAGTTGGGGTAGAAGTTGGTATTATATTAGAAAGTCTGCACATACTAGTACCATTAAATTTACATGTGGTTCCTAAGATCTATTCTGGTGTGATGAAGCTTATTTTAAAAATAGAGAAAAAGGAGGAGAGAAGATGTAAATGTAAGTAAGTGTATGTCCGAATTTGGGCTTTAACTGTTTTACTCTGCTGCTCAACTCCTGATGTCTTTTGCTCTGCAAATGCAGAGGCCATCTTTCTCTTTCTTCAGAAAGGTCATCACTGAGCAGTGGCAAAAGCAGAGTGATACTGCATAGTTCTCAGTGATTCTTGTCTTGACATATGACTGTGTGCTCAGCATAGTAGGATGGGGCTCCATCTGTTTACTGAAGAAAGCCTGACAGCAGCCTGATTTGACATATAATAAACTTTAGTTTGTGTTTAGTATGATTCTTTTTCTGATCTCCTTGTTGGAAACGTAACTGGTCTCACCTAGTTATTCCATATTACTTGATCAATTAATTGTAAAGAAAATCAATATCCTGTTTTGGCTAGCAACATTCTTTTTTCTGACCACATATTGGTAAATTTTGAGACTTTGGTATCTTTAGTATCCTTGCATTAAACTTTGTAGAAAGTCTCCTTATTTAAACGGCAATATTTAATGTTAAAATGTTAATGTTAAACTTCTGCAATGATTCTGTATTAATTAGAGTTTAACTTCTGCCTCCTCCCAGTGTATCAGTTGCAACAGGAAGCTCCCCATCCTAGAAGAATAACCTGCACTCGTGAGGTAGGTATTATGACATTCAGTTTATTATGGAGTCCAGTAATTCCATGTCTATACTTAATTGTGTCCAACCCCAACAGTGGTTCTTTGGGACACTTTTTGTGCTGTGATTGGAGTGAGTAGCCTTGAGGGCACTGGTACTTGGAAATCCATTTGGTCTAAAACTGGAATTAAAAGCATTTTGAGTATCATGTGTATACCTGAGAATCATTTAATACTTTTTGATTCTTAGATACATGGAAACACACATTTTCTCCTCCTTTTTTGGTCAGAAATTCAAAGAAGCAAGAGCAGAGCTGTAGAGGGGGACTATGTACCTGTTTGTCCAGTCATCACTGCTAGATGTGTAAAATAAATGAGCAGAGGGAAGACTGAACCCTGGTGCTGTTATTTGAGTCATAATACTTAAGACTCATTAACAGCAGGAGCTAAGCTATGCAGAGCCACAGATTTTAAGACTGAACTGGTAACTATGGGATCCCATTGATAGACAGTGATACAGAAGCACCTGCTCATGGTGTCAGCTGTTGAGTCAGACCCCAAATTCTAGTGTACCCTGAGCTGCCATTCAGCAGAGCAGCACCTCTCCAGAGCTGTGGTGCTGGAGGGTTTAACTGATACCAAACATGGGTGCCAGCAAGATTTACTCATAACTACGTCTGTCTTGCAGCTTCAGTTAAGAACCTGGGAAACATTAATTTCAGTTTCAAAAATTCTGAAATGTTAGGCAGTATTACAACACACAGCTGTTACTGAATAACTGAAGTTTATTACATGGCTACAATAAAAATTGAGTATTTTTATCAAAAGAAAAAGAAATTTAATCTTTGCCAAAAGAAAGAAAATTAATCTTTGAGACATGTTAGTTGCTTCAATGTAGTAATAAATACAGAGAGATCTAACACTGTCTGGAACAATAGTAGCTTATAGTTTAGATCACAAGGAGAATTACTTGCAGAATTAAATAGGTGTTTCTCTGTCATCTCTTCAAATGCCCAATTGTGATTCTGTGAAGTAGTCTGTAAATTTTTAAAATAAAACGTAGAGATTAAACAAAAGTGAAATACTGCACGTAGTGGAAGCATGCTTGCTTTCCTTTGTGAATTTGATCGATTTGTGTTTTTAAAAAAGGTATAGCTGTAACTTATTACACTTAGGAAAGATATAGCTATAGAAAAGAACAACACACGAATTTTACAAGAATTTTAGCCAAAAGTTCGTTTTGACAAGGGTTTCTACTGTTAATGAGTGTCCAAGCAGAGGTATTCTTGTTAAAATTGTTGTGCAGGTATCTTATGTACATCGAATAAATTGGGATGGAGATTTGAAGGAAAGGTAAGTACAGAAGATAAGATCTGAGCTGTGAAAAAAAGGAAGGTTTTCCAGTTTTTTATTCCCATTGCAAAATTATTAAGAAGATTCTTTTCTATTTTGTGTGTTCTCTATGATACATTTTTTCATTGCAGTAATATACAAAGTATCTGAATTCTTGTAAAAGCTTTGTCTTACAGTACTGGTTGATGATTGTTCAGAGTGCTCACCTGGATAAAGTATTTTATTCCTTTCCTCCAGTGGATTGTGTTTGTTGTTGTAAAGTGCTGCTGGACAGTTGGTTTTTTCTTCCTCTCATCAAAAGTATTTCCCTGGTGGAAGAAGTGGTAGTATGTGTAGGTATTTGTGTATTGTAAAACACTTTAAGGGATTTTTGGTAGTTTTTTTCTGACACTGTTCATTGAGGTGCTGACGTTACAGCTGTACAATAATCACTGTAGCCTTTTATTTTTTGAGTCTTATCTCAGAATCCTGCTGTTGTTTACCCCCATAGTAGCAGACTTATAGTGTAATGCTCATAAATATTTTGCATGTCAGCTGCACAAAGTATATGTACCCTGTAGTCAATAAGAAACTGTAAACTGATAAAAGAAGTCTGGTATATTCAGTAGGATCTGTTGGCATTATATCCCATGCTAGTTTGACTGCAGAGAAATGCTTTGGGGTCACTTTGCCCTAGGTGATAAGAAGTTACAAGCAAATTTTATACCAAGTTCTCCTTCGTACTATTTCTCGGAATACTATTAGCCTATCCGGTCAAATAAGAAGAGACATAAATGTATATTCAGTATATGAAAATTAAAAATGTCTCCTGCCTCTGGAGTGCTGAAAATCTTTCAGCTATTGGTCAGATACAGATTGTCTTCTTTTTAGAATCAAACAAGAGATTTACTCTTGCCAGCCAGATATAGAAGCATCTGTGTAAAACTTCTTCAAATACAAATCACACTGAGTACTACAGCTTTCTCATCCTCATTATCACTGAATTTAAATTAGAAAATTTTATTAGCTATACAGGTAGCAAATTGAAAAGTTGGACTGGTTTACAAAGGAATATTTGCCATGTGTGAGTGGTGTCCTGCATGAACTAATCATCCAAGCTCTTTGGAGGGTACCTGATCTCTCTGCATCCCTACATAGAGGGGTCCTCCGGGTCTAATTCTATGGACTGATAGCCTGTTAACGGGAGATTGGCAAAAGTACCACAAACAATCAAAACACTCTGCTAAGTCCTGTCATCACTGAAAAAAGAAAGGCAACACATTAGTGCCTTTGATGTCATATTTCTATGAATTTATTCCAGAACAAGATGATAACATATGACAAACTTTAAATAAGTGTAAAAGTATCCCTGTGACAGAGTGAACAGAAAAATGAGATATTCTGTATTTTAAAACAGCTTTTTGAACTCTGCAGCGTAAGCCTGTGTCTGCACCATGAACATTGTTGTAGAAACTAAGAACTAAAAGCTGCAGATTTAGAAACCGGTGAGAATTGATAAAATGGAACTATGAAAGAATCAGTCAGTTCCAGGTATTTAGCTGCAGAACAGAACACGTTAAATACACGTTTTATCATTAAAGAATCAGATTATTTTCAAAAAAGTTCTTTGAAGCTTATTTTTATCTAATAAAGGTAAAATTGAAAGAATATGGTATCAGTGTGCATTTTCCTACTTCTGCATTAATTCTTTATAATGCACATAACTGGTTTTCATTATAAGTGTTGAACAATTTATGCAGCTGAGCTGATTTGAAGTGAAAATATATTCAGCGAGCAGTAATTTGTTTAACCTTTCCCTCTAGTCTCAGCCTCTTCTGCTTGTGTTGAGCTTTGTGATCTGTTCTTTCTCAGCTGGGTTTCTATTAGCAGCCATGCATGAGTCAGTGGGGAGCAGAATCTTTTCCTAAGTGGTTGAATTATTCAGCTGTATAAACAAATTCATAAATATTAGGAAAAGAATCTTGGTCCTGAGAACATCAAAGAGGTCAGTAGGAGGGAACAATATGTAATTTGGTGAGGTATTAGCACAAAAATTGCTCTTCTTGCCTTACTGTAATCCACTTGTTGACATAAGCAAAAGTGATGATTAAGGGAAAAAAGCGCTTGTTAAAGAATAATTGGAAATCACACCATAAAACCCCCAACCTTTTATTTAATGTGCAAAGGCACACGTTGTACAAGTGCTGATACCGAGAGGTGTATTCAACAGAATGACCTACTTAAAATGAAATGCTTCTCAAATACAAAGAATTCAAGTTTCTGCTCTGCTACACCAGTTTCATATTAGAGCAACACACAGATCAGTGGAAGGGCTCGGAAGTAAAAGAGCATTGCATTCATTTGGGATTTTTTATTGTGAAGGTGCAGCAGAGCCAAGGCTTTTAACATTCTGTGAGGTTAAAGTTGATGATTCCATAACATTCTAAGGATATCTGACTTCTGCATGAGGCTTGCATCCAAATTATAATGTTGTTTTTCCAATTAATATTGTATTTCCTCTATGAAATTTGTATTTTTTTTGCATATAATCTTTTACATATGCATGTGCAGGCATATTTAGGGCATCCTTGACTGCTATATGAAAGCATTGCATGCTAAATTGTAAAAAACTGTATGAAAAAATACGTATTATGGGTATATTAAAAGCACTGGCTTTTTCTGTCCTATTGGGAGGCTTCATCCTCATTCATTGCTAGTAGTTAAGAAGCCTATCAAACAGCATCTCTGTGTAGTATTGTGAAAATGTCACAATGTTAGTAGTCAAAAAACATATAGATGGGCATATATAATGCACATCCTTGTTAGAGCTGTTTGTAAAGGTGGTTTTTTCTGTAGGAGATTCGGCCAGGTTGACTTCCCAGATTTCATGGTAGCTAAGCTCTTTTCCAAAGGAATGGCTACCGTAAGGTACTTGCCAAATCTGCCCCACTTACCTGTTTATAAATTTGGTTTCCTTGGTTTCACACCTCAGTTTGAAAAAATCAGAAATTAAACAAGGGTGGATATCTTGTTGATTTTTATGTTTCTTGCAGGTATCATAGGGAGACCTTATTTTTTTCCTGTGGCCTCTGCATCAGTGATATACAAGTATACACATTGAAAAAAATATATCACCTTTTTTTCTTTTTTTTTTTCTGAGTTAGAAGCAATTTTTTAAACTTTGCCAAACAAACAGCAGTAGGAAATTTTTCCCATAAATAAAATGTCCAGAGAAGTCGAAAGAGAGCAGTCAGCTGATCTTTGCTGGATACAGAGAAAATTAAGTACTTAAGGTTGCCTTTACTTGTGCTTTATGATACTTTAGTCCAGAAATACTGCCAAATCAGAAAGAAACTCTGCAGAGGATAATTATACTGTATTTTCAGCTAACAGTTTTAGCTAAAATGACCAATTTCTTGCTATTGCTTTGATCTTACTTAAAAATGTATTTCCCTTCTTAGGTGGGTTTTAGTTCCAGTCCAGATGGATGTTTTGGTTTTGTCTCCTTAAGCATGACTATTAAAGTTAGACTAATGAAGCTTCTAAACTAAAATGTTTTGGCTTTCAGTGCTCATGTACAATGGGAGGATACGTGGGTGCCTGTGATTCTAAACTGTAGAATTAATTATGTAGAATATGATCAGTCAGGAACTTTGTGAAGTCCAGGCAGACACAAAAGACCAAAAAAGCTGCATGTTACTTCTGGTTCTGGTGCAGCTAAGGATACCTAAAGTAAGAACAAATGCTATGTCTGAGTTGCTAGGAGTATAGCTGGTGTAAAAACACTTTTTATGGGAAGCTGGAGAACAGTGTTTACTGTCTTACATGGTAAATTTGGCTTACAGGGAATCTGTGTGGTTTTTTAAGTACACATGAACTGCACTGTGTATGTAGCCCAGCTAATTCTGAGTGAATTACAAGGCCTCTGCTGAGTTCTGATGGAATTTCCTTAAAGTCTTAATGTATGTATTCAATCTAGATGTCAAAAAAACCCTAATATTATCATAAATGTAAAAAGTTGTGGAAAAAAAACCAAAACAGGCAATAAAACTCAGTGAATTGAGGTTCCAGCTGCACTCAGTCTTATGTAAGCAGACAGTGCTGCACATCAACATTTATACTAAAGGTTTTGCAAGTTGGTAAAACTGATCAGTAGAGACTCAGAGTTAACAGAAGTGGTTATTTTCCTTTTTAACTCATCATCCACCAAGATGAACTGCAAGCCCAGCTATAATTGACTGGAAGTCCAGTGGAGCTTTTTTTCTCATGCTCTGCTTCAGTCTTCTGCTAATTCACACTTTCAAATGTTTGCACACCGAGTATATTATAAATTCTCTTAGGAATTGCAAGTACTCTGAAGATGCTCTGTCACATTAGTAATCCATTTCTGAAAAGGAATGCCTTTGCTTATATAAATTTTCCAATTCTGTCGTATAAATTCACTGAGATAAATATAAAATCTCAGTAGACAGAAAACAAAATCTTATTCATGACAGGATTCTTCTTTTAATAACTACCTGAAACTAGTGTCTTGGCTTAAGGGTTTAGTTAGGAATTGTTGCAAGTTTCTGTAATATGAACAATAAAATGCTTTCACTTTTTCTCTGTTCATATTGCTATCTTCTTATTGAAGAAATAGCCTACATTTAACAAAAAATATTTAAGACCTTTCTTCTTTTTTGAAATTACTAAGTCTCTTCAGGCCCTTAGAAAACAATTATAACACCAGTCAACTCTTGTTTACTCTTATAAAGGAAAAGGAAATCTTTTAGAACAAGATAAATCTTTTCAGTGATGGAATGTTTTTTCAAAAGTGATGAACCATCACAATAGCTTTTTATTTGCTGGGAATGTGGAAGAATTGTTCTTAGACTGTACATCAGGATGTATGATGGTTTTTGTTGTTTTGGACATCTGAAATCTTTATACTCCACTGAAATAATTGCAGAAAAGTGCTAATATTAATAGGCTTTCTGTTGAAAAGATGGAACAAAGAAACTGAAGTGGCAGTTTACTGTATTTTATGTTTCGGTGTAGCTGAATTGTTTTATACTTTTGTAGCTCAGGTTGCATAACTGTTGTATTTTACTCCCCAAAGAGTTTCCTCCTTTAAATTTAACAAGAAAGGATAATCTGGTGGTTTAGATTATTGAGCTGATTTCTGGGAGGTCTGCCATTCCTCACTTAGCTCTAAATGTTCTGGAAAAATGCAGATGCATTATTTCATCCAAAATAATTATCAGGCAAATTGCAATCTGACACCCTTGCATTTTGTGTGCATTTATGCAGTATGGTCTCTAGAGCACAGTCAGATTGGAATTACACAACATAATACATGCATACCTGTTGTTGAGATCTTTTAGTTGATACTACAGATCACATAGTTTAATGAAGTCGAGAAGTACAAGGCTTAGGCACTTGATCACTTTAATTCACTTTAATTTAGGCACTTTAGTTAACCATTTGCCCTCACTCTGAGAGGATATGGTAGTGGCTTTATTTCTCTCAGCAGTGGCACCAGCAGCTCTGTGATGGAAGGTAACCTATAAATTTAAGTGTTCTATAGATGTTTCACTCTATTAGTGCACTCAACAATACTGTGCACTTACATGCATGAAATTCAAACTTTGTTGTCCCTTTTTGGCAGCTTGTACAAGAAATATTCAATGCCATCAGTTTGTATATGTGGAGTCCTGAGGATGACATGATCCAAGTGGTTCATCCTGTCTCACTCCAGGCTATTCAGAAGTGCAGTGTTTCCTGAAGGCCTACCTATGGTTTCCCTATGTTCTAATCACAGGAGAAATTCTGGATAGTAGATGATTTTTCTCTGTACTTTCACATTATATCCCTCTCTATTTTTAATACTATATTGTGGACAGTATTCTTACTGTATAGGTTCTCTTGTTATGAAACATTACAATTTCTGTTGTTTCTTCTAGGTAGAGAACAGACCCAAATATTATGGAAGAGAGTAAGTAACATACACCTCTAAAAGTGGTTTATCTGAAGATGTTGATTGATACTACTTACAGAAGGTGGCAAGTGTTTACTCTGTGCCCTGTGTTTCTTCTGTACGTTTTACAGCAGTGTGCCTTTGCTCACCATCAAATTGTTATTGCAGTACCATTGCTTTTGTCTGCCTAAAATTACAGCTGCAGTTTCTGATGGATATGGATATCACTGAGTGCTATTTTAAGTGAGAAAAACATACATGTGTTTCTATACTTTCAAAGGATTGTCTTTTTCTACCTCCCCTTCCAGCTGGCTTTGCGAAAAGGTGTTTCTGTGTAGGAAAAAAGATATTTGGATCACAAATGCAATATATGTACAGTCTGTATGTGTCTTCTGTTTTAGGTTTCTAAGGCAAAGATGATTAGATTTAGTGTGGAGAAACAAAGACCTTACTTAGGTTTATTTTGGTAAAAGATGTGTAGTGTTGCTAGGTTATTACACCAGTAATTACTGAGATTATGGCAACTTGCTAAAATCTTGGGGATTGCAATAATATCCTTGAATGCTTCAGAATGTTTGATTGCATGCCACTGGCACAAAACATGTGAAACCAGCAGGAGAGAATGGATTTATTTCTACATATTAAATTGATAGATGCAGATTTAAAAAGCAATATAGTTGTTTCATAGATATTGTTTCCTAGAAGCCTTTCTAAACCATTTAAAGTGACTTCAAATACAGGCAGAAAGGGAGATTAATTTAAGCTGTAGATTCCTGCAAATCAGTCATTTTAATGTTTGTTTCTTTTTTAATTACTGTGGCTGGTGCTTTTTAAAAGAAGAGCAAAAGGTGATTTAAGAGAGAAAAGGCATGTGTTTCAAAAAAATTTTTGTTCCTTAGATTCCATGGGATGATCTCAAGGGAGGAAGCTGACCAATTATTAAGTGTTGCAGAGGGAAGCTATCTCATTCGTGAAAGCCAAAGGCAACCTGGAACCTACACTTTGGCATTAAGGTCGGTAATTAATATTTCATTTTTAAATTTATAAAATATTCAGAAGACTTTACTGTGTTGTTGACCTCAGATCTTAAACTTCCTTGTGATTGTTTTAATTTTTTTTTTAAATCATGGTACTTTTTTACCCTAATTACAGATTTGGTGTCTTTGAATTTCCCTAGCCCTTTCTGAAGTGCTAACATTCCTTATTGTTTGCACCATCAGGATAATAGCAACTGGTTTTGCTGGTGGTGCTTCATTTTGCCACTTCTCCCACTATGTTACAGATGTGACCCCATGCAGATATCAGGAGAGCAGGTGGTCAAGAAATAAAAGGCATTGTATGAGTTCCCCTGACTAGTCTACCATGTGGGTTACTGGCTAGCTGGCTGTTGCTGAGGAGCACTTAGTTCTTCCTCTGTGGGATGGCAATAAATCAGGAGTGGTTTTTTGTCTGAACACCTGCTAGCTAACAATGTTTGCAGATCCGCTTCCTTCATTCTGCAAAATTCTGGCACGTGGATCAGATAGAAATAAAAATCTGAAATAAGAGCTCAAATAAAAATAGTTGTAGGTTTGAAATAGTTTCATTACTTTTAAGAAAATGGAGGTTATTTTGGCCTGTGCTACACACCTAAGTACTCAAATGGGAGATGGTGATTATTAGCAATGTTTTAAATCTAAGTGGGACAGAAAAACATTGAAGGAGAAGATGCAGTTACTAAAAGTTTGATATGGGTAAAATAAGAGTTTAATTAAAATAATGATATCTTGAAATAATAGATTGTGATGAATCAGTTTTCTTTTTCAGGGGAAAAAAAGGTATATTTTAGTGAGGTATATTTGTTTCTGTAGTAATAAGATTCCAAGGAGAATCTTTGGAAATTCTTTCCAAAGAGAATTTACACTGTATTGCATTAACAGTGTAAATTTGGTTTCTTATTAAAGCAGTACTCAATTTTTTCTTCTTCTGCTCTTACAATATTCATTTAAAACTAAAAAGAAAACAGTTGTTGTAACACCTGGCTTGAAGACAGAGCTCCTGCCCCTTGCTTCTGATGGTGCAGAAGGCATAGGGCCTGTAGACTGTCAAAGACAAAGCTGCTGAGCATCTTGTAGGATGTATTGCTACAGCTTGTTTTTCAAATGTGCCTCCAGTCCAGCAAGTCAAAAGATGGCTTTTTTTTAGGTTTGATAATATCTCTTTCAAACTGGAAACCTTGAAAGCAACTGGAAACTTTGGAAGCAATAAAATAAATTTTTATACCCAATAGAAAAAAGAATGGATAGCTATTGGTGATCAATTTGGGAAAAGGTTTCAAGTAGTAGCAAAGGTGTTATCATTGATTTATTTTGAGGAAATTTAGCATTCAGCAAAACACGTCAGAATCTGAAACTGAAGCATCTTGTAGCCATCTCATTATGTTTAAGTGCTACCTGAATGACTTGTGTATTAAGGGCAGTGGGTCTAGGTGGGTGGTTTCCATCCCACAGCAGGTAATGCCCTGTTGTCTTGCTGTTGGCCTTCGAAATGTATGAATGAGGGTCTTTACTCTCATACCTTAGGAGCTCTGTGAACTGCAGTGCCATGTCTTCCACACATGGGAATTTTACCACTAGGATTTCTTCTTCTCTCTACTAGAAAGTGTAGCAGGAGTCTGTGTTTCCACTGACTGGAGGGAGAGTTTTGCTCAGTTTCTATTTTTCCTCTCCCTGGAATGATATATGCAGAATATACCCATTAGCCAATGTGCCCACTGACTGCGTTGCTGACATTGTAGCCTCTCCTAAAGACTAGGCTCTTTCTGCGGTCTGCTCATCCTAATTGTGAGAAGTTTGCTGTGATTCCCATCGTGAGTTTATGTATTTTACCTGTAATTTATAGCATTTTTTGAGACCATCATTTGTGTTTGTGTCACTACACTGCCAGATGGCAAAGGTAGCCTTATCTGAAGTGTAGATAATCCCAGTAGGAATTTAAGAATGTCATTTCCATGGCCAAAAATGGATCTTGTCGGTAGGGTGGTATGTATGAGCAAAACCTTCCAAGTTCAACTGAAGACTTTGAGTTCAGGGTCTCTAATTTCACCCTTTCTCTTCTAGCTGTGTGAATCATTTTGATATTTTCATACTAAGTTTAAGTGCCACTCTGTCCTTCAAACAGTCATGTTAATTTTAAGATAACTTCAGTATGATTTTTGCTTTTCCTTCTTTACCTCTGTTTTACCCTTTAGAAGGTGTGGGAGGAAAGAAAACTTGGTCAGCTGTTGGTTTTATATAAAGACACAGAACAGGTTTAATGGAATTTTTTGAAGTTAACATAGAAATGCTTTAGAGGTTCTCTAATTCTGCAACAAATAGCATAGTGACAAAACATAAAATTAAATATCCGTGTCTTCTGATTGTTTTTCAGGCGTGTTTTGGAAAAAAATGAAAAAAGTTAGGAAAATTTAGATTCTTGAGGGTACCCATTGACTCTTGGCATAAACACTTGATTCCCTCTGTATTTCTGTGTATCTGTTCAATCTCTCTGTCACTGTGTTTGTTGTCTGATTTATTGATCTGACAATCTGTCAATTCTGATTAGGGCAAATTGGAAACTGCCTATGAAGTGTGGTTGCATCATGAAATGCCAGTTCATCGAGACGTAAAAGTCTTGTGGTACCTTTGGGTAGGAGCAGCTGATGCTGAGACTGAGACAGGTTTGTTTCCTGGCTTGTAGTTACCGGTTCTTCTGCTGGGGAGGGAGGCAATTCGGTGATACAGACAGCTCAGCACATCCAGCTCTGGCAGATGTCTTCTTCCTGTGTTTGTGTCAGCATGCCTGGGAATCCTGAAAAACCCAGTGCATCCAGTCGTGAAGAGCAGTTTAGTGAAACAGGATCATATCCCTTTCTGTGGCAAAGTATGATGTCTCTGTAATGAAATATTTCCAGTCATCTTTCCTACAATGGAAAAGAGCAAGCTTTTTGTGCTTTGTCCCGAGGACCCAAGCCAGACAACTCCTCAAATCGTCATGGAACACTTTGAATTTGATTCCATGAGCTATTGTAACTGATGTCTAAAATCTCAAAGGTGTGATCATACCAGACAGACTGCACATCATGTTCAAGATGAAGTGGGCCACGGTGTTTTAGTTCTTTGTTCTCTAAACCTTTTTAAATGAATTTTTGACAACTGTGAAGTGTTAGGCTGTGGCGCTTTTATAGAACTAGCTTCAGTAGATTTAAAGATCTTGTTCCTGAGCTGCAATAGCTACAGACATAGCCTAGCACTGCTTAAATGACCAAATATAGGACAGCAAAAAACAATATTTTTGCAGATTTAAGCAAGGCAGTCAAATATTCTTACTGCAATGCTCTGGCATAGTTAACTGAGTTCAAAGTGAAGATTTTTAATAATTTTTCTTCAGTAGGGTAGGGAAGGTGACTGTCAACCACAAAAGAACTTTTCAGTTTTTAAAGTTGCTGTTGAGTTTCTGTAAAATCTGCTTTCCACTTATATAAGAAGCTGCATTTTGATCATCTTGTGATGAGCTATTTTTGTCTACTTTCATCCATTATTGTGCAATTAATTTGGATCATGACTTTTTTTTAAGGCAGACTACCTTTTAAATCTAAATTTGAAACAAAAGAGGGTGAGTTTTTTTCAGAAAACAAATTTCTCAGAATTTGTAACAGAGGTAGAAGTATGTTCTTAAAGAAAAAGAAAATTATAATTTAAATGTCATTTTAAGTGTATAAGTTTGACTAAATATTCAGAGCTGTCCTTCAAACAAAATTGATGTTCAGAGCCTAAGGCCTGTAAAATTGTACCAGCTCAGACACCAGATAAAGAGAATAAAGCATAAACACAAATGAGAGCAACAAATCAGCACCCTACTCTATTTAATGCCTGTACTTAATCGTGGATGCATTCACCAATGTTTACTAATTAATTAATCAGAGAATGCCACTGAAAATGTTTTGCAATCCTGAGGGTTAAGGAAAATTAGTAACATAAAAAATTATCATAGATATATATCTGTGTCCATACCTATCTGCAAGTCTCTGTTACAATAAAAATATATAAAATGCATTATAATGTTAATTCAATGTTCCAAACAGATTAAAAGAATAAAAATTCCTAATTGATTTCTGGAGCTATTAGGTCTGCTTTTAAATTTTAAATTTGGCAAAAGAGTAGTACATTGCTTAATGTTAGGACCTACAGCAAATGACAGTCACAGTAAGATGTGTTTTGCAATGTAGCCTTTTGTGGTGGAGATTTTGTTTAATAATTAGGATGAGGATAAAGAGGAAATGGGTAGAGATTGTACTAGTGGGTAGGCGTTGAAGTGTGATGGTACTGCATGTTCTTTTGAGCAGATATCTGCTGTAGCACAGTTAATTGGTTACCATGGTTTCCTTCCTGCAAATTCTATTGTTGTGATACTGAGAACGAATCGAAATAAGGTTCTGCAGCATGATTTAAAAAAAAAGGTAATAATGTGAGCTGTGATTATGAGTCATGTTTTCTTTATGTTTGGGAGTTAGGGCACATTCAAGCACCAGGAAAGAATTCTCGAGGTGAAATAAATGTCAAAAATTTGTAACCTTTATTTTAACAGACCAACTACATGTATTGTGCAAGAAATTCATACACTCTCCCTAAATTATGAAATTGTGTTAAGAAACTAGCCACTGGCATTTTAAAAAGAGACCTCATTGGTGGGCTATTAGAACATAATGCTGCAGATGAACCTTTTAAATTTCAGAGGACAACTGCTTTGGTAGCCGGATGCTGTTTATTTTCAGTGGGCTCTTCTGGGACACGTGTGTAGTGCTGTTCCAGAACATGCGTTAATTGCTGTGGGATTACTTATGCATGTAGAATTCAACATCTGCAAAAGGCTTCTCCAATTCAGAGGTTAGAACTGTGCATCTGCTGAAAAGCCTTGTTGTACAGACTGGGACATGGGAGAGCAATGGGGGAAAGAAGAAATGTTTGAAACTACTTTCTACGTGGTAATAGCTGAGTTACATTTCTTGAATTATGGATGTATCAAAATTTGGTCTAGTTTATCCTGAATCCACAGCTGATCTATAAGTAGTCAGAAGGAGCTCAGCAAAACAGTAGCTAACTGCATCCCTTCATTTTACCATGGTGACAGTATTCTGACATCATGCTAGTTGGTAGGAAAAAAATTATAAAGACCATTTTAAAGACTAAACTTTGCATATCTTTCTGTGTATTTTTTTACCTGATTTGCAAATGCAGTGATTGGCAGTAGCAAGGGCTGAATTCAGTTTCTAGAAACCTTTCTAAAATATTCACACAATATTCCTTGGCTGGTAGCTGAAAAACCCAGGGGAAAATGCGCTGATAAATTTTGGAGCTTGCTTTTCTGCTCTCAAGTAAAACAATTGGCCCTCTGTTTAAATGATCTTACATGTAAAAAGTTTCTTTCCCTATATAAAATTTCACACTAAATAATATACTCCGCTAGTTTGTCAATAACAAGGTTCAGCTACCAGTAAACAGCATAGGTGTCCAGCACATCATCTGCCTTATGTAAGTGCACCTGGGCCCCACCAGGATGGCTTCACTTAAGTATTTATAATAATAATAAATAGCTACTAACTTTAATGAGTAATTAACTGGCTACCTAGGTCCTCCCACAGATTAGAATGCTTTTTTCCTTATGGTTCACGTCTTCTTGCTGTGTTCCTGTTCTCCTTCCCTCCTCTTCCCATCTGTTGTTGTTGTCAGCTCTGTTTTCTTTTGGCTAGAGTGTCTAATTTATCTTTGGCAATTCAGTTTGCTGCAGTCTTTCTCCTGCTTGTGTAAGTTCAGCACTTCTCAGAGGAATATTCTCTGCTTCGGTGGTATTGTGAACTTTTTTGGTAGAACTTGTCCAAGACATGTCTGTGCTGAGTGCACTTAGCTCATGTTCATTTTATGCCATGTCCTTCCCCCTGACTGTAGCTCCTTCTACACCACTAAGATCTGGTGTAATCTGTTGCACAGTGGAGGTATTGGGCTGGTGGTGCGGTACTACGGTGGAGCTCAGAAGATCTGGGCTCACTTCTTGGCTTCACATATGACTTGGCTTGGGGCTATTAAGTTTTGCATGCTTCATTTCTCCATCAGAGAGGATATTTTCTCTCCCCTATTGTCTCGCATGCCTGTTCAGGACAAAAGTCTAGGTTCTCTTAAACATGGGACAGATAGACCAAAAGTAGCCCATGTCTCAGACTACCCCCAGTCACAGTTCCTGAGCAGGAATCTGTGTTGTACTGTGCTATTTTTATGGTGTATAATGTCTGCTGAGTTTGAAGCTTCTAGGCACTGTTGGAGTTGAAATAGTAAAAAGGTAAATTGTAGTACAACCAGTTGATAGTTAAATTGTGTATACAAGTACATGGCATACATTGCGCTCTCTTCCCCATCAAAAGCATGCACATCGTTTCTGTCTCTTGCAGGTTCTACTGGAATGCCCCTTTTTCTCTACTGCCTTTAGAAAAAGCTAGTTAGTCCTTTTGATTGGCCTCTTCTTTTGTATGTTTTTGGAATACATATTTAGAAATATTTGTATCTGGAGAAACGCCTTGATTCCTGTGCTTCATTAATAAGCAAAAAAGTCCTTCAGCTCTAGATACTATGGATGCTTTATAAACATGTTTTCAAGACAACACACAATAGCCTTCTATTGTTGTTTAATCTCATAATTGTTTTCATCAAAACATCTATGAATTATTCAAACACTAAAACAACTGACAGCAATAAATGTTATCTGGCCCGGTTTTCCTCTTCCTTCTCCCTCCTTTATGCTTGGTGTAGCTCAGCTGATGTAAGTATGGTTCCTTCTGATTTGATAGGTGCTAGGAAGAGAATCAGGCTAATTTTTTTCTTTTGTATCTTGAGATGAGTAAATGAACTCTAACAGTTTCAGTAATAAATTGACATCTGCCCTAGCTATTGCTTGCATTTGCCCTAAGGAAGAAATTGTATTCTAGAAAAACAGAATATAATAGTAAAAAAGCTACCAGTCCTCACTGATGAGCTCTTAGTAACCCCAAAAATTCTAACAGTGTGTGTTAGATATGCAGGAAACATTTCACTTTACGTTATTATGCTTGTTTATTGTTAAGGAATGAAGCTTTGAGGAAAAACCATTTTAGAGAGCAGGATGAGTATATTGGTGAAATCTCACTGTTTGCGAAGATGTAATGAATGAGTACCAGAAGATCAGAGATGGAATACATTGAGAAAACAAGCTAAGTGAGTAGCAAATGCTGTAATAGCTTTAAGTAAGTAAACCTGCACTATAAGGTTGAAATTAATAGTGGCTTAAGGCAAATCTGATTTGACAAAATCTCTCTGGGACAGAAATCTTCCTGTAGTTATTTTTAATCTTAGGGATTTTTTTTTTTTGAGACCTTAAACAACCTGCCATGTACATTAAAAAAAAAACAAATCAAAAAACAAGAACAACAACAGAAACAATGTTTCTCCACTCTGCTCTCCAAAAACTCTTTTTGCACTTGCAAAACTATTTTATGATAAGGACATTTCTTTGAGTTTTACTTGATGCCTTCCACTCAGGTTTCCTTGCTATGCTGAATTAAAATATGCATATTGTTTTAGGAAGATAAATTAAGAGAAAGTTGCTCTTAGTGTGAGAAGGTTTATAGAAGCAAAACAGAAATATGACAGTCATGAGTAACTTCTAAACTAAAAGAGGGAAAATTTCAAGTATATATAAAAAAAGAAATTTTTTATGATGAGGTTGGTGAAACACTGGAACAGATTGCCCAGAGAGGTGATAGATGCCCCATCCCTGGAAACGTTCACTGGACAGTGCTCTGAGCATCCTGGTCTAGGTTAAGATGTCACTGCTTATTATAGGGGTATTGGGCTAGATGACCTTTAAAGGTCCAACCCAAACCATTCTGTGTCTCTATGAACTTAAGCACTTGTAAGACAAGCTGCTCTAAGTGAAATAATAAATATGAACATGTTTGAGCATTATACTGTGGCAGTTCTCTCTCCCTAGTACACAGTTGCAGTGGAATTTCCGTTGCATTTCCAATGTTGTTCTACTTCTAAATATACCAGAAAAACAGTATCATATATGACCTAAAATGAAAACTTGCTACATAGAGTAAAATTTGCATGCACATTTTGAAGTTCGCTGAGCAGACACTGGTGAGGGCTGATACCTTAATTTAGAAGAACTGAAACACAGTTCTATTTTAAAGTAATATGAAACCTCTTAGTAGCATAAAGTCACACTGTAAAATTAACTCTTGAATAACATTTCTTAAAAAATTTTGGTAAAGACCTGTAAGTATTTACTTAATATGAAACTGTGAAAGTTTACTAACGTTCCTGCTAGTAACGTTTCCTGAAGGTATTTGTTCCAGACAAATTGGCGTAGGTTCCCAAATACTTTCAATTAAAGAGAAGATATTAGGCTTTTAATATGTTCCCACGTGTATATGGAATTCAAATGTGTCTCAGCCTCTAACCACAGTGAGTCTTTTTGCAGGAAGTACAGAACTTTCATCAGGTAGGAAAGGCAGTAAAACATTGCCCAAAACATTGGTATGGATTCTGATACAATCATCAAATCAATCCCAGCAACTTATATCAAGTTTAAATGGAATAGGGCATGTAAGCACAGTACTAAGGAGAGATAATGCATCTGTTCGAAGCAAACAGATTATTTTCAAATGTTTATCACTGATCAAGAACAGTAACAGTTATCTTAAGTATTAAGTGATCTGACTGCATATTAATAACATACATACTCCTTGATCAGCTGACATTTCTTCAGAGTTTGACATGGTGAAAATCAGCTGTTAATAGTAAAATAAGACATTGAGACAAAAGAATACATTTCTTATTTTGTTAGATTTTTTTGTGAAACACTCCATTACAGGTACCAAGGGCTGATAACACTTTGTCTTCATTGTTTTCAGCAGCTGTCTCCTACTGCCAATGCCCCAGAGCAGTTGGTTTGTCCCTGACAGTGCTTATGATCCACAGGGAAGTGCCATTGCTCTGGTCCTCACTGCCTGGTGTTTGCAGCAACTATTTGCACAGTATTGTTTTCCCACTTGGACAAGGAAGTCTGGGCAGAGATGCAGGTACAAGTCTCTCAATTGAGAGAGACTGCTGGGAAGCTGTTGTCAGTGGTACAGCACAAGCTCTAAATTTTTTTTATTTGATCCCAGTTAGAGGGAGCTGAGGATTCTGTCTGCATTGGCATTGGATAGACAGATCGCAGTTCCAGCTCTGGAATTTGCTGTTCTGAAGGATGCCATACATTTTCCATGCTGAACTAAAGTATCATGCACCAAGCCAGTGCATGGGTCTTACCAGGCTTTCGGGATAAGTTTATACTTTATTTGTGTTTATAAGCAACAGTCATCCAACCAGTGCCGCCCTTCCAAATGGCACTGGACGACTATCCATAATGACTGTACTCTGCCACCCTTCCCAGCCATATCAGACAGTGAGGATTTTTTGTCCCCACTTGTATAAAATGCACCTTTACTTTCAATCCCTAATGCATTTGATTTCATTTATACATATTGTGTTCTTGTAAAATACTGCTAAGGTTTTGAAAACTATGTTATTTGTCAGGCAGTGTATTAGGGAAGGGTTCGGATCATACTGAAATCTTAAACCATGACACCATTGAAAGCTCAACAAAACTAGTATGTATTACCAAGAGGTGGCCAACAAAATGAATAAACCCAAAAGAGAGGAAGGAGGAGAGAGATAAGCCTTTGGTATGACCTCCCCAGTCACCCAGCTGTTGCATATAAAGCTATCTTACCGTCCCAGAGTGCCTATAGTTACCCACAGCAGGAGCTGCATTCCCGGAGAGAGTAGGCTCACAAATTGGCAGGCTTCCCCGCCAAAAGGCAACGTTGTCCTTGATGTGAAGCTTGCTACTCTCCAAAAAAGAGCTATCTGCTTTTATACAATTAACTGATTATGTCTGCCTAGGCAGGTGTGGCCAGCACCGCCCCGCCAGAGGTTCTCAGTCCCACCCCCT
Organism: Lepidothrix coronata; assembly: GCF_001604755.1. NCBI lineage: Eukaryota > Metazoa > Chordata > Aves > Passeriformes > Pipridae > Lepidothrix > Lepidothrix coronata. The sequence goes on from NW_016690187.1 coordinate 8,678,375, forward strand.
TGGTTATGCAAGTGCATCTCTTCAGTGCATGCGTGAGTACTTTGGAATTTCCCTTCCACATGCGCAGTATGCTTCAGGAGTCTTTTCTAATTGAGTCTGGGGGCTTATCAACTCCTCTTCGGTTTCTCCTTCAAATGTCCTTGACAGATGATGAGCCAATCACAGAACACCAATTAAAACAGTTTATACAAGAAGCTCTCTCTCTAAGGAGGAAGTACCTGTTTATCAATACTTGTTTTCTCATAACTTGGCAGGGAAAGAACAAAACTTTTACAGGTGGCTGGGCCACACACAGACCAAAAGTATCAGCGTAATTAACCTCTGATACAGGCAGGTGCTCTGGAAAGTTGGCAAGTTCCACAATCCCTCATTCCTGGCCATTCTCAGAAATGTTGTTGCCAATAAATAATTAAATAAAATTTAAAAAGGAGCTGCTCTCAGGAGTTGGAGACCTTCAGTGATAACTGTGTAGAGGTGTTGGCTGCATGCAGGGCTTATGTTTGTTTGACAAGGAAATGGGCCAAAAGAGGATCTGTGGAATAATTTGTTTTCATTTCCAAGAACACAGCATGATTAGGAGACATTCCTGATAGCAGTATTGCTTATATTCCTATGGCTTTTTATGGAGTGTCAAGTCTCTGGTCATAAGTGTTGGTTGAGAATTTTCAGAAGTTAGAACTGAAATTCTGGCACCTGATTTTAAGTAAGACTTCTACCTTCTGGCCACAAAGCACATTAAGGCACTCTTTCTCCAAGGGAAGATTAAGTCTAAGTGACCTTTAGGCTCAGGCTTACCATTTCCCAATTCAGTGTATGAAGTTGCTTGAAACTAAGGAGGACACGAGTAGTCCTGAGGGGCATTAACTTTGTGGTGTGGTTGCAGCTACATATTCTAAATAACGCCTTTGTCTAGAAAGTCTTCTCATCATAAAATAGCCCGTGTAAGTGGTGAATAGCTACTGTACAATTCTGTATGTGGACTGAAAAATCCATCTTCTCAGATGGTAAGAAAGTATGTATGGGCTCTCGGTCCTTTGCTTCTTCCTTTTGTTTCTTCAGTGAATGCTACATCCAGGGTAGGTGGCTTATTCTGTTCTCTCATGGTATGATACCTATTTCAACTCCTCGGTCCTTTATTACTGGCCACATTTGCTCTGCCGTTTAATACATTTTCCCACGTTGTTATCCACTCTGCCCCATTGGCAACCAAAGGAACTAGACAAAGTGATTGCTTTTCAGACAACTTGGAATAAAAAAAGTCTTTTATCTGTAGTCCTGCTGCTTGCAAACAAATGCGCAGTGGACACAATGAGACTGTTTGACATGTCAGAGGCCTTTTTCTTTTTCTTGGAAAAACATCTAATGCTCCCCTGTTTAAACCAAAAGAAAACATACTTTATCTGTGTCCTGCTTTCTACTTCTTAAACAAAAGCCAGCTGGTACTAGTGCTTGTCTCTAGGAAGAGACCATCAGGAAGTTGAAATATCAAATCTTGGTTCTACTTAGTTGCCACGGTGATGTATAATTAACAAGACTTCAGGAATGTTATAGGAAGTAAACATAAGAAAATAGTCTTGGTAATGGAAAAATTTAAACCATAGTTTTAAGTAAGACTGAAGATTAAATTTTAATTAATAATTTTCAATTGAACATGTACATTTGTTTTTATATTGTAATTTAATCAAAACAGTGTCATTGTGTGGTCAGGAAAAAATTTAATTAATTTGAAAGAAAACAGGATTCTGAGACACACTATTGACGATACAGTTTTTGTAGGAGATTGGTGCTTCATTGACTGGTGGGGATTTTGGGGGGTTTATCTCCTTGCTACTAATAGGATTCTATTTGAAAAACAGTGTGTTTCTCCACAATGTATCCAATAAGAAAATAATAGAGTAAAAAGTTTAGTTTGGAACAAATGGGAAAATAGATAAAGGCAAACAATTCATCTCTTGGAAATCCTGTTCCTTATAGTATCTCTCAAAGACACACTTTATGTGCACCAGTCTGAACAGATGTAGAGCATAGTGGCTGCTCAGTAAAACGTTCCTGGAGTGGGAGTGCATGCTTTCTGACCCTGATGGAAAGAGGACTAACCCTCTAAGAACTTATGTTTGTTCTCTGTATTTGGTCGTCTTGTTCTTCAGAACTAGTTTTAGACTTCAAGGGGTGTTGCTAAAGTCAAGGCACCATGCACACTTAGTAATAGGCCCTGAGATGTTTTTCTGTGCCTTATCTTCTCTTGATGAGATTAGTGTAATACTTTTTCTTCTAGAAAGCTGAGAGCAGAAAATGACCTTCAGCTTGTTTAAAACTCTGCTCTAAGTACTGTCAGAGCAGATGTTACTGATTAGAGCAGCAGTTCACCTGCATCTCTTTATAAAAGTAATTCTAATGTATATTGTTATTTAAGGCCCATTATTCTTCACCTTCAAACTTATTTGGTTCTCCCGATGAAGTTTAACATCAAGGTGCTTGTATGTGCTCAATGTGCATTATTCCCACTGACTTGAGCAGATGACAGTGAAGGTTGCTCATTTTGGCACTGCAAAGTGCTGAGCACTCTTGGCTCATGTTGACTTCTCTGACAGTCAAGGGTATACAAGGAGGATGTCTCGTGGTCAAAGCTTGTTTGCCACACACTCTGTTGAGTATAAAGATGCCCTGAAGTGTGAGCCTGAACACATCTGCCCCTTCTTCTGTAACTTAAAACATTATCTTTCTGCTTTCTAAATTACTTGTATTCACTCAGAACCGCATCTTGTGATGAAATTAGGATCAAGTAAAAATTTCTTTCTTTCTGTCATTTTGTAATTTCTTGCATTTCAGTTTGATTCAATAAACTTCTAGTTTGTGTGGCATAAAAATGTGCATGGAAGTAACTATTAATTTGCAGTAAAATGCCCACAGAGTTCCTACACATCATATTCTCTTTCCTTACTGAGCAGGATGCAGATTCCTGAGGACCCCTTCACATTTGAGTCTTATGTGGAAATAACAGCTTCTGAAATTGCTGTAACTGTCGGACTATTGATAGGGGGGATGGGAAGGTTTGGCATTTTGATTTAGAACGCAGAAGAAAATGCAGATTGCAGAACCATGGTTTTTTGCCCATATTTTCAAGAAGAGTGCAATATTTTACCTGAGGCAAGGTCTAAAATTAATTATACTTTCTGCTGTTTGGCAAGGCCCCACTGAGAAGAGGAGCCACTTCAGCAAAGTACCAGTGTTTACTGTGTTTCTTAACATCTCCTGTGAAGCATTTGATTGTAAAGTGAAAGCAATCCATCCTTTCAGATTTAGTTTTAGTTATTTGGCAGATCTGACCTTGTAAGGGGGCCCAGTACCCTTGCTGCTGACTGACCAAGGAACAACATTGGAGTGAGCTGTGAAAGCAGCTTCTTGCCTCCATCTTCTCCTCTGGAAGTGTGTTGGTTGTTGCCAAGTGCAAACACTAGTGTGTTTTCACATGTTTAGACTGCTTTAGAGGCAGAAAATTGCTGCAGATTCTATGTACAGTTTGTGAAAATATGCTACCGTTCAGGTAAAATTGGCATTCTTATGGTTGCTAAGAGCCTGTATCTAAATCCTATTCCACCTTGATGCCAGTGTTGGATAGCTTTCATGTTATATATCCTGTATATTACAGAGATTTGCTTGAAGCTTGGGACTTACTAAGCATAACACAGAAGGACTTTTGTACCAAGCTTGAAGAGTTAGTCCTGGGCCTTTGGCCAGGAATAAAGAATGCTTGCCCTTGTGCCATTTTGTCCTGTGCTGCTCCAGTTCTGGCAGCAGTTCTGCTTCAGTGTAATTGTTGGCACTGAAGCTCAGCTGAACCCTGAATGGCCTCTTCCTGCAAGCAAGCAGGGGCGCAGAGGTCTGAGACAGCATCAAAACTCCATATTGATCAACTGTAATAGAGGACTCTATTATGAGAACTCTTCATATCAGAGCCAAGCGAATTGACAATGGTGATGTAGTAGTAATGTACTAAAAAAAACCATAAAGAGTGTGAAATAATTTTTCACTTTTTCCATGGGATAATGGAGAGGCTAAAAGAAAAAAAGAACAAACAGCTCCTTCTGGGACAGTCACTGTTTTGGCTATCTATCTGCAGTTGTTGTTGATTTCTCCTTCCTATGTGTGCTCGGTAGTGGTTCTCCACTCGGCTGGACCAGACACAGAGCATAGTCACAGCTTTAAGTGATAAAGTGTTTTTAGTTGTTTGCAAAGGCTTGCTTACTCTTATTTATTCTGCTTACTGTTCTTTAAAAAAAACCACTTTCCCATTTCATTGAGGCAGATTTGGAAGTCAAACCAGAAACTTCAGACTCTACTACGATGGAAAGCACTTTGTTGGGGAGAAACGTTTTGAGTCCATCCATGACCTGGTGACAGATGGATTGATTACTCTTTATATTGAAACGAAGGCAGCTGAATACATTTCCAAGATGACAATAAATCCAATTTATGAACACATAGGATATACAACTTTAAACAGAGAGCCAGCACACAAAAAGCATATGCCAACCCTGAGAGATGAACATGATGGCAAAGAGTCTACAGGAGAGGATGAGGTAGCAGAAAAGAGGGTAAGCAATTGTTAACCCACACTTTTTTTTCTGTTAGACTTCTTACTTTTAACCTTCTCACTCTACTATAAAGTACTAAAAGCATCTGCAGATATTTAGTCTACATATTAATTTCTAGTGTTACATTAATAATAATATTTAAACTGGTTATAGAATTTTATAGTGGTAATTTTTGCATATTGAAAATCTTCATGATTTGGCGGTTAGTTATTTGTCCTTGTGAGATTCCTTTCTTCAGGTATGTTTACAGTTATAGATGTTACCATTAAGCCATTCCTTTATTTCAAATGGGCAAACAATATTTAATCTTTAAATTGTTTACAGTATATAAGACAATTACTTTTTGGTCAAAAATTTTATTTTCTATTATATTCAGCATTGCCCAAACAAATGCATTCAATAATCTATTCAGTAGTCTGCATACAATGACAGTGAAGTTGTCCACATTATAAGTAAGACTGTTCATTAAGTTGATAAAATGTTAAAACATTTCACTTGACTAAGTTCAGCCTATCAGAAGCTGACGGAGCTATTTTTGGCCTCAGCCAGTCTTACGAAGAAGGATTGCTCTCTTCAGAGAGTTGCACTATCAGCTGAGAAGTAATTGCGTCCTGGATTATAAAAAAAATGAACAAGAAAGAAATCTTAGAACCAGTGAGCATAAAAATATTAAAGGAGGTAGGGAAGGTAATGGGCAGACAAAGCAGCTGCCTAAAATCTAATTTATGTTTCAGTGACTAAAGTTAAAAAGAAAACATAATGTAAATTCCATTGTGTTAAATTAAATACTTTGTTTATTGAAAATCTGACATATGAAAGTCTTTTTTAAAGTTATTTTTACACATGTGTAGTTGTTAATGTATGTATAATAGTCTGATATGTTCCCCTATTTCACAAACTTCAGAATGACATTAGGAGTATCTAACATAGTGCTTAGAAGAAATGCTAACCTTAGTTGGGATCCTTTGTCTTTCCAGTCAGAAATATGTCTGTGATTTTAGTTTTTCTTGAGGTAGAGGAAAGATCTGACTGACAATTTCCAATCTACATGACTATTACAGTGAAACTAAACTCTGTAGAGAGTACACAGAGAGAGGAAGCTCATAGCTTTGGTCCTTGAAATCCTTCTACAGCAGAATCTGTCATTCTGCTCCGAATTTGCTGAGAGATGAAGCACCTAACTTAGCTTAAAGAATGAATCTTTGCCGTTATCAGATCATTTTGACAAAAGAAATACTGGTGGGAATATTAAAGCTACCTGGCCATGTTAAATATCCAATTTCTTGCCTGTTGGGTACCAGTAGTAGAGGGGTGGGTTATCACTTACAGTGCCTGACAGCTGCTGCTTTCAGCGTGCTGTTTCAAAAGGATTTTTTTTGCATATTATCATAGACAGTTTATTATAATGCAAAGCCTGGGTAAAAATCTTCTGTAAGACTTCTGGAAGTCACTGCTTTGGGTTTCTTTGGTAAAATTAACTCTTCCTGCATTTAGAAACTTTCAAGTGACAACTGAACTCTGTTCTCATACGTTTTTTAAATTGATGAAAAAGTGTTCATAGTAAAGGAATTTCAATGATTAGTATTGAAGAATGCTGGTTTTTCCATAGATTACATTGTGTTATGTCACTCACCAACAAGGTATACATACTATTTTGAAATATTTTTTATTAAATAGCTCAAGGACTATTGAATATTTCTCAAATATTGAAATTTTTGGTAAAAACATTTAGACGGGTGAGTTGTGTAATCACAACATCACACCCTCTTTGTCTGGAACTTAAAAGCAACTAAAGGGGCTTCATCCACAACATAGTTCAACAGCAGTGGTGTTTTCTGTCCTGAAGCACAGCTTTTGAGCCTTTTCTTTTTGTCATGGAACCATGTTGATGTGAACACACTGAGGCACTGAGGCACACAGACATCACAGTATAGTTAATTGTGGAGATTTCAATTTACTTTCTGAGTCATGATCCAGTTGGGATTGCTACCCATGGCTGCATGGGAAAGGTACAGTGTGATCTTTCTCACCAGGGAGTGGCACAGAGGTGACATCTTTGCTGCCTTTGCAGCTCTTGGGATTTTGGTGGAAAATGACACATTGTCCTTTCACCCTGCAAATCTCCAAGGAGTAAGGCCTTCAACCCCATGACTAACACCTAATCCCAGAAGCAATCTCAGCATTTGGAACAAGCAGACATTTATAAATAGGTCAAGTGTTTTTTCTTTCTTTTTGGTGGGAGGAATGGCAGAGTGATTCCTATCTCTATAAAGAGTATATCATTGAATCTCAATGAATACAAAGAAAAATGTTTAGAGTACAACAAAAAAAACTCATTGTCTTTTGATCCAAACAGCAAGATCTGTGTGCCCATTAGCCCCATGGTGAGCATGAAAATTCTGAAGGCTGTACAGTATTTGACAATTAATGCATCTTTATCAGTTCTATACTGTAGTTGCACAGCTCCTCCCTACACAGTATGTCTCCTTTTCTGTAAAGAGAGAAAGAAGCCTGGGTCTTTAACGCTGATGGTACTGAGCCTAAATACGTTCCCAGATTTGCCGAGGCTGTTCAGATACGAATCTAAACTTTGTGCCTGTGACTGTTGCCCAATCATTTGTGGGTGGTGTATGAAATATAAGCCCTTCAGAAGAAGGAGAGACACAAAGACACAGTCACAGCCTAGGGAACAGCTGGTGGGAATGGAGTTTCCCTTTCTGCCATGGAAACTGGGCAGCTAGAGAACACACCCCAAGCTTGAGAATGAAATATTAAAGAGCACTCACCTAGTCTTCAATTTGGGGGGGCAGTAGCAGGGAATGACTCATACTAGTGTTAGATGCCTCCCAGCATGCACTAGAAATACTTCATTTGGTCCCCACTCTTTTCTGCAATTAACATATTGTAGAAGAATTCAGCATGTGTTTTGAGTGACACTTTTCATATGCAATACCTGAGCCTTAGTAAAGGGGAAAGATTTAAAGACCATAGGAGATGAAAAGACAAAAATTAAGCAATCATTAGATAAGGATGGTAGGACACAAATGGCAATACTCCTGAGTCCTGCAAGAGACCATATTGTGGTGTGATTTAAGATGCAGTTTTTAATAGGAAAAGCATGAGAATATAAGCCACTGCACAGCATGTACTTCACTGATTATGAGAAGGAATATGACTGCGTACCATATACAAGTATATATTAAAAATTAAAATTCCTGGTTAATGATTTAATGCTTTTCATAACCTATGAAGAAATTGATAAATAGTCAGAGATAACTGGAGGAGTGGAGATTAAAAACAGGAGTGCTTGTCATGCTTGAGTGCCCCAAATAGACATGTTAGCTGCTGGGCTAAGAAGGTAATGCTGGTTCCCAAAACAGTCTGCAGATTGTTCAGAACTCAATTGTGGAGCCTTCATGGTCTGTGTGTTAAGAGAGGGCTAAGATTAATTTGAAAGAGGGCTTCCTGTGTGGATTCAATCTGTATGGCCTAGTGTGGAAGTGAAAATAATACCAAGTATCATAAGATTTAGTATTCCTCCTGTGCCTTGAATGTTGATGGATCTCTGAACGTTCTCCACACTCAAATGTAATTATGACCTTAGAGCAGATGATTTAACTCAGTTAAATACCTTATAAAAATGGTAGCTCTCAGAAATTAGTAAATATCTAGATACATATATCAAAGTCCTTCTTTAAAGCCCTGCAAAACATATTTTGGGGTTTTTTTTATTTTGACATGCTTTTGATTTCTTTATGTTAATGTAAGAAGTTGTATGAGTGATTGATTCAAGATTTAATATTTGTTATGAGAAAATGAAATGATTAGTTATGAGTTATCCTGTATTTCAGAATGAAATGCTGAGGTTAATATTAAGATAGCAACTGAACCACATTTATTCACGTTTACTTTGGTGATGTGTGCTGTTTCTTCACGAAACTTCAGTAGTTACAAACCAATTAAAGACCCCTTTTAGACTGTACTACACTCAATTCAATTCCTATAGACGGAAGGAATTGAGAGAAGGTTTGTAGCACCAGTCACCCAACAAAGGCAATCTTCTGTTTTCAGTTACCTTAGCGGTGATACCATTTTTTCCTACGTAGTAATGAAGGCTAATTTTCCGCAGCCCCATGCAAAGAAATCTGGAAGTGTAAATCTGTATCATTTTACTGGAAAACATGCTTTTACATCTGCTTCCAAAAATAATCCAGATTACAAAGTTAAATGTAATCTCTCTGTACATTCCTAATGGATTCAGAATAGACTCCACACGAAAAGCCAAGGATTGTGCTTATGGGTGTTTGCAGAGGGAGCAGTCTCGCGTTCCAACCTTGAACTGACACTGATACTTTTGTTAATGACACTACTACTTTTTTACTTTTCCTGTCAGTCAGGTCCATTGGTAAGCTCTCCTTAAACCTTTCCTTCACCAAGGTTTTTTGTTTTATCTTCAGTGAAAGGACATGAAAAACTGTAGCGGAGGAAGTTACAGCAGGCTGTCATAGAAGCACAGGCACCCTTATCAAGGTCTGTGATGGAGGAAGACAGCTTTGTACAGCACTGTTTGGTGCCCAGCAATGCCAGTTCTGGAACTGATAGGAGCTAAAAAGAAGACGTGGTCATAATAATCAGGGAGGAAAGTGTAGCTTGAGACTTGAAGCGATCTTCATGCTGGAAATTGTTTGAAATATTTCCATTTACTTGAATTAAGAGAAAAGATGGGCATATAATGTATACAACATCTAAATGAGCCATAGCTATAACAAGGGTAGTGATGAAGCAATAATCTTCAGGAAGGATACTGAGGTGCTAGAGCAGGTCCAGAGAAGAGCAGCGAGGCTGGTGAAGGGACTCAAGCACAAGTCCTATGAGGAGAGGCTGAGGGAGCCGAGGTTGTTCATCCTGGAGAGGAGGAGGCTCAGGGAGACCTCATCACTCTCTACAACTACCTGAAAGGAGGTTGTAGCCAGGTGGGCGTTGGTCTCTTCTCCCAGGCAACCGGCAGTAGGACAAGAGGGCACGATCTTAAACTGTGCCAGGGGAGGTTTAGGTTGGACATTAGGAAGAAATTTTTTACAGAGAGGGTAATCAGACATTGGAATGGGCTGCCCAGGGAAGTGGTGGATTCTCCATCCTTGGAGGTTTTTAAGATGAGACTGGATGTGGCACTGAGTGCCATGGTCTAGTAACTGAGTGGTAGTGGATCAAGGGTTGCATTTGATGATCTCGGAGGTCTTTTCCAACCCGGCTGATTCTATGAAAAGTACAACTAAGAAATGTTTACCTTAAAGTACGTTTAAAAGATGCAGGAGACTGAGGAGTGAAGAATCCCATGGGTTAACTTGAGGAGATTGTCAACTCTATTCTCACAAATGTTCCTTTCCAGTCCCTGCGCGGGTGTCCATGACAATCACTCTGTAAGTTTAATGTAATTTATAAATAAAACATAACTCTGTGGAAGGCAGAAACTTCTATTTATTTCTTCTGGGTTTAGCCCATCTTTCAGCAGAGACTTCAAAGTACAGACAATTTTGTCAATACCAACAAAATTCTTTGCAGGATGAAAGACAAGCCTACTTTTTAGGTAGCTGCTCCAGCATATCAGCAACATTGTACTCAGAAGAGTTTGCCCCAGCCTCAGTCTTCCTCATCTTTCCTTTCTATGCATTAGCATTTACGGTGGTGGGAAACTAGTGTCATATATGTTTTTATATATGGCACATGCAGTTCAAGCTAAGACTGCAAATGGTTACAATGCCTTTTTATAGGCATATATGTCTTTAACGTAATCCTATATTTATAATACCCAAGAAAGGAGAGTTAAGTGCATGTGTTGCCCAGCATGCAGACATCAGCACAAAGAAAATTCTTTTCTACAAACTGCAGGGTGCTTTTTCTACTCATAATCACCAAGAGTAACCTCAGCCATTATTTATGTTCATTATGGCAGTAAAATTGATTCACTGAAAAAGATTATATAAACTGATCTTGTTTTAAGATTCAGAGCTTCCAAATGAAGCATACACTTTGTTAATTTAAACCCTGGGTCAGACACAGAATATCTAGTTTCCTCTTATCAGTATCTCATGCTTATAAAGGATAAATTAGCAAGCAAGACCTGTTTTTTAAGGGTCTCTAACTGGACCTGTAGCTCAGCTCCAATGCCAAACACTGTCCCATAGCTTTTCTGTTTTTCCCAGACCAAATTCTTTATTCTTCTCTTGGTGCCAGCTCTGGTTGGTTCTCAGCTGTGCACTATTAGTTCCTGCAGGTTACTAATGCCGTGGAAATGGCATCCCAGCTAATTCCAGTGAGCCTCGCAGGACCTTGTTTGCCTGCCTGCCTGCCTGCCTCTGGGGGGAAGGAGAGGGGGAATGTCTGTCTGTCTGTACATACCTTCAAAGCACATCATCGTAATGCTTACACAGTACTGTGGGATTAATGTGAAGTAAAAGTCGTGTGTTTGTGCTGGTAGCCTGATTGTGTGTTGCTGATCTAGTATGATGAGGTTCAAAACAAATAAGGCTCCACAAACTTGAGCCACTGGGGAGTGCCTTAGGTCAGGTTGCATTTCAAGCACAAACTGCACCTCCTGTTGCTATGCAACTCCTGTACAGGTGTTTGCTCCCCTGTGTAGGTAAGCACAGTTGAGAATCCTGTTTCAGCCTTTTGTTAATGGGTACAAGTCACTTCACTGCTTGCTGAGATGACCTTTCAAGTTACTTTCTGCTTTTTCAGCTAAGTGTGGCTCTCTTATGATCTGGCATGTGGGATGTGTACACAAAGATACAATCTTCAGAAAGTTTGGTGTCTAATTATACTGAGACAGGCAGCTGCCATGTGAAATCAGAGGGGGGGTTAGTCTTTCAGACTCACACATCAGACCCTCAGCAAAAACGTGGTGAGTAATTACCCTCAACATATGCCCTGTGCCTGATTGAGTCTTTCTGAGATGAATAGTCTACATAACTGTTAAAAAGGCTGTAAAGCATTACAGTTGCTGTGCAATTAATTCTGAAGAATAATGCTTGTTACTGATAAAATGAAACCATTAGCAGTGAATAAACTACTCTTTTCCTGTTTCTCCATGTTGTGAGGTCAGTCAGTGTGAAGCCCTCACCACAGTTCTTTTCAGAGTTTCTAACAGTGGTTTGGATCTGGTTACATTTTTAATGTCCCTCAAAAAGTACTGTATAGCCCTAGTCTCTCTTACATATACTGTCAGAAGTCTCCTTCCATTTTAACTGGGATAGGCTAGTGCAAGAAGACTCACAGGGAGGGAGGAAATAATCTCCCTTCCCTCTGGAATAGCCAAAGATGGTAGCTTTCTTTGGGTGCTCTTCAGGGTGAGAGAGTTTTCCCATCCTGGTGGATCTTGGTAGATGGGACATAGAAATACAGAGGTCCAGCTCAACTCCCAGTGAGCAATGGAGAGCCATCGTGGCTTCAGCCTTAGCACACTGTGGGAGTCTTCTTACTTTCCCTATGGGCCTCGTACGTGAGGTTTCCAAAAAGGCTGCCTAGATGTACAGCGGGGAAGCCCCATAGACATATATAAGGAAATTATAATTTTCTTTCCCTACTTTTTAAAAATACCCTGTGGTTACCCTTGACTTTTTATGCCTTCTCACAACTGAATAATCCATGCAGTGGCCAAAAGAAGGGAGAAGATGAGTCTCTCTCAGAGCTGCCTCTAAAGCAGGTGTGTGGTTCTCATTTATTGCTTATGCAAAGGGCTTTCTGGATGGTGAGGGAACTGCGGTGGGTTGCTAGCTGGCAGCTCCCTCGTTTGTTGTTCTCATTCCTTAGCTGTGTGAGTTTTGGGTCTTTTTTTTCTAACTCCTCCTCCCATCTGGCATCTCCTAATTATTTTCTATTACTAATCAGTTCTACAGGAAACAGACTGGACTGTTGAATTAAGAGCCCTATAAAAGGATAATTTTGTTATTTACAAGTTTCTTACCTCACTTAGACTTTATAACGTGACACTGTATAGCTGGTGATAATCACCGTGAGCTACAATTGCGTCCAATCTCATAAACTGGGCAGGGTCAAGTCTGGTCAGTAGTAGAACATGAGAGACCCAAGGAAAAGCTGGGGCTGCAGGAAGTGCAGTTGGTTGCACCTTTGGCTGTGAACTAATATCTGATATGTCTTGTGTTTTATGCCTTCTTCAGCAATGTGTAGCCTGTTCAAACCTATGCTCAGAGTCTGACTAGCAGGGATTTTCTCTGCTTACCCCTCTCTCTTTTCAGATGAACTCCTTTCTTTCCTTACTGTTTGCTCTGTCTGTGTGTGTATGTATCTAGATGGGAGTGGGAAAAGCATTTTACACTGGTCACTGTTAACATGCTCACAAGTGTAAATCCATGTCATTTGGCTTCTGTACAAAGATGGAAAGGACATGAGTCTGCGGTGGTCTGGTGTGTCACCCCCCATCTGGTTAGAAAATCTCCTGATAAACAGGTGCATCTGCTCCACTAATAATTGCCCATTCATAAGTGGTTACCAAATCCTTAAGACCCATGAAGAGTGAAATGATTGGTTTAGAAGTGGTAGCAGAAAGAGTAGTAGTTACGGGTGCCTAAATGAAGTATTAGACTATAAAAATAAAAAAGAACAACCATTTATGCTTTGCTTAATGCCACAGCTGATCTGTTCTGACCCTCGTTTCTTTCTTTTTAATCTTTTGCAAGAAAAAAATATATTTTCAGCTGAAACTTCTCATGCTTAATTTTAGTCTCTAGCTGAATGTTTTCTGACTTTGAACAAAGTAAGGAGAGCAGTTTTGTTACTAACTCAATAAACTACTTGCTCCTATTATTTCAAACCTGTCACACTTGTCATCAGTGAAGACAGCAACTCTTGACAGTTTTGCAAAGTCTTCCTTTGATCGTTAACTTTTAGAACATAAAACTTTTCCATATTTAACCTTTTTTCTGCATAGCATCAGCAGTTAGAAACAGTGTTGCTTTTGGCATTTACTGTTCCTACAGTCCTAATGTTTAAGCAAGGTAAGAATTGCCACGCTGAAAGATGTGGTTCTCAGTTGATGAACAGTTCTTGCTCTAATCTTCATCATCTTAGTATTGATATTCCTCCATACAACTTCCAAGATAATTACAGGATAATGTGTTTCTAATAGTGAAGTTCATATTATAATGCACTTTGATTATATTGCTGTTCAGTGGGGATTATTACTGCATTTTCTTAGAGCTTAAGCAGTTTGAAATAGGTTGCCTAAGGAACATTAGAGCTAGTATCACAGACTGAAATGTCCTCTATTAAGCCTTAGTCATATGTGTATGTGATTTAATAAATTTTTTCATGTTTCCCAATTTGTGAATTAGATTAGTAGCACTTAGAGGCAAGCAGCTTTTACCCTTCCTGAGAGATGATGGGAGGAATTCTGTGAAAATATGAAAGGCCGTGTTCCCAATTTCCATTTTGCATGCAATGGTGCAATATTTTAAAAGCTCTATGCTTTATATCATGTATCAAATAGTTTATTGGTAGAAGATTTCTGATGATTTTTACACTGCTGAAAAATGTTGAAGCCATTTCCCAGCGTTAATATGGTAGTGAATTGCATTTGCATTCAGGCATTTCTGTGAATTGGCTGATGATTAGAGTAGTGATGTGTTTAATGCAAATGCACAAAAATTGCAAAAAGTATTCTGTGTTGTTATGTTTCACAGAATTTCAAGTGCTCAGTCTCTTAAGTGACAGCTTCTCATTCCCTCCAGCCTCCACCCAAATCCTTGCTAGCGTTCGTCGCAGTGCTGCAGCCGTGTGCCTGGGAGCTTCCAGTCACCTCTGTCACACTGAAGTTTGCCAGGCAGACTCACTGCTCAGCAAGCTGATCATGCTGAGAGCTTATTGGATAATTATTTTCTTTATAGGCTTTATGGGTTAATTCTCTTGGGCTATTTTTATTGTTGAAAATTCAAAGAACCTCAGTGTTAGAAATAAGCTAGTTGTCATTTAAAGTGCTAGTTGACAGTGGCAGTACAAATGAAAAATTGCCCGTAAGATGAGATGAAAAGCACACTAAGAAAGAAGGAAGCAGATGTGCTGATTTAACATTTTGTTCATTTCCAATGAATTTAAGTAATGGAAATATACCCCAAACTTAGTCTTTTAGCTTTGATGTGACTCATACTCACAATAAAAGCTGCTGTTCAAAAATTGCGCACACCTGAAATCCCAAATGTACTGATTGGGACCTGGGACTAGCGTTTTTAAACTGAAAATAGACATCAGTTAAACATTATGTTTAAGAAACCACAGACTTGCTGGGAGGGTGGGAAAATAAAACCCCCTGAAGTCTCTCTTGTGTAACAGAGGTTGTATAACTTGTCCACATGCCAATGCTTCTCCCTCAAAAGGTTAATATTCCACATAGCCCAAATTTATGATGGGGAGTTGCGTTGCCAGCCCCATCTTGAATCATTCAAAATCATTTCATTTTCAAATCAAGTCGTTATTTAAATTTGTTTCAAAGATGCTGTGTTTGACCATTTGAGATTATGGTTTCTTGAGTGCCTGTCTCAAAAATTTTTAACGGTCATAGCTTTCTGTAGGGAAATGGGATGTTTCCTGCCCTTACACGAAAATTTTCATGATAGAAGCACTTTAAAATGTCAATTAGGAAACTAAGAGGGAATAAATAGGAAAGATGAACCATATGTGGAAAAGGAGAGAGGAGAAAATTGGAACACTGGTTAACAGAAGTAAAAGGGGCCTTTTCAGAGAATGTGATCAGGGATTAGATGATTTTATGGGTGGAAATAAACTGATAATTTGTTAATAACTGGTAATTTGAGTTTGGGAGCAGAATATAATTCCACTGCCAATTCCACTCTGGTTTCATTCATTGCAGGTTTCAGAGCAGTCTTGATTTAAATAGAGATTTATGCAAGAGTAGTGGGAGCACACATGAGACTCATCTGAAGGGTGATCAGCCCACCTCATTCTCCAAGTCTGCCTAATTGCATTGTATAAAATGAATAGACCCTGACCCACAGCACTGGTGCAGCTATGCCCAGGAACACATATAGACCTAGAAAACTGGTAATTGGGGTCCACAAAGAGTGCTGGTGAGCACTGGGGGTCACCCCATTTTTTTATTTTTTTTTGCAGTGAGATGGTCCATAATCAGGTTTTCACCATTATAAATTTTCCAAGAATGTTGCGTATATCCATGTGACAACTATAGTATTCCTTCAGGTTAAAAATTGTTTTCACCTTGACTCATGGGTTTGAATCAAGTGATAATTGAGGAACAATTAGGAGACTTTGCATTCTTAGTCTTATTTATGCTAAGTAAGTATGATTATGGACTGAAAGTATGTTTAAGAAACAAACTGTGACAGCACACGTATCATAGCAACATAGCTTATTCAGGAAGAACAGGATGGATTTGAAATAGAGGATATGCCAAAGGAGCAGGTGTAGTCTGAAATACAAAGAGTGTTTAGAAATTAATGAGCTGCAGTTTTCAATTATAACATTCATTGAATTATTCCAAATTGAATTACTGTGTAGAACAAAAAAGGCTGATATTAGATGCATTAGACTGCCAAACGAGGCTAATGTGAAATGAGTATTATACATCAGGTAAGAAAATATCAATGAGACATAAAAAGAAATTTCCATACTCTTGCCCACATTATACCAGTAGCCAAAGCTCCTATTCCATAAGGAATAAATTAAAAAAACCTAATAAATACAATAATAGAAAGACATTGTAGATTACATGGTTGTCATTATCCCTAAGTTCATTTTCAGTTCCAAAAAGATATAGATGTTGCTTCTAAAAACTGCTTTTATCAATATGATTCTTAAATTGATATTATAAGAGAAGTGTTGTAACTTATGTATTTCCTCATCAAAAGGGTATGGTTAAACTTTTTGATGTGCCTTCTCTTTTATTTTTATTTTTCCTTTTATTTGAGGAAATCCTTATAACAGTATGGGTCAGATGAGGAATAAATTATTACCAGTCCCTTGTGTTTTCGGAAGATTAGTCTTAACAGCGTGTTTTCTCTTATGATACTTTAATGTAGTATATCAGTAAGAGAGAGCATTTGCCAAAAGAGTGGCATTCATGCAGCTGCCAATTTGCGTTACGTTTTGATTCTTATCACTGCTATAGAGCATATGGCATTTATAAATTACTTTTAAGGTCTTTTTGGAATACAGTCTGCCTTGACATGTCATGAGTAAAGAGGCTTCTGCTGGAGTGACCCCTCACTGCAGTGAACGTCAGTCATGCCTTGGTCACAGCAGCACAGCTCTCTGCAGGCCAGCAAGGAGACACCCAACAGACCAAGGGATGGGAAGGAAACGCTGTTAGCTGAAATAGAAAATGCTGACTCAGTGGGAGCAGGATGGAGGAGCTGTTGAGGAACAGGCGCTCTGTTGCTGACCATTGTGAGGGTTCCTCCCTTAGGCAGAGCTCCTTGTTTCAATTCCTCTTCCCAAAGGTCTCACAGCTGCAGAACAGGTATCTCTAGCCCTGATTTAGTGATGCATAATGGTATAATAGTTAACTTAAACTATGTGAGTAGTCCTGCCAGTCTCTCTGCTTCTGCTTTGCCCAGGGAGAAGAGTACCTGGCACAGGCCTATTCTTTAATTGCTTTAACTCACTGTTTAATTTACCACTTTCATGGCCCAGGCTCCTGGCAGGAGGGGAGGAAGATAGGATGGACCAAAACCAAAACTGTGGAGGATGGAAGGGTGGATGGAAAGCAAAATTGCAAAGGACAGTCTTTGAAGGATTTACTGGAGACAAATTCCAGTGTTTAATGATGCTTCTCTTCTTGTTCACGAATCTGGAACGCTTTGCCTGGAAATAGTGAGGCTGCCAGCCCCCTGAGGCAGGGAGGTGGTATCTTCTGTGCTCTACCAGTTCTTGGTCCCTTTCTGTACTTTGCAAGTTTGGCTGGAGTTGGCCTCCTGTTAATGCAGTTTGTTTTCCCAGTGGAAGAATGGGGTTGTGGTAACGAGCTGCTACAAAGCAAGGAGACAATTGCTGAGGCTGATACCTCAGCTTGAACTCGTGGTCATGGGGAACTGCTTTCCTTGCCACAGTCAGAGTTAGGAGTGAAAAGAGCTCGGTTTTTAGCTTTCTGGGTAGCTTTTATCATGGTGTTTGATTGGCATCTCCTGCCTCGGTGTCACACAGCTTGGTAGCAGCTCCACTTTTGTCAAGCAATCATATCCTGCCTCTTGCAAGCAGACTGGTAGTCTGTCTTTAAGGAAAGGGCTGGAGCAGTTGGTTATTTTTACAGAGGCAGCTGGGGTCATGGGGGCATCTTGCATTGGGGTCTGCAGGGAAGAGCCCTGTGGCTTCAGCTGGCTCAGGACAAGGCAGGAGCCCTGGGAAGAGGGCAGGACTGCAGTTTCTCATCCAGAACACAACCCTGTTGGGAGCAGGAGCATATTATTATTTATACAGTGTAAAGGAAGTTGTAGCTATAGCTTATAAAACCCAGCTTAGCACCATTATTGATTGCAACATCCACACCCCTACCTGTGCACATTCTCACATGCCCACATACACCCCTGTAGTGAGATTTGTACCTATGGAGTGTGGAGGAAATCCCTGGAATTACCCCACTCTGTCAGTGTACGCAGTGCATCAGTTACTGACCTCCCTAAAAGCTAAGTTGCTTGATATTAGCAAAGTCCCCCAGAACTAGACCAAAAGCAGAACTTCTTAGTGGAGGCACTGTGAAATTTTTATTTTATTTTTGCCATGGCTAGATCCATAGTTATATACCAAAATAGCCCTCTCCCTAAGGAGTAAAATGGATTGTATTTGCCACTGAAAAGTATCTTGCATTTGTGCCAATATCTCCAGAACAATAAATGTTCATTTGCTTTGTCTTGCCAGTTTCTGAAAGAGAGAAATAGTCACATGGGTGCTTTTTGCCAGTGCCCGATTTCGAATTGTCATTTCCAAAGGCCCATATTGGTAACTGCTGGGAGCAAATCTGCAACCCATCTTGCCACCAGGAACAAAATAAACTGGCTGACCCAGATCCCAATCAACTGCAGGGACCAGTAGGTTAAAGGACTAAAGCTGCAGAAAAACTTTTCTGTTGGCTTCCTTTAAGATCCCTCTGCTTTTTTATGAGTATGCTCCCTTGTTATGAAAACATGGTAAGCACACCAGTGTGAACATACAGTCTTCCCAAATAATGCCCATACACTTTAATTGTATTGCACAATACAGTACTGGATGAACTCACTGTCAGTGCAGTAATTTCGAGCAGCAATATTGGGCAACATTTTTTCCATAGTTTAAACTAAACTAAATTTATTTTTTTAATTTAACAGCCATACTTTAAATCAAGACAACATTTTGGCTGAATTTGTTTGATTAAATTTTCAATTTAAAAATTGAAATTTAAAAACTTCTTCTAAGATTCTAGATATAAAAATATTCATTACTTACTGTGGAAATCATATACACTTACATAAAAAATGTAAATAGCCATTTTATTGGATTTTGCAATAAGTATTTCATTGGAGGGGGTGGGGAAAGGTCTGATTTAATTAGAATTCAGTCCATTTGGAAAATTTTGTTATAAAAACCAGAACTTTTCTCAGTAGTAGGTTTTCATCATTTAACCATGTCTTAAACCCCAACTCCCCTGTGGTTAACTCTGAACTGAAAGCGGGGTTCTGTGTTGCCTAAGGATTCCATTATGCTTTGAGCACTGTGGGAGCCTGGTGGTGTCCATGTGCCAGGTAAATGTGGTTGTGTTGGAATGGCAGCAAGAGAAGTCCAGCCCTGATGGTCCTTCCCACCCAGCTTCTGAGATGGTCAGCTTTCAGGTTGGCCTTTTCTTTGAATAGCATTCCTGCCCTCTGCTCATGCCACATGTCTGTGGGCAGAGGCTATGCCTGGTATTAGTATATCTACAAGTGAAGAAAATTTATTGAAAGCAGCTGATCACTACTTTTATTTAAGACGTAGCATTTTGGGCTCCCTTTTCCCCCTTGTAACAATCCTATGAAAGATGACTGGGGAAATTATATTTAGCATGGAACAAGCTTCCACTAAGAACAGCATTGAGGAAATTGGGCTCAGTTTCACAATCTGACTGATTAGCTTTTGAAAATCATGTACTGAGCCCATAAAATATGCTCATAAAGTGTTCAGACAAGGAAGGATTTTCTGAGCGCATGCATTTGGCTAAGTTAGCTATACAGTGAAACAGAATATGGTAAAATGTACAGTGGCTCACTGCATAGCAAACCAAATGTCTTGTTTCTTGATATATGTACGGTAGGGCATCATCTTTGATGTTTTTAAAAAATGCGTGCAATATAACTGCTGGCTAATATTATTATTAAAATACGTTCCTTTGAGGGAAGGAATCATATTATATATAAAGTCTGAAATAATAAAGGCATATTTAGTCATAACAACATGAAAATACCATATGAGAATGAAAAGCCTGCTGTCTACTGCACATGCATTCCTGAGACTGAAGAAAACATGATAATGTGTTTAAAAGCAGAACCAGGTGCTCATGAAACTAAACACTCCATTGTATTGGAAAGGCACACAGTCTTCAGGAGACCTGATCAACTCTGGTCTGGTTATTTTAGGACTTGTGAGCTTAACCTGACTTGAAGTTTTCTGTTTTGGTTTAGTTTGATTTTTTGGTTGGGTTTTTTTTTTTTTTCTGGAGTAACTTCAGTTTATTACTCAACAAATGGGAATGCATTGGTTTCCTGTTTTAGAAAGATAATTTGTATGATGTTGACTGCATTGTGTGACTGGATTAAACTTCCACAATATGTCTTTCAGTGAGTGACTAACTGGAATTTACTGCAAGTCAGGGATGACTTTTAAATCAATTCTGTGGAGGCTTCATAATAAGACTTACTGATTGGGAGATTAGTACCAGAAAATACACATACATTATGCAGCTAATACTAAGAGCAAATAGTGCTCAAGAAAACAGCTGTTTCTCCTGCACTCTGAAGGACTACTCCAGAGACAAGTAAGGAAAGTGGAGTCCCAGAAGAATCTATACTGAACCACTCTTACAGTTGAGGTTTTATAACAAATGAGAACATTTGAAATAGCAGGTTACAATCTTTTCTTTTCCTTTTTTTTTTTTTTCCCTTCAGTCCATATGTACAATGTAGAATCTCTAAACAGATGTCTTGGTTTAAAGGCTGTTGTGTTGCTGGGTTTGGTTTTTAGTGCTTAAGTCACTAAAATGTAGAGGACTGAGAGGCTGCTCTGGTTGCATGTTCTGCTGACAGGCTGCTTGGCTATTGCTTCCAGTCGTTCCATTTTCATTTCACCTCAATCCTGTGAAATCATGTCCTGAAATTAAATTTAAGAATGACAGCCCTGCGGTTTCTTTACTCCTGGAGTCTGCACAGCATATTGCTCCCTACACATGTAATGATTGCACATGTCTGTCACAAACAATTAATAAAAAATAAAATCAAGACTTAGAAAAGTGGAAGGGAGATTACTTTCCTCCCTGGATTTCTACCTCATTTTCATCCAGTATGTAGCAGGCAGTATCAGATAATTGTGCCCATTAAGATAGACTTCAGGCACAGCAAGTTAAAAAGATAATTTGTTGGAAAATGAAAGGGCTCTGGAGAGGAGATTTTGCTGGCGGGTGGGAGTGCAGGAGCCAGTGGTGGAGAGCAGGCATTGAATCAAAAGCCATCCAAGGGTGTAAGGAGAGCAGGACCTACAGACTGTAGGTCTGTAGAGACAGCATGGAGCGCCTGGAGCAGGAGAGTGTCTTGAGAGGATAGCTTCCTGCAGGATTTGAGTTGAAGCCCCAAGTCTGTGACTTCACTTGTCTGATCTCAGGAATGATGACTCACCTCTGCAGTGACTAGGGCTACCTGAGGACAGTAGCTTGCTCTCTCTTACTTTATTATCTCACATACTGGTTAGATCTGGGCCTGCCTGATGACCCAAAATGTGGT
The DNA here is from genome assembly GCF_001604755.1 of Lepidothrix coronata. NCBI lineage: Eukaryota > Metazoa > Chordata > Aves > Passeriformes > Pipridae > Lepidothrix > Lepidothrix coronata. Next base: position 8,699,958 of record NW_016690187.1, read on the forward strand.
CAGGAAGCTGAGTACAACAGAAATTTCATTCTTCATTTTGGTTTTTGAAAAAAAAGGGAATTGGTCTGTGTTAAGAAGAGCACTACCTTGCAAAGCCAAACTCCCAAAGTTAGGCATACGCATTAAAAAATTATGTCATCCGAAAGCAGTTGTATAAATTTTAATTATAGCACAATTTTATGTTGGGGAAACCTATGTAAGAAATAGATAGCATATATGTATTTTTTCATAATTTTTCAGTTGCTGAATTTATGACTTTAACTCACTGTGATATAGGAAAAATATTAAGCTATTAGAGAGCATCCAAAGGAGAGCAACAAAGACGGTGAAGGGCCTTGAGGGGAAGCCATATGAGGAGCAGCTGAGGTCACTTGGTCTATTCAGCGTGGAGAATAGGAGACTGTGGGGAGACCTCACTGCAGTTAAAATTTCCTTGTGAGGGGAAGAGGAGGGGCAGGCACTGATCTCTTCTCTGTGGTGACCAGTGACAGAACCTGAGGGAATGGCCTGAAGTTGTGTCAGGGGAGATTTAGGCTGGATATTAGAAAAAGGTTCTTTACCCAGAGAGCAGTTGGGCACTGGAACGGGCTCCCCAGGGAAGTGATCACAGCACCAAGATTGACAAAGTTTGTATGATCTCAGGCACATGGTGTGACTCTTGGGGATGGTCCTGTGCAGGGCCAGGGGTTGGACTTGATGATCCTTGTGGGTCCCTTCCAACTCGGCATATTCTGTGAACTTTCTTTCAGTGTAGGTTTCTCGTGTATACAACTCTAGTGCATGTAGCACAGGTGAATGTCTGTAGGTGTAGGTGAGCCCAGTATTCCTTTATTTGTAAACAGGAGAAAATGCTTTGCACTGAACAATGGGAAGCTGATTTATGTATAACCAATAAGCAGTCTGAGTTAGATTACTGTAACACAAAGCAGTGTTAAAATTAAAATTCATAATCATATAACTACTTTCCAGATTATAACACATTTTCATAATTACAACCATGAGATAGGACATTTCCCTGTTGGGTAGTTTCACTTGTCTTTTTATTGGCATTCTTAAATTTAATTTTCCAGGATTCAGAGATCTGTTTCTACTAGCATGACTCTAAAGTGCCATTGAAAGTAACTCAGTTCTTCAGAATTAGGAAAAGGGATGCTGACAATTAAGGAGTAAGTATGTCAAAAAAACAGATACGTGCTGTACCAATGATTGAAAGCTCAGCATGCTTTGTCTGGCTTCTTAAGGTAGATACTGATAGTAAATGTATTATTGGAAATCACTGGGTTATTTATTTCCAACAAATTAAATTTTCAAAGAATCTATTTCCCAATATGAAATTTTGTTGATGTATTTTTTCCCTTTAAAAAATAAGAGGAATTTTGGGTTGGTTCCAAGGAAAAGTGTAATGAAATGTTTCTAGAATTCACAATTTGCTTCCTGAGCCTGTTGTTACTCAAAGTTGTTTGGAGAGGATGACTCCTCTGGGGCAGGTGTAGGTCCACATTGTTCCATGAGGACTTTTACCTGACATAGTTCTTGGGAATGAAACTGTGAAGTGACTTTAGCTAGAAGGAAAGGAAAGAATGAGCTCAAAAGCCTGCCTGCTTCCTCCTCCCCTGAGAGTCCCTACTATTCTCACACTTACGTAGATGAAGTGGTCAGTTTTTGCCATCTCTTACTTCTCACCTCCGTTTTCTTGCGGAGTGTTATATTTACAAGGATGTGCAGAAAAAGGCCAGAGGAGTATTTATGCACCTGCAGTAGAAGGGAGTGGTTAAAAGCAAGACAGGCAGATTGAGGTAGTCATTGGAAAATTATTTCTTGATAGGATGGATCAACCAGCCCCCTGTCTGTACTGAAAGTGGGAATTGAGTCAAGTACTCCTAATGCCTGACAACTTCACCCTGTATAATCTGTAGCCAGTGTTTTGATTATTAGTTATTAACTTGTATTGCAGAGTGTTTGGTGAAGCACCAGCCTTTATCCTTAATCTCTGCACCCTGACCCTATGCTGAGACCCAGCATATTTTTAAAACCTGTAGAGAAGGTACAGGTGGCCATGCAAGGGAACAGAAGAGGGGCTCCCAGTGAGTATTACTCTCAGCTGTATTGGCAGGACTGAGCTAACCTGTAACACTGATCCAGCTGCAAAGCACATACCCATTCCACCCAGAAGCCTGTGACAAACTGTGCTTGTCTTTGGTTACTGACTCAGGAGAGATAAAAATACCTTTGCTGCAGAAGGGAGAGCAGTTGCGGTGCTGCAGCCTGTGGCAGGGGAGGGAGGGCTGCGCTCTGACTGCACAGGCAGACTGTGCACGAGGAGAGATCTCCTGGCACCCTGAATGTCAGGATGGTGGTCAGCCCCACGGTGTAAATCCTGGCTGTACTAAGTCAGATCAAGAGTTCATTTTTGCTGTGTCTGGCAAAGACCGTTCACACATGCTTGGAGAGCACTAGAAGAAAAAGTACAGGAGTAGAGTGGCCGTCATAGTGTCTCCTCCCGACTGTCAGTGCGCAGCTGGAGGGAGCCCCCTGAACTGGGCTGCCTGGGTGAGCAGCTCCGGGTGGGTATGTCATGGTCTGCCCTGTCCTTTGTGAGCCCGTTGATTTTTGCTCCTAAGGCAACAAGTCCAAGGCTTTAATAGTTGTGTGAAATACTGTTTCCTTTACTTTGTGCAAGGGCTAGCCAGGACCTGACTGCCCGTTGCACATTTCATTGTCAGTTGCACCCGTCCAAACTTCGGGTTTCGATCCAATTGGAAACTGTGGTCATTCACCTTCTGTTAGTATCTGTAAACTCCTAAAAAAAGGCACCACCAGCAAATCGGGGTTCGGGTCTTTGGTGGATGGAGTGGTGCGATGAACTTTGAGTGACATTTGTGTTCGCATCCCTACATGATTTCAAATTGGTGACCCTCTTTTTATATGAAAAGAATCGAAAAATGTAATTTTAGGGGAAATTACAGCGTCAGCGGTCTCGTTAACCGCTCCCGGCCGTACCTCCTGGTGCACGGGCCACGTCAGACGGGGGGATCGGGGAGAGCCGCTCCCCGCCGTGCCCCCTGGGGCTGCCGGTCGCTGCCCTGCCTGTCCCCGCACCCCCGAAGGGCGCGGAGGTGCCATTTTGCAGCGGTGCTTGATTCATCCCGCGGGTGCCTCTCCCGGAGCCCACCAGGCTCCATTGGCTCCCTTGGCTGCGGCCGCCCCGGGGCGGTGCCGCTCCCGCTCCCCGCGGAGCCGCGCCGGGAGCGGGGCGTGCGCAGGGCGCGAGGCGTGCGCGTCCCCGCGCCCCCCGCGCCGGCCGCCGCCGATGGAGGGAGCGGCCGCGGGCTGCGCGTCCCCGCCGCCGGCTGCCGCTGCCGCGCGCCCCCGGCCCGCCGGCCGCCCGCGGGCCGCGCCGAGCCCCCCGCCCCGCCGAGCGCCGGCCCTGCATGGCCGCCCCTGCAGCCTGAGCTCCGCCATGGTCCGCGCCGCCCCGCCAGCCCGAGTGTGACGGGCCCGGGGCCGCGCCGCCTCCGCCGCGCCAGCGATGCCGGCCAGGGAGCCCTGGGCAGCGCACCGGGCGAGCGGCGCCGCGGGGCACCGCGCCGGGCAGCACAGCCGGCAGCGCGATCTACTGCTCGCAGCCTTGGGCATGAAACTGGGCGCTCGGAAGTCGTCCGTGACAATCTGGCAACCTCTTAAACTCTTTGCTTATTCACAGTTGACATCGCTTGTCCGAAGAGCAACTCTGAAAGAAAATGAACATGTTCCAAAATACGAGAAGGTTCATAATTTCAAGGTAAGAAATGTTCCTACTTAATTTCTTTTTCAGGCGTAGAGACTATAGCTTGTGTTTTAAAATGGGTCCGGTATTGGAAAGAAATCATATGTATGCAGACTATGACTTTCTAGGAACTTAAAAGCTGCAATTAAATCTCATTGCCCGTTAAATCAATTAGGCATCTTTAGAACATACCAGCAGAAGAATGAGGACTTTGTTCTTGTCTGCTTGTGTGCGTATGTTTGTTTCAATAATATTTGCCATATCTAGGTTATCTCTTTTATTTAGAATTGGTTTATACTGAGGGAGATGCTAAAGCTGAGAAAAACTGGCAAAGTTTTCTTTCAATCCAAATTAATTAAGTTTTACTTACGATGAAAAAAAATCTCTTAGATCTGTGGTTAGATCTTATGTCAGTTTGTTGCTGGTAAATAGCTTTGGAGGTAAGAAGTGTGTTCTACTGCATCTGGATCGGGCAGATGGTCTGCATTTCCCATAGTTTCTGGCTTTCCTCCTCTGTCAATGAATTGGGTGTGTTGATACCAGCATGGCTTATGCCATGGGGCTGTTGAAGCTACTGGCATGAGCAACTGTTTTAATAAAATTTATTTAGTCTTCTGTGTAAGTTCTAATTATTGTTTTAATTGTTTTAAATAAACAATGCTCTTTGATAAGAGAGAGATATGTCAGTACAACATATGCATGTTTTATGTCTGTATCTGTAATAAGCATCCGGTAAGGATTTAGTAATTTAACCTTTTGGCGGTCAAATGCGTTGGATGATAGGCAGTTTTAATTGTAAGACTAAGTAAATTGATATTATACTGAATTCCTGTAGATGATGGTACAAACTTCATATATAGTATCGGAAGCCCAAATTTTATCTTTAATGTAAAAAAAAACCCTTATCTTTTATTTCTTTTAATAAAAGGGGAGATTGTTAATATAATACATTCATCTGATGATATAAGAATCTGTTAAATGTCTCTTATTTTCAGTTTTGATTTCCATCACATGCCTGGGCATATGTGAATGTACACATGCATGCACATATGTAAATTTACCTATCCTCCATTTGATTTTAATTAAACCACGTTTTGGCTTATGAGTTCAGATAATCACCAAAAGTGGAAACTTTCTGTGATCAGGATGGTTTGTTTGATTTGAGTTCTTATGTAAAACATGAATTAGAAAACCATGTACAAAATGGTATGTAAGAAATGTTTTAATATGAACGCTTGGCATAAAATAATCCTGACTGTCAGTTAAATACAGAGCATTTCTTCACAGGCTCCTGAGGCGTCCTAAAGATATGAAATGTCTTGCATGTCTCGTTTGTTCCTTAGAGTTTGAAGATAATTCTTGCAGATGGCAGCAGATAGTGATTGTTCCATGTACTACAGTGTGTGTAGGATAATACGGATTTAATTTTGTGCACATCTGTGTTCCCTAGTTGTTTTCTTTAACAGCCTGAAACACATCTGTTTTGAAAATAATCCGATCACCTGATTTTCATTCATTTGGATTTGTTTATTTGTTTTTCTTCCAGAAATTGTTTATGGAAAGTTTGGAAGCTGTGAGCTTTCCAGTCTTTTTCAAAAACAGACTGTATGTCTGCTCCAAGGTCATAGCTACAGTACAAACTTTCCACACGGATTTTTTTTCTTCATGATAGTTTTACTGTAGTTCCTCTATATGTACAGTTGCCAGAAAAATATACCTTGAGAAGTAACTCTTTTCTCCAGGAAGTGGAATGGAGTCACACAGATAATTTTTGCTATAGGAAAGCAGAAGAGGACAAGCCTCTTACTGTGGCTGCAACGAACCTACCTGCTGAAGGAATGCTGCTGATGTTCATGAACTCTAAATATGGCAACTCTCACATTGAAAACAAAAAGTAAACTCTTAGTAATTACTGTGTTATGGATCTAAAATGTATGACCATCATTAGCTCATGTGCTTCTCTCCTTTATCATTCCTTGCATCTGTCAAATTTTTCTTCTCACGTGTATAGATGTCATCATTTAAAATGTCTGCACAAGTCTCCTAGGTTGCCTGCCAAGTAGCAAATGTGCCACCCATGTGGGAAGGAAGGAAATGTCAGGTCCAGAGTCTTCAACCTAGAATTTTGAAACAAAACAAGAAAAAACAACCCAGAAACAATATAAATTTATCTAGTTCAGCTAACCAGCAGTGACTGCTGTCCCCAGAGGCTCCACGGCAAACAGGAGGACTCCCGCTGCTTTGTACCTCTGCGGCTAATCTGCTTTTTCTTTTGCAGGCACAAGGCAACAGATAGGGACCCAGCTGCTGCTTTGATCAGTCACATCACTAGTCACAGAAATGAAGGGGGCTTGGAAATCCTTTTATACTGGAAATGCTGTAGCATCCTGGCAGAGGGGGAGAAGTGAAGAGTCATTAATGCACAATAATAAGCACCGTTGTCTTGGAGAAGGGAAGATGACAGCAGCAGCCGCTCCAGATGCAGGCTGGGGTTAGCAAACACCCAAGAGACTTGGCCGCAGGCTAGGAGACCTCAGTTCTCCCTCCACCCCTACAGCTCCTGTCTCTTTGAGGTGGGTAGGTGGGGATACAGGTGAAGTTTGAACCCTTAGTCCCTGTTGCCTGCAGCAAAACTCAGGTAGAGGAACACGTTGGCAGAAGAGCAGTGTAGCAATGGTCATCATAGAAGTGCAGATGCCTAGGGGAGGGGTGAACATGAAAGCTGCTTTTAAATCATTGAGAGGATTCCTGAATAAATCTATTAACCTATGTTTCGCTCCAAGGGTTGTTTGAAAGAAGAATGTAAAGACAGTTTTGCTAGGAGTGCTGACACAGCTGGGGTTTTGAGAGATTTTAATCTTATTTAAATCTCCTGGAATGCGAGTTGTCTTCTGCCTGAAGGGAGCAGGCTGACTAGCCGGGGTGACAGGGAGCTCTGAGGGCAGAGCTGGTCGGTAATGGTCTCCAGCTCTGTAATATTCTCCTGACTGCAGAGGTTTGGTCTCTGATGAGCACATCTCAGATGCAAATACAGAGTGGCTGAATTCTCTTAAATTGATCTCTATAAATAAAGAAAGGGATGATGATTTAGAAATGTCAGTTCTGACTAAGTTTTTAATTCCTGTCCCTTGGGGTGAGAGCTAGGTATTAAAAATATTTTTAAGCATATTTTTACCTTTTCAAATTTATTTTAAAAAATTAAATTAGCATTTCTGTGTTCTCCTCTATAAATCTAATACAGAAGATTCATCTTCTATTAATTCAAATATATCAGCTGAAAGAGACTTACATTATTTGACACAACATTTTATTTAGCTCTAATTGAATACTGGGATTTGAAGGTGAGCTAGGACTGTGAGTGTGATTTGACTGGGTCTGTCTATTTGCATATTTGATTACTTTTGCTTTCATTTACTCTGCTTTTCTGAAATCCAGCACACCGAATGAGATCTCTTGTAAAATGAATCATCAGACCAAATCAGGACAGTCACTTCACAGTCCTCAAAATTTCAGCCCTACCTTCTCTCACAGAAAGGCTTTTTCTTTGTTTCAGTTTCTTACCCACCATGGGGAATAAATTTCCCCACACTCTCTGGTACAAACTTATCCATATGGACATGTGTGTGCTCATTCTTCCACCCAATGTAGATGAACAAGAGCATCTTCTATTTAGAAGCACTGGGAGACCTGTGGTGTGCTCTTTGAAATACTGACAGGGAGCATAGCTGAAGCCAGTGGCGTTACTTTCTTACAAAAAGAAGCTTTATCATGGGGGAAAGTTCTGTAACAGAAGAGTTACAGAGTTCTGTAATTTCATAGAAGTGGACAAAGTAGAATCATGCTTAGTTTTTCCCTGAAACTTATTCTACACCTCAACCCAATAAGAATGCTGTTTACGGTCCCTTATAAATCTCATACTTGCTTATCTTGTCCCCAAAAGGCAGTAACTGTGATAGCTTGTAAATTAAAATCAAATTTCTTGACCCAGCTGATATCTAGTCTATTCAATAACTTTAAGGTAGGAAGCAGGTGCACACCTCCTGGGCAGGCAAGTGAAAGAGGAGCTTCAGGCAACAGCAGGAACCACAAATTTGAGGAGAAAATGGGCCTGTAGCAAGGTGCCATGTGGATTGAAATGTTCCAGGTTGGTTATTGAGAGGAGGACTCAGTGGAGCTCTGGGTTAGGATGTGTGAGGTGGGCTCTAGGCCAAAGGACTTACACAGCAGGGTAATCCAAGCTGTGTTTAAGGTTTTCCCCATCTTCTCTCTCTGGTGAGGCAGTTTATTAGGGTAGTGAATACACAGGATTCCCCTTGCTCAGTCCTCTGCACTTTCCCACTCTGCATCTTCTCATCTCTCCATCTCCCCTCTAAATCCCATAGTTTTTTGCTGACAAAAGAGAAGATACACCTAATGAGATACCTCTTGCCCAAGTCCATCCCTACCTGACATGGAATATCTTCTGCACCTCCTCGCTACCTGGTGCTGTGCTTTGGACTTGGGCACTGACCTTGCTTCTTCGCCTGTCATTTGTGTGAGGTTGGAGAAAATGGTAAAACTATGCTTAAAAAATGTTAATGGTAAGGAGCGCTGTTGTGGAAGAGGAGCATTAGCTGGGAGTTATGGGATGATAGCTTAAAAGGAAGAGGAAAGTGAAAATTTGAGATTAACAGCAAGAAATCCCCTGGGTAGTGAAATTTGTCAGTCAGTGCAATAACCTCCTTATTGCTTGGCAAATATAAAATAAGCCTGGACAAAACACCTTAAAGGTCATCCCTCCCCTCCAGCTTTTGTGACTCATGGACCCTGGGGAATTTTTAGCTTCCTTGGCTGGTTACAGGTATTCCTTCAGACATCTCTGGCTCCTGATGATTTGAGCCAGCGGAACACCCTGCAGGTGTTTTCTAACTGCCAGTGGTCCAAAGCACAGACCCACTCTTCTACCTGCATTATTGCTGTGGTGCTTCACTGAAGCAAGAAGGTGTCTGTGCCTGTCAGAGCTGAACTGAAATGTGTGTTTCCATGCATCATTTTCCATAGGATATTGTCTCATTTCTCTCTTACGGTTCACAAAATGGATATGTCTCCAGAAGACTATTTTTTGCTGTGTTTCTGTGCAGTACTTGGTACTGTCATGCTGTTTCCTAGTCACTATCTTACTAATGCCTGACGGCACAGTCAATTAATTGTAGTAAATAACAGTTGCAAGTTGCCGCTTGCTGAATCAGTGAACATTCAGAACATAATTCCCTTTCAAGCCAGCAGTTCTTCCAGAGAGGAGAGATGTTTTTCCATGGTTGCTTAAACTATGTCAGCCAAGATGCTGATGAGCCTTGTCTGTTGAGATTCCTCATCTCCCTCCTCAACTGAAGCAACATCCTGGCTTTTTCTTTGAGGGTGGCCCATCTGAAAGGCTGAATGGGAGCTCCAGATTAGAGACAACGTACTTTTCCAGAAGTAACTGGAGAATACAGCCTTAAATATGCACAAGAAGTGAAGGCTCAGGTGAGGATCAGTCCTTACTGCAAAGAGTTTGCTAGTATAGACAGACTTAAGCATCACTTTAATGGAGAGACTGCTGATTTTAACAAGAGTTGCTCTGCCAGTGAAACTTGCCCCGCTTCCTTGAAACAAATAAGCCGCCCTGGCCCTGGCTCGGATTTTACCAGTGCAATTGTATCTGTGCTAGATGCTTTGCTAGTCAAAAGGTCGTAGCAAATCGCTTCCATGCCACATCTTATTCTAACAAGAGCTGCTCAGCAGAGCCATGCCTAAACACTAGGAAACTGGGAGATGGAAAATGCAGAAGTGCTGCAAAAAGACCAGAAACTATAACAAACGGTTACTATATTAAGCAGAGCCATTTTTCTGTGACTTGTACTGTGAACTCGTTTCTATTTCTGATGATCTGAAAACTGGGGCAGATGCCAATTTGGGGTAAATTGATCTAGTTCCACTGAAAAGAGGATGCTGGGGTTTTTATTTGGAAGGGACCTGGCACTGAACATATTTTCAAAACATCTTTAATTGAACCACTGCACTCAAATGAATATTCAGAGAGAGAGCTGGGTGCCTTTAGCACAGTCCCTGGGGAGAGTCACTGTGCATTCTGACAGATAAGAAAACCTCAGGAAATTCGATGTTTCTATTAGACTCCTAGTACTTGAGGGGAAAAAAATTGTTCAAAGGCAGAGAAAATACCTGGAGAACGTAACTGGAGGAAAACTGCCACAAAACTTCTGAGAAGACCTCATCAACTCTATGTTGTTGCTTCTGATAGTATATTATAAAACAGTTCAAGCCAGAAAAGCTTTTAAGCATTGATGGATTTTAGTCTCCTAGGCTATTTATTTTATGTTACTTTTTTACTTTTTTTGGAAAATCCAGGCCTTTTCCAAAGCAGATTTCAAATAGCAAAATATTACTTAACCCTTTCTGGTTTCCTGGTGCTAGTCCCTGAATTCAGGTTTTGCCTCTGTTAAGAAAAAAAAAGCGGGGGGGGGAAGAGAGAGAGATAAAGCCTTTTTCTAAATCCTTGATTTATTTAAGCTGAAATTTCTTGCCACCACACCAACAGTTTTATTAGTCCTCAAGTGTGGATCCTGTGAGTCTTCCATGTGCACAGCCTGAAACCAGAGCAGCTCTCCTCTGTGGTGAACCTAGGAAGTGCTCTGCTGGGGAGGACTGGGACTTTACCTTTTAGAAGCTTGTAGAGCATGTTATGCTCTCTTACGGTCAACAGCTTTTCCTCCAAATTAGCCTTAGCATCATTGCAAAAGCATTTATTAAGGAATCTCTCAGGGGTTTATATCCCATTTACATCATTGCATTTATTATATTTACACCATTACATATAACATATGTGGTATGTGTCTATAGAAATATACAACTTTAATTCTGAGGATTTTATTCTATTTTCATCTCCAGTTTCAGAATGTTTTGAATGGACACATGTATCGAGTAACTTGGACCTGGAATAAAATGCAAAATGTTTCAGTTTCCAGATATCAATTTAAGGAAAATCTGCTATTCCATCCTGAAAGAAAGGTGGCCATTTTCATTCAATTTTCAAGCAAAAAAGCCAACAACCTGGTATTCTTGTTTACCACATTGGCTCTCATAGAACACAACCTAACCTCAATTTCCAGTTGTTCCCATCTCTGCTGACACAGTCAGTGAAAACCAGAAAGTAAACAAGACATGACACTGCTCCTGGCTCTGAGTGGGAGAGGACCTGGAGGGAGGTTGGCCTGCTCCACATTCGTGTCAGTGCCCACTGGCAATAACGATGCTATTTATACTCCATGCTCTGAATGAGCGTTCTGACAGCTCTCCCCTCAAGAGCTGCTGGGCAAAGTCATTGGGGTGGTCCCAGGCTGGCTTCCCGTGATTACCACCCCAGCTGGGCTAGCCAAAATCAGCTCTAGTTTTGGAGAAAGGTATGTTCCAGGGGCCTCAGTTACATTCATTTCTGTTACATCTTCACATGAAAGCAGTTATCTTGCAGATATCTCTGCCGTGTGGGTTGTCATGGCTGTCTTTTTGCTTCTTACATTACTCATCAGCAGCAATATTTTCCTCATAGGAGAAATGTTGTGTGCTGGAATATTCGGAGTGCTTGAGACCTTTGTTTTGGAGACACTGTCTAATCATCATAATATACAAAAGGATTAAATCGAAGCATTACCCAAACTTATGGTTGAATTGATTGACTTTCGCACTCATATCTCTTCTGTACCCTTCACACCCAGGCTGTGTGTGTGTCTGGACCAGGAGTGGATGAAAAGGACATGCTTATTGGATGCCAGCAAGGTTGTGCTCAGTGCCTGTTAAAATCAACTGTGACAGGGAAGACAGACATTAATAATACGGGCTGAGTTCATCGTTTTAATTGAGATTTACAGAGTCTCCCATATCCATGTAGAGTCCCAACAGGCAGAATTCAGTTGGTGGAACTGCAAATCAGCTAGGATCACTGAGCTGACAGCCTCCATCAGCAGTGTCCCATCATCCTTGGGAATTTGTTTAAAAGACAGTATAGCCAGCAGAACTGTACCTTTGGAGCACCATGTGGTGCAAAGCTGGGTGCATGCCATGTATTCAGTCCCTGGTCGACTTGGTCTCCTCTCTGAGCACCAGCAAGCCTTCTGCCTGGAGTGTAGGACTCTGGTAGCCCAAGAGGGTAGATCAGCAGTATTTTTTTCCATCCTTTTTCAAGTTGATGTATTTCACCCCAACACAGATGATAGTGCCTGGATTTTCCAAACCCTGTTACTCTGACCAGCAGTTCAGTGTGGAGAGCTGTGGAAGAGATGCTCTGTACAGAGCAGGGTCCTGATGGAGCAAGCCTTCAGGGAGACCATGGCAGCAGCCTTTCAGCAATGGAAGGCTTTTTTGTATACTGTCACAAACACTTCTGGTTTTTGTGCTCAGTGTTGATTTTCCATAACCATAGTTTTTCAAGTCCAGCCCTGCTTCTTCCCATCAGTGGCTTAAGCTCTGCTGATTCACTGACTTCTCTTGTATCACATTTGCACAGCACTTTGCTGATAGTTCCTCATTCTCTTCCTCCTTGCCTTGGCAACTCATATAAGTCTCCCAGTTAAGAGTATGAATTATTTGCTGCCTCATTCTTGATTTTCAGATAGCAATCAAGAGTAGCTGAATAACTGCCTAGGAAAAACCAAAAATGTAAAAAATAAGTGTAGTTATGAGATACATGGGTAACTAACTTCAGCAGTGACCTTTATAGAGCCTGAGAAATAATGATGAGAGATCTGCTTGAGGAGTTCACAGCTTGTGGGATAATCTGTTGTCAGAGCCACTGGATCATTTTTTATTTGATTCTCCTAAAAATTTGTCTTTTCTAAGAAATATTTTAATTAAATGTGAAACAAAAGTAAGTGAAATTCTGTAACACAGTTATTAATCACAGGAGTTAAGCTATTTTCCCCTTTGTATAAGAAAATATCTTTCAAGCCTAAGCAAAAAACTGTTCTACTTAGATCACAGTAGTTAAATGCTTATTATACCTTGCCGATATTGCAGGAGACTTCAAAATAGAAATGGCTAGGTGTAAACCCAGTGTGAGGCTCTCCTCTTACCTCAGACTTGCAGGACAGCTTAGTAACAGTATTTTTGTCTAGTTTTTGAAGTGGGTATTGTGCTTTAAAATTATCTAGACTTTTCTTTTAAATTTATTTTTTTCCCTTGGAATTTTATAAATTAAGATTAAAACTAGTTAAACTTGTTCTCCCACTCACTCATTTTCCAGATTCTTAAAAAAAAAAAAAATCACTTCCATTTGAAGCCTTATGGAAAGAGAGAGAAGATTTTTGGGTGGGAGTGAGAATGGAAGGATTGGGAGATATAAAGCCACAGTTGGCAATCCTGCTTTCTCACATTTTATAAGACAGTAAAATCTGCATATGGCAGATGCTCTTTTTATAAGGGGAAAGAAACCTCTTGTAATTTAAGTCAGGATCTCTGGGACTCTGCTGGGTGTGTTTTTAGAAAATTTTCTGGAAAGCATCTTTAAGTTTTGAAAGCAAGCAAGTTGCTTGGCAGGTTTTTAGAGTGGGGAATTAAATATAAAAATCAGAATGCTGTATTTAACAGTATCATGTAGTAAATGGAGTATTGTTTGCAGGTGCTGGCTCTTGAACTGGCTAAGGGATGCTAAGGTGTTTCTTTTCAGCATGCTGCCAGGCCCCATCCTCCAGGAAGAACTATGATTAGTCTGTTCTGACCTCGGAAGACCAATTTTTCAGTATTTTCTGGCATCACTTACTGTATCTGATTAAATTCCCAGAGATGGCGTGTATTCAGACAAGCGCAGGGTTAGCTGTCCAGTTCCAGTCCGTGGTAGTGGGAAGACTGATGCTCTGGCACCACTGAGCTCTGGGAAAAGACAACACTGCTTAGAAACCCCAAAAGAGACTTCAGAGCTGATCTTGCGGGGTTGTGTACACCAGGGGTGGAAGGACAACGTGACCTTTGGGCCTCCTGATTAATATTGCCAGAGAACCTCCCTGTTGCATGTCAGATAAATGATGAAGGAAAGTAGAGCATTATGGGACACAGAAAAACCTACCTTCACCTTTTAATCTGTTTGAGTTTGCAATCAGAATAATGGATGAGAAGAAGTAATTTGGATGGGGCAGCGTAAAGCAGATCAGGCTCTGAATAAATCTTCTCACTGATGATATGGAAAGGCATTTCAATATTTGGATGAAACCTGACTGCATGGGATGAGAGAACAGTGCTAATGATGCTGAAACAGTGGTCCTGAAGGGCAAAGTTAATCCTGGTCTTGTGAAGGATGACCAATACATGCAGTGTTGGTAGGGAAAAGGAAAGTCTGCTTTGTCCTTGTCATTTTTAAGTTGATGATGAGTCATGTAAGCCCTTTTGAGGGGTGAGCTGAGAGCCAGGGTATTGTTAGGGGAACTGGTTGTCGTAAAAAGGTAATTTTTTGTTTGTATCTGGGTGGATCATAGTTATTAGACACATAAGAGAAACTTAGGTCATAGGAAAAGGTCATAATAATATAAATGGAGGCAAAAGATTGGAGTGGCAGATTTGGGATGTGATAGACTCTGCAGAAGAGTTCCTAAGGAGAGTCAGGAGGAAGTGGAAGCATGCAGACCACGGTGGGGAGCAAGATGCCAAGAAGGAAGGATGTTCACTGCTAAAACAACAGCCAATTAAGAGACTGGACATCTGAGGTTTAGTGAGTATCAGTACTGGAGACAGCTCTGGAGAGGCCATGTTAGGACCTCAGCACCTAAGGACAGCATTAGAAATGCTTCAGTAAATAGCATGTTTGGTGAATTTGATGAGTTGAAATCAGCAACCAGAGAGGCATAGGGTAGGATAGTATAATTCTTTTTATTTAGAGAGAAATATTAATGTGTCAGAATTTGTTCTTGTTCTGCCTAAAGAAAGAAGTCAAAATGTCATCATTTCAAGGAACGAGACAAAATCCCCCCCCTTTGCAATCAGAGATACTAAAGCCAAAATAAAACAAAAAACCTTATAAAACTGAGAAGTGTTCTGAAAAGAAATTATTTGTTGTCCAGACTTTTGAAATGTCACTTTTTGTTTCAATATTCCTCAAGAGAGTTATTGAGAATATTTTAAATAAGTGGGGTTTGGGGGGAATGTTAATTTGACACACTCCTCCTCCCCCAAAAAAGATGGTAACTGAAATGAGGTGCTTTTTTCCCCTTGAAAAAGTTTTGTTAGTCCTGCAGACATTAAAGACAGTGTTTTGCTTGAGGATATTAGAATGTTCGTATTCTGGGAAGGAAATACTGCCAAAGACCTGAATAAAAAACACAAGACTGAGGAATAAAACCAAGAGGATGTGGGTAGTGCAGGTGGGAAATGGAGAGAAAGTTGTGAAAAATGGCTTTGTGGTGAGAGGAAAAAAGAAAGTGGAGCTTACAGCTGCCGACAATCTTGTCATCATTTGCTTTGCAGAAGTCAGCTGGAGCTGCAGGGAGCAGAGGGCTGGTGGAGCACATTGCACCTCCCAAAGGCACGTGGCAGTGGGTGCGGACGGCAGCAGGCAGGGCCGGGGGAGGCAGCCTCTGCCTCGCTTTGCACCATTATGCTTCCGTGGAGGCAATCGGAAACCCAGCTTAGCAAGAGGGGCATGTGAATTACTTGGTGACTTCACAAGTAACTTTCCAGGCTGTCACAGCAATCTACCTTACTGCTGCTCTGGAGGCAGCAAATGCACAGGAGGCTGCAGACCTTCCTTTAGCCAAACCTGAAATGTGGTCTGAATTGCTCTGGGTTGTCACTTGGTCGGGGCAAGTATCAGCTGGGATCCAGCTGCTTTGTATGTCAGTGGTGTGGGCGACCCTTGGACCTCAGTCAGGCCACTTCACCTTTCGGTATTTATAACCAGAGCCCTGTGCGGATTTTAGGAACGCACATTTCCACCAGCTCCATCTCTTTTCTGCTCCACACTGATCCAACCAGGCAGTGCACAAGTGTGAGGTTATGCCCGCTCCAATACCCATGCAGTAACTCTGGAGAACCAAGTGACTTAAGCCTAAAGCATTTTTACTATATTTCACTGCAAATTTCATTTCTTTATGATCGTCAGTTACTGATTCTTTTTGTCAGCCTGTCTATTCTAAATAGCAGCTCAAAGCCTTTTACACTGGCTAAGGAAGTAATGATTTTCTCTGTAAAGAATCCTGTGGTTTCCTACAGCAGGAACTTTATCAGAATAAAATCAGAAGCAGTTAATGGTGGCTGCAGGATTTGTAACAAGCATGTGAGCCAGGAATGAAAACAGCATCGGGTGTTTTTCCTTCTTTAGATTAGTTTTTTTCCTGGTTCAGTGGATTCTTTTTTTCCATTTTGGATTTTGGATTTTCAGTATGTAGCCTTAGTCTGAAAAGAATTAATTTCCTTTTAGAATTATTCTAAAATGGAAAGTCTCTAAGCACATTTGCAGTATTTCTGTGTGGCACTGGTATTTTTGCCTGAGGTGAAATCTTGCAGCCCCCTACGCATTTCACACAGTACCTTATGGAAGGGAGAAGACATTTTAGATTGAAAGGTGAACTCTTGCATGGTTGCTGCAAAAGCCTCACCTTGCGGCCAAAATCCTGCTCAGACAGAGGGATGCCGAGAGGCAGGAGAAGGGCTCTGCCCAGCCATTGCTTCTCTGCCCTGTCTGGTCTTGGAGCAGACCCCTACAGACCCAGTTCTGCTGCTCTGGATGGCCTAGGATGGAGAACTCCTGTTTTCCATGAGTCTGCAAGAGTCTTGGTTCTTAAATTTTTCTTAGTTCCTTTCTTCCTTTCCTGCAGTGATAAAGGGAAGCTTCCAGCAACTGCATGTGGTGCCTTCTAAGAAGAGGAATTCTGCCCTGTTGAGACACATTGATACTGTGAAATAGTTGGGTCATTTTTTGTGACTTTTCTTTCTGCTGCTCTCTTCCAGGTGCACACGTTCAGAGGCCCACACTGGTGTGAATACTGTGCCAACTTCATGTGGGGCCTCATTGCTCAGGGAGTAAAATGTGCAGGTAACAGTTGTTCAGTCTTCTGAATCCTGGTGTTGTAGCTATGTAACATGTTGCCTTCTCCACCATAACACCATGGGGCAGGGTTCCAATCAGGCCCCTGTTAAATGGAAGAAGGAAGTGTATCCACTCTGCTGATGATGTTTTCAGGTACCTGTAACTCCTGTGTAACTCACTGGAGTTACGTAAAGCACTTCTCAAGGACTCATGGAGAGGAAACAGTAATCATCATTAAGGGTTTTTTTTCCCCATCCTTTTACAGTGGAGGATAAAAAAGATAGATGCATAATTAGTTTTATTCCTTTTATACTATTCTGTGTATTGGTAGGTGTGAGAAAGTCACTGAGGATCTTAATGTGCAAGGTGGGCATCAGCAAATTTCATGTTACTGCTCTGAAATAGACATTCGGGTTAATTTTTTATGTAAACCAGCAGACTCCCACCATGCCACAGACCCTAAGTCATGTGTCCTACTTGCAAACTGAAAAGAAGGTAAGAAAAGGGATGATGAATAAGGGATGCCTACTGAAATGTTACATGAGCACTCAGGTGCTGGTAGAAATCTATTACACGCATGGGTGTCACTGCGGGCGTTTCTGTGATAAAACGTCTCTGAAGGAGAACAGTTTACAATGTTATTGATAAGATTCTTCTGAAAAGAAAGGACAGTCAGCTTTTTTCAAAGGCAAAAAAAAAGGATCAAAGTGGTCAAAATAGTTTACTGTATTTGAAAAGTATTTTATGATATTCTAGCAAGGAACCATATTTATAAAAATGGTGCAAAGAGATGTTGATGTATGAAGACCTGCATACGTTGCCCTGGAAACTGAATTTTCAAGCTAATTTAAGAAAATCTGCTCTGTCTAAGGCTTTCTGAAGTCTTGTCTCAAGCAAATAAGAAGACTTTTTATCACAGAACTGTGAAATAATGTAAAATTTAGAATAATTTCTAGCCAAGTAGGATTGGAATATTTTTAAATTCTTCACCCGTAATTATTTGAATGCAACATTTTGTTGTTATCAGTAGCCTCTGCACTGTCCAGGATGGATTAGAGAGTGCAACTCTGTTTTAAGACATGATTATGTAAAAATGGCATTTTCTTTCTCAGTATTTTCCCTCTACTAAGAATATGGGGTTGCAGCCACATCCTTCACTTGTGAATGAAGATTGTACTTTTTACTGCTGTTGATTTTACACAGGATGTACAATGCTAGGAGAGAAAGAAGAAGCTTAATTTTGGTTTTGAACTGTTATCTCATTAGTCATTTTTTGATGATGCTTGAGTCAGTAAGTGTGCCATCTTCCTTCCTTGCTTGCCTCAGATTCCTCAGTTAGGGTATTTAGGAGAGATATCAGGTATTTTTCAGATCAGTGTTTGGTAACTTTGATCCACAAAACCAGTAAAAACAAACAGTATGAAGACTTACAATGCTGCATGTCACTGTAAAATTAATACTATTGCATTTACAATTAAACCCAAAGATTTTGTACTGCCTTTTTTTTTTTTATGAAGTAGAGCTGATTTTCTAGATTTATGCAGATTTTCTAAATTGTAGATTTGGAAAAGCTTCTGAAGTCTGGTTTTCTTTTCTTCTTATGAGAATGGTAATAAGTACTTCATGTGTCCTTTTTCCTCCTTGCAGCGTAGAGGAACATATGTGTATTAGATGACTTCATAGGTTCGGAAACTATAATTAGGGTTTTCTGTCTTGTGTGAGGTTTCATGTCGCTGTTGGTAGCTCCCAGTAATTTCTGTGATCTTATTTATATTTTTAAATCCCATGTCATACAACCACACTTTCTTGCTGGAGTGACAGCAAGGTGTTGGGGCAGGAGGATGCTGAGGTTTACTGAGCCATGCTCAAGGTCGTGGGCACAGCTGGCACAGCTGGACAAGCTGCTGATGTGCAGCACCATGAGCTGGGGTGTGAGAAGGACCCATGGAGTAGTGAGGCTGCCAAGCAGTGCTCCCTCAGCCCAGCAGGTCTGGTTGCTGCAGTGTGTCCTGCCTGGCTCACTTGTGGTTGAGGAGCAGAAGAGTCGGGCTTTCCCAAGGGCATGGGTTGCAGCTGACCCACCTGGCTTGTCCTCC
This sequence comes from Lepidothrix coronata, assembly GCF_001604755.1. Taxonomy (NCBI): domain Eukaryota; kingdom Metazoa; phylum Chordata; class Aves; order Passeriformes; family Pipridae; genus Lepidothrix; species Lepidothrix coronata. Next base: position 8,718,865 of record NW_016690187.1, read on the forward strand.
CCTCACCACAAGGCTGGCTTTGAGCCAGTGGCCATCCTCAATGATAGCTTCCCAAGGGCTTCCCAGAGGATTTTATTCTCATAGGTTTCATACAAATCAGCATCTCGGCAGAGGAGAGGGACCCTGGGCAGAGCCCTGTGGAGGTGGAGATGGCAGGACAGGATCAGCAGTTCCCTGCTCTGCCTTGTCTGTGTCTCACTCCCAGCAGTGTCTGCCCATTCCTGCCAGCTGAGGCTGTGCAGGGCGGCCAAGCCAGAAGCTGTACAGACCTGGGCGTTTCGGAGGAACGTCGGAGGTACACAGACATATAGTGAGGGCCTGTGTAACCAGTGTTAATGTGCTGATGTGGAAGAGCTCAGGCTTGAGTGTTGTGAGTTTGGCTGAGTTTATGTGGTCTTACAGTGCTTTAAAAAAAAAGAAAAAGGTAATCATTTTGCTTCTGAACTGAGCTATTTTAATATGGAGACAATGAGGCACGGTAAACTAGGAGCCACATGAGGCCATTGCTTTTCAGAGTGGATTTGTACTCCAAAAAAATTACAGCTTTTAGCAGGACACAGCCTACTTGCATTCAGATGGAGTTCAATGCCACTCCAGGGAAATCCACAAAATCTGTTTGATGGTCTGTACAATCATTTTATTGGAAATACCTATGAGCAAAACTGTATGGATCACAGGAAGTTTTATACTTTTTAAAGCATCTGCTTTTTATAGCAAACAGTTGCACATCTCAAAAGGATTCTGTTGTGCAGAAGTGGTAAGTTTAACAAATAGAAATGGATTACAGCATGGACTGCTCTCGACCATTTTAAATCCTTTTCTCTGCAGAAGCACAAAAACATGCAAGAAGATAAGTGTGAGACAGTCCAAGACTGGACAACAAAGACAAATGTTACCCATTTCAGAAAGGAGGAGGAACTGGAAAAAACGGAGCTTATTTCTAATGGCTGATAGTTTATGTTACACAAACTAGGCCAATCCTTTGAAAAATAATAAACCAGAACTAAATGTTCATAACAGGACGCATGCCATAGCAACCAGAAGGATGCCTTAGCAACTTCAACTTGATTCATGCTTTGTTCCAGTCCAGTCCAGCATAGCTGAATGTGTCCCTCTCTGTCTTTTGGCAGAGCATGTTCAGTATCTTGTCAAGTTCAGTCCTGTATGATTAACCCCTGGAAAGTGGATTCTCCCTAGCTTATCCTTGTTCAAGATTTATGGCAGACAAAGGAGGAGGACCACATCTTTTCCTTCCATAAAGACGAGGTGTAAACATAGGCAGCACGTTGGACAGCTGGTGGATGATTATTAGTTGAAGTAAGAAGTTGGCTGCTATCTGGACTACAAGAGTTTGGGGATTAATACAAGCCACCAAACATGGGAAGAACTTCATTGTCTTCCAAAATTAAGACTTGGGGTGATGTCCAGGATCTGGATCTTGTAGGACATTAATTGGTGGACATAATATGTGGTCTGACTTCTGCTGAAGATATATCTAGCAGAAGAGGAATAGTTTCTTTTTCCTTAGATGTTATTCTCTCAAATTTGGTCTTTATTTCATCAACTTCTTTAAAGACAGATTTGCTTCCTTAGAGTGAATCCTTAAAATAAGCATCTGCCCTACTGCCTGAGGGTCATACTTCCAACTTTTGCATCCAAGCCACAGGCCCTTAAAAATTTTGTGATATGAAGGCTCATCTGTATGCAAGGAACCTGCCTTTTCTGATGACATGCTCCATCTCTAGTGTGCTTTTCTTCAGGCTTCTGCCATAAATAGAAATTACTGAAGAAGTATTTGAAATTATAATGCCACCACCTTGTGTGAACATTGAAGCTCAGTAGAAGCTAGTGAAGGCATAAGAGTTTGTCCCAGCTCAAAATTGAGTGCATGAACTTAGAAAAACATATTCTTAATTACATTTCTCCCATGTAAGGCTCCCCCATCCTCATGGGGCTCATCCTGTTGCCCAAAATGTGTTCAGAAGAGAAACTATTAACAATATTCAAAGAAAATTTGCAGATGTGCACCAAGGAGTTCATTCTGTGAATGATACGAGCATGTAACACCTGGTAACATTGACAAGAGAATAACGTGTGTTCTCAGAGACTAGAGCATTAATGGTGCTGTTAGTGTACTGCCCAAGTGGACTGGTAGACAAGTAGATTAGTAGATTTATTAAGCTGCTGCATGTGTCCAGCTCATCAGAACTCTCTAAGTCCTTGCTCTGTACCCTTTTGATTGTTGTCTTTAATGAATAAGCAATTTAATCAAAAGGTTTCTTTGGAACAGACTGGTTACAAAGCATTAATTAGCTTATCTTAAAAATAATTTTATTTAAATCTATTTCACTGGATGCTTTTGATAGTGTTTTGGGCTGCTCCTTGTAACACCTGGCAGCACAACCCTCTGAGGCTGTACAGGAAGCACCATTTCTGCTGCCTTTATAGATTTGCTCCAAACCATCTCAGCTTGCTACCCATGCACCACTTGCCTATCTTTTGCTTTCCTTGGAGCAAGTAACTTCTCACTGGACAACTGATAGAGATAAACTTGCAGCAAAACTATCAATGTGCAGGCAAGCAGCTGCCACTAGCTGAGCCCAAGCAATATTGCTGCCAGCCCTGAGCACAGTAAGCCCTGTGGTTCATTTTCAGAATTTTTAAAGTACAGTCTCAAAGCGGGATTGTTTTGTGAATGACTACTTAAGTGTTTAATTTCCCCATTTCATCCATTTCCTTCTCCAACAATTGAAAGATGTACAACTGGCCCATTTCCTTTGCTATTTTGTTTTGCCTTGCTATGAAATCTTTTGTGTTGGACAGCCCTGTGCTCCTCCATTGGTGTGTAAGGATGAAGGAGAGCACAAAGGAGCCTGTGCATCCCAAGGTGTTAGTTTTGTAGGCAGAATGCTCACGCTTTTAGTTCCTGGAAGACTGGCTGACAATCTTGTGACTTAAGTCAGCAAAGGGAAATGCAGAGTGGGCTCATCATGTTGCCCACTCTCAAGGTATTTTGGATGATAGTCATGAAAAGCTCCCGTTCTGCCCACACTTGTGCCTTAAAAACACATCCACAGTCCTTCTGAGATGTGCACCCAGAATCTGCTGGTTGTAGAATGCAGGGCACAGACGGTCAGCCCAGTATAGGCCAAAAGAGCAAAGCAATGCCACAGGGGTCAGGGCTGTGGGAAGGGTACTGTTTGAAGACCAGTCCCTGCCCACCCCCAGCAGGTGGTGATGCTGTTGGAGATGCGAGCTGCCTGACAGGCTGTTCCACCAGCTCAGGATCTGGTGGTGTTCCTGTGAGGAATGAGCTCCAGAATTTAAAATGCTAATCAGACAGAGCCGTTCCCATGGGGAAGCTCTTCTGGAGCTATATATTCTTGAAACTGTAAGTCCTAAAAGCAGCTTTATCTTCAAGCCCACGCAGACCTGGAAACTTTGAGCAAGCCAGCAGCCCATCAGGGGGGCTGCTGAGGTAGGCAGGTGTTGTGGCAGGAAACCAGGGAAGTTCTTGAACAAACTGACTCTGATCTTTCAAGACTTCCATAAAATCAAATCACTGCCACCAAACGTGTCCAGCTTTTGGAAGCACAGATATTATGTATTATTTTGATTTGAGATAAGGGGGAATTGGCTGGTTTCATGGGCTTTTATCCATTTTTCATAAGCTCTGATTTTTCTGTAGTTTTAGGTAATTTTGTTGCCAAGTAACTAGCTCCCTTCTAGAAATTCCATTCTTAGAATGATGTGCCCTGTAGTGCATGATATAGTGGTGTGGATGAAAGCAGGTTTTAGGGAGCAATTTTTGCTGTGGGGCTGCTTAATGAAGTGGCTTAAGACTGGTGGGACCAAGGTTGCTTCCAGATGTGCATCACACATTAACAAATAACACATATTTGAGGCAGTGTGGCAGCTCTAGTGTGGCCACCCAGGTTGCAACAGCTTTGCCAGGGAGGAGGAAGAGGGCAGACCTTCACAGCACCCTGCTGCATTCTGCTTGGAAGCACAAAAAGCAGCATGTGGGGCCAGTGGGGTTGCTGCGATCACTTGCTTGTTTGAATACTCTGCATCCCACAAAAACATTGCTTACTCTGCTACAGAAAAGAGCCTTAAATTATTAAAGAAAAGCTACTAGCTCATGAGTGATGTATGAGAGCAAATTCATTTCTAACCTGTTCACCCTTGCAAAAGTAACGATGCCAATACTCTGTGCTTGTGTACAGCCCATCATCTTCATGTGTCAGCTCACCAAATGTAAGGGTGTTACCTTGTCTGGTGGGTACTGCAGTGGACCAGCCCGAGGCAAGACAAGATGCCAGCACCCCATCTCCATGCTTCCCACTCTCCTTATGAGAGAGTGCCATAAACCTCTGAAGAGTCTTTTGGAACTTTTTGTGGGTGATGTAAATCTACCTTTTAGCTCTTAAAGCTGCTCTTCAGCTGTGATAGAATGCATCGATTTTCTTTGGGATAATTCAGAAATGTAATTAGAGTGATGTATGTAGCGTAAGGTATCATTCCAATGGAGCATGATCAGCAGCCATGTTAGCCAGTAAATCATAAACCAAAGGAAATCTAAAACTGATGGAAGTCAAATCAAACAGTACAACAAAAGGTGACAGCTAGGTATATTTTAGTCTCTGCAAATATTTATATTGTGTGCTCATGGGGCAGTATTAACGTACATATATCTTTTGGCTCTGCTCGGGCATTAATATGAACGTGTTATTTGTTCTTTCAGCCCAGTGGACTAACATCAGTATTAGCTGTTTCTAAAACATTACCAAACCTTTTCCTAGGCATCATAGGAAACTATTGTTAGGCTGGTTGTAAATTTAGTACCTCTCCTAGAAGTAATGTCACAGCTCACCTGAACTCCTAGATCAATATGCTGTTAAAGCCAGGGCAACTTAGCACAGACTTCTAAACCTGTCATCTAAAATTACTTTCTCCCCACCCCCCTTAAATTTCTAAACTTCCTATAAGCTCTTGAATTTATGACTGCACTGGGTTTGATCACATGTGGTGTATTTGAAAGTTGGCCACAGTATCACAGCACTGTAAAAAAGCAATAGTAAGAGTGACTTACAATTCCAGTTCTGAGAAATTATCTCTGTATGAGGTGAAATTCTAATTAACCAAAGAAGTTTTACTATTGACCTGCAAGGGCTCATGACTGCATCTTTTACATCTGTCCTATATTATTATAGCAGATGTATATATATCAGCAGATACAATGCTTTAGGGGGATTTTTCTGTAGCTCCTCACCAAGTTATATACCCAGCCAGCTCTTAAGTGCTGATGAACTTCTGTAAGAAATGGATAAGGTTCATGGTTACTTTAGATCCGGAGTAAAGCTGCTACACCAATTCGACTATTCTGGATTTGGTTTGACATAATGAAAAGTAAATAGACCCTCAGTTGGAAATTAAATTAATCCTTTTGGTCTTAATGAACTCAGCCAAATCATGAAGCTCATGTGTAAACAAGACATCACCGTGCAGCAGCACGCAGAGGAATTCAGAACTTGGCTTTCTTGTTCCTTCCTAGTTGGTTCTAAAATAATGGGGTTTGAAGCTTTCAATGCATCTGCAATGAGAACAGAGGACATTTTTTATCTAATAATATTCAATTTGCAGCATAATTCCTGTTTTTTAGTACTAACAAGTAAGCAGAGTATAGTTAAGTACAAAACTAGCAAATTCCCAGTGCTCTGTGGAGGGTAGGACTGACCTCCTGCCATAGCTTTCTACCTTGCTGGAGTTAGCAAGACATTATGCTTAGTTATCAACTGAACTAGGGACTAGTGACCAAGACATGGATGTTTTGCCTTTCATGAAATATTGTTAGTTGGGGATAGAGGCCCACTTTGTAGGAAGCACAGCATTGGTGAGTTTCAGCTGCTTTATTGGGAAAAATACAATTTTTCTTATGCAAATTCACTGAAATTTCATAGAAGTATTTACTGATGTGGAATTGCTAAAGTAAGATGGTTTCCTACGCTTACATAAGAGGCAAAAAGCCTTGGTTATTAGAAGGACACCACATAGCCCAATAATATTGAACATAATGCTCACACGTTTTCTAAACATTAAGTATCTGAAATATTTCTAGGTTTTAAATGTTTCTCAGGAGTGTTGGGAAGCCCTTAAGCAATGGGGTGGTACATAAAATCTAATCAAATGCAAAGGAAGAACAAAAGAGAGAGGAGAAAAGTTGACTTCTGCATTTGTAATTATTTTTCTGGTATTAATGAAGTCAGATCAAAAGCCCATCTGAATCTATGGGATTAGCAATAACACAATTATTGTCAGAAGCAAGGTTTTCACACTGAAAACATTTCTGTAAGTTAGAGATTTTAATGAATCGAAATTTTCTTGTATATAAATATAATTAGGATCATCTCAGTCAAGGCCATAATTGGTTTAAGTCAAGTGTAAGATACTTGGGAGTATGATTTTTTCTCTTTTTTTTGTATATTTTATTCTTAATTATCCTTGGATTCCCAGAAACATAACTCTGAGCTATATTGCTGTCTGTGTGAAGCAGCTAATTTGCACGCACAGAACCGTTCATGAGTCCTCATGAGTGTGGTGCTGCCATTCCAGTCTTGTAGACATCATTTTTGCCAGACATGCTAGAGAAGTTCATGCATTTTGGAAAAAGTGCTTTTTGCAGCAATTTTAGGAATTCTGTGTACAATAATTATATTTGCATTTGTAAATGCTGTTACTGAAAAGTTACAGTTTCAAAGTAAAGGAAGTCAAGAATTAAGATTTCCTATGTGGTCTCAGATTGCTTCCCTTGTGTGTGTGTTAAGATGTTGCCTCTAATTATTTGACTACTCATTATTTTTACTCCACAACTTCATCTATATTTTGAAAGCAGACTGCTTTAATAACACTTATTCAGAATTTTGTCTTCTTATTTTTAAAAGTGCTGGTCTTACTAATGACGGAGGATTCAAACCTTACACCAAAGATGAGTAATTTTTCCTCCACATTTCAGCAAACATTTAACGAATTTGTTTCTACAAGACCCAGAGGAGACAAGAACAGCTTCTCCTTGCCATGTTACAGCTGAAGTAGTGACACACTTAAAGGGCTCAGGTCACAAGTTTCCAGTGAATGTGGGTTCCCTATTTAAAGCACAGAGGGACTTGGTTTTTCAAAGTTCAGGCAAAATGTAGCACAGGGCATAGATATTTAAAGTGCAGGTGGAGCTCCCCTTGCCTGCGCTGGCTGGGGTGCTCAGAGTTTCGTTCCATGCCCAAGAACCATAGGCAGGGAGATGCTGGGCATGTACATGTTCACACACCTTCCAGTTTGGGGTCTTAGAGTGCTTGATTAAATGTGGGATTTAAATAAGTGCTCGGGTGAAAGCAAGACTGTTACTGTTTCTGCTCTGTCACCAATGAGATGACTTAGCAAACACTGAAGGAACCCGAGTGACCAAACTGCACTTCTCCACGCCTGGAGGGGCAGCAGTGGAGCCTGCCCGTGCCCGGGGCTCCCAGGCGGCCCACTGGGATGTGTTGCAGCTGAAGTGAGCCCAGAATAGGGCTGTGGGTCAGGGCAAGCCACCAAGGCTGCCCAGAGTGGGCCCCAAGGTACCCCCGGGAGTAACAGCATATTGGGTTGTATGGTTTTGCCCACAGAGGGGGTCGCAGCACAGAATCACAACCAGGAGGGAAATTCAGTGTTCTCATTCTCAGTTCCCTACGTGTACATTACCTTCTCCTCACAAGCAAGGGAGTTGCTCCTGCACAGAAATACCTAAAGAGAATTCTAATCAGCCATTTCATCTGATCAGGATCTGTGCAAGTTTTGACTGATTGAAGGTGACACACTGAACTTTAATTGCAACCAGAGGTTTCTAAGTGACAAATCTTGTTGCTTTACAGGCCTTTTAAGTAAACAAAGTGCTTTTAGCAGCAGGCTGCAGCAGACTTAGTGGAAATTAAACTTAGCCATGAATTCTAGGGTTTACTGTGTTAGAAAAAACTAAATCAAATAATCTGGAGCTTTAATGAAAATACAAATACTGGCAAAATCAACAGGAATGAAATACAAACAGAATCTCAATAGATACCCAGTACTGCAGTGGGAGAAGAAAGTACAGATTCTCATCAAGGCATTGATCCTTCAAGTTCCTACGTCCCTTAATCCTGCAGAAATCCAGGGCTCTCCAGATAGCAGTGCAGTGAGGTACAGAAATGCTTGCAGCACTGGAGTCCCGGTGTATATGGAGTGCCCAGCAGAGCATGCCAACCACCCTGACTGCGATGTGCTACCATTCTTGCCAGGTGCTGTTTCCTCACAAGCACCTGCATTGCGGAAGAGGAGAGATGGCAGCGAAAACGGAGTCACACAGGGCCAGTGCCTCAGGTCTGCTGCCTCATGGTGCTGATTGCAGTGTGGGCTTAGCTTCAGGGGTGCTGTATTGTTCTTCCCATCTTCACGGTATAATTGGTGGTGTTTTCCTAGATTTTTCCTTCCCAAACCCTGAACATTATATTCTTGGTGGGTTTTAGGCAGAAAAATATTTTCCTATACCCTGATCTCAATTAAGTTTCACTTAAACTAATTCTCATTCTCCATATGTTTACAATAAAGCTGTGGAGTTATTTGTTTGGTTTCTGGGGGTTTTTTAAATATTCCTAAGTAATTTTAAAGTAAAAAGAATAATTTTGGTGCCTTACAACTCTGTGTCAGAAACACTCTCTGAAATGCCATCAAAATTCCAGCCACTTTAACTTAGCAAAACCTTTTGTCAGCTGCTTGGTAGCAAGAAGTCACCAACCAGCATGGTGACCCCCATGTTTGTTTTACAGCTCCCCTCCAAACAGGGGAACAGGCGAGGGCTGCCATACCTGGCCAGAGCATAGGGGTCCCTGAAGGGGTTCAGGTCTTGGCATTGCCTTGCCAGCACACACTGCAGAGAGGTTGTAGCCTGATTGTAACTCAGTCCCTACCTTCATCTCCCCCAGGAGATGTCCAAAGTGTCAGAGTCCAGGACTACATTGAAGATAGAAGTGTTAGGAAATCCCCAGTAACTTGGGAAGAGAGTCTATGTCATGACAGCAATGTATGTAATAGTTGTGGGGAGCCCTAGCTCCTCATTCGAAAAACCATATGGAAAGTTTGTCACTTTGTGTTAGACCTTCTAGGGGTAGAAAAACGTCTCGGGTAGGAAATCCTTACTTCAGGGCTATCCCTGCCTCACACATTTGATGGTTAAGGGCCCTCAACAGAAGTAACAGTTGTGAGCTGAGGTCAGACCCTGCAGGAGCCGTTCGTACTCCACAGTCCTGACCTTGGGATACATTTTTACCGAACACCAGCCTAATCATATTTTCATTTTTTCCCTCAGATTGTGGTTTAAACGTGCACAAGCAGTGTTCCAAGATGGTCCCAAATGACTGCAAGCCAGACCTGAAGCATGTCAAAAAAGTGTACAGCTGTGACCTTACCACACTAGTAAAAGCACACTTCACTAAGAGACCAATGGTAGTAGACATGTGCATTAGGGAAATTGAATCTAGAGGTAAGGCATCGTTAATGGACTTCTGTTGCTTTGCTGATAATCCATTTAGATTGATCTGGGTCATCTGGGTTTCTGCTGAATGTATGATTGTTCAAAACAGATTTGCACAAGACATTTTATGACTGCCAATTACCCTGCACAGCTAATATTATACTTTGCATTATTTCATGGTTCATACCCATTTATAATTTTTATAGATTCTGCTAGAAATTGCTTAATAGACAGTTACTGCTTCATAGTTATATATTGGCACCTAACTTTCCAGTAATATATTTATTAAAAAAATTAAGTGAATGTGGTAAAACAAAGGCAGTTAGAATTGTTGTGTTCCCTCTTGCTTATTCCCCATATCCACACTGAGTGTCCTTTTCTAGAATTAGCATATTTGTTTTCATTCTGAAATAATGACCAATCATCAAGTATGTTAATCTCAGTTATTTTTAAATCAGTTGTAATTGGTTTAATATGTTTCTTCAGCTCTGAAATCATTTGCGTAAACATAATTTAGTGCTGCTATAACAAGACAGCTACTGCAAGGGTCAAGGTTAAAAACCCAGGGTAAGGTTTCATTCTAGAGGAAAAACCTGATAAGGCTTTTAAAACATGCCTGCTTTTTCTGCCTTAAATGAAAAACCTGGCAAGAACGTGGGTAGAAGGAAACTAAAATTAAGACTAATTTTAATATTGTTAAAATGTTCATTGCAGGTCTTAATTCCGAAGGACTATACAGAGTCTCGGGATTTAGTGATCTTATCGAAGATGTCAAAATGGCATTTGACAGAGGTACAGCCTTTCCTGCATGCTGGAACTTTGTGGTGATGTATTAAATATACACAGCCTGTGTCTCATGCTCCACTGCATCAGTGGTCTGAAGGAGTCCGACGGCTGTGCTGGCAGGAGGGGAGACTCCCCGTCAGAAAAGCATATCAGCTTCACTGTGGCCTTTATTACAAAAAATCTACTTTTCTCCTTCCATCAGTATCTGTGCTCCAGTAACCATGTGTGTAGGAAAGGACAGAGCTTTCTGAACTACTGCCCTAGTTTGCAAGTAAAACTACGCTCAGAGGGCTGGGGGAGGGATAGAGGGTAAGCGGTGAACTGCCTTAAGAGGGCTGTGCAACTTAAATCCATCTTTCTGGATGAAAGCTCCAAAATAATAAGATGAATGCAATAGTGCAAACAAAGTTTGAATTATTACAGACTAAAAGGAGGTCAGTGAGAACAAACTCTTCTCTCTGAGAAAAGGCAGTGGGAACATTAAAAGCTTTCCAGCTGCAGTCCCCCTATCCCAATAGAAATCAAGGCCAAAATCTGTACTGGAAACTCTCTTTCCTGTTTCTCTGGAGGACTGGACCTATTCAGACAACATCTGTCTCCTCTGCAGTGTTAGCAGGGTGGGGATGTACTGGGGAAGCCAAGTTCTCGATCTGTATCCGCTGCAGTCCAGAGTAGGTAGTATGTTGTAGCTAAATGGTGAACACATGTTTTTCCTATAAAAATGGGGGGCTGTGGACAAAGTTGGATTTCTGTCTTTTGCTTTTTTCCCCAGACTCCCCTGATTTTTCATTCGGTGCTGACAAATGTGTTGTTTGGCAACACAGTGTTTTCAGAAATGCCTAAATGTCCACACGTTAATACAAGACGAATTCTGCTAGATCAGGCAGGCAAGTTTGTAGAAAAAAATCCAACAAACTGTATTTTTTAGTAATTATCTGAAACAAAGAAAGGATATGTTTCTTTATAAAATGCTTGAGGTTTTCACCCTGAAATGATGAAATTCACAATCCAGTTAACTCTGTTATACTTCTAAAAACCGAAATCTGTAGTCATGTCTGTTTCAGTAATGTTTGCTTAACAAAGTTATTATTTTTCTTTTGAATGCTGTTTACATCTGTTTACATTTCCAAGGCTTTAATGTCAGTGCCTTCTCCACACAGATGGAGAAAAAGCTGATATTTCTGTGAATATGTATGAAGATATCAATATTATCACTGGTGCACTTAAACTGTACTTCAGGGATTTGCCAATTCCACTCATCACGTATGATGCCTACCCAAAGTTTATAGAGTCTGCAAGTAAGTATAACACATTTTGCTTCTGCTTTTCATTCTCCTTTTCTTCTCCTTTTTGTGCTGTACTGTCCTATTAATTTAATAGCTGTTCCATCAGCCCTTACCCTGCATGCCCTATTTAGTAAGGATTGCAGGAGTAGATATGCACTGCACATTACGATCTGACTGTGTGATGCTACGTGATCGTGGTTACATTTTTCTTTGCCTTTGTCACCAGGAATGCTTCCTTTTAATCACACGTGGATTACATCACTTGTGCGCCTTGCATGAATCCCTGGTACTTGAGAGTGTTATTTAAAGTCTGTTGGGCGCATGTTGCCAATAAGAAGGTGATTTATGGAAATGTTTAGAAATAAGATGTCATTTGTTTCTGGAGTTGTCCATTTTGAGTGTTTTCATAACCTGATAAGCACTCATCCTAAGGCCACCTTTGGGGCTAGCCTTGCAGAAAGTGGGTCTGCAAGCACAGCAGTAAGTCCAGCTGGAACATCTCTCCCGAACATCCTGGCTGCCTGAAGCATCTCTGCAATGTAGTAGTCACACCAGCCGCACCTGGAAAGGTGTGAAGTAGCTGTGGGTAGAAAACAAGGGCTGGATGCTGGCCTTACTGCTCCTCTGGAGAAGGTTCTTTCCAAGTAGTATGGAGACAGCCAAAGGCACAGATGGCAAAGTTCCCAGTACCTTGTACTCTCCCAGAGTTGCACCTGTAGATTATTTGTGCAGAAATAGTCCAGTCAGCAAGGATTGCTGGAGGAATTTTTTTAGTAGGCTGCAGGGAATCTTTCAGTGGAGTGCAGTTTGCTTTGGGGAGTTTTCTTTGTCCAAAACTAGTCACATCCTGATGGTGCTCTGAGCACCATTTTGGGCAGGCAAATCCTCTGCTATGAGTAATCCAGCAGAGCTGTGAGACCCTGTCTTCTGTGCAGGCGACCAGTTGTTGCCTTTCTGTGTGTGAATTCTGGCTGTACATGTGGTGACAGTTGAGCATCTGTGTTTCAGAAACCACCGATCCGGATGAACAGCTGGAAATTCTCCATGAGGCGTTGAAGCTGCTGCCGCCTGCACACTGTGAAACATTACGATATCTCATGGCACATCTGAAGAGGTAGGTGGAATAGCTGGAAAGAACTCTAAGCCAAACTCATTTTTAGCAATCAGTCCATGTTAGCACCTCCCAAAAAGTCTGGTCAAGGCCCACCAAATCCTTTGGAGGGACTGTGGCAGGGAGTGGTAGTGTGCACAACAGCAAATACTCATACACGGGGGTTTACCTGTCTTAAAGCACTTGAAGGAAATAAGTAAAAAAACACCACAGTGTTGAAACAGAAAAGTCATCTGCCTAACAAATGTGTTCTATATTTAAGGTTACAGTGAATATTTACAGTAAAAAAGCCATTCGTACCTCTGGGAGTGATAAGTCACTCCCTGGTCAAGAGACTAATACAGCTTAATGGTTATAGACTGGTGTCTTTTTCTGCTAAATCTCATCTACCCTTGAGATTCCTGACACCCTAAAAAGCATGTCAGGCACTAGGCTTGAGCTGATTAGGGAAAGTGTTAATTGGACCTCCAGCCACGTGTCCAGTGAGCTCTGCCTCGGCACTGTGGAGCCTCTTGTTCTACCTGCCACCTTCTCAAAACTGTAGGAGCATAAGTTCTGTGCGAGGTTTCTCCTGCTCCCCAAGACATGAATGAAGTTGGTTAGTAGGCTGAAAAATTGTTAAAGAGAGTCTGACAGATGAATATCCAGTACAACAGCACAGATTCTATTTCATTCAGGAAAGCAGGGGGGAAAAAATTGATGTGGCATGTTAGAGTATCCATTTTAGTTTCTTGAGTAACATGAACTTATTATCAATATTAAGAATCATTCCTTTTCCTTAGAAAAATACTTTATTTTAAGCTCTCTTCTGCTTTTTTCTTTTTGTAGTTCTTCTGCAAGTAGGAATATGTTGACTCTGCTGAGTGCCTCAGGCAAAATTCAGCTACTGCGTTTCTGCCTGATTTGTCCATTTATTTCAATGACATTTCTAACAAGTGTTTTAGAATGGACACAAGGATGAGAGACATGAGAACAAAAAAACACACCTTACAGCTTGTGAAGTGTGAAGAAAATTTTTCCTCACCCTGTTCAAGAGTAGCTGTTGCTGCTCCATTTAGCAAGTTCCTTTTGTGCATCATATTTCTGGTATAGGTGAATGATAAGGCAGAAGGGTGAGAAAATTCAGTCTTTTTAAACTTTTTAATTCTTTTGCTAAAAGAAGCTGTGAGCTGTTGTCTTGCTGCTGAATTCAGGTAATCAGACAATCAGGTAATCAGGTAATCTGGAGTATTTACAGACTGGAGACACGGCAGCTTGGTAATATCATCTGACTTTTTAAATAAAAGTTAAGGCAGAAAAGGAAAAATGGAAGAAAAACCTTGAGGTTTTATTTTTTGTATACCAAAGGATTTGTTCATGCAATGCAAGTGAGCACAGTCTGTGTGCATGGCAGGAGGACAGAGACACTGACACCACAAACCCACACAGCATTTGCTTTCACTCAGTTCTGAGTGTTTCACCTGTCACTCCCATATGTGACCTGCTGGAAATGGCAGTCTCTCCTTGGGGAAGGGCACACATTCCTTTCCGTGGGAAAAGGCGCACATTTCTGTCCGGTTTTCTTGGTTTTCAAGCGTATATAGGCATAGTTTGGCACAAAAGAAATGTGAAAATCACTTTTTTTTTTTTTTTTTTTTTTTTTTTTTACAGAGTAACACTCCATGAAAAGGAAAATCTGATGAGTGCAGAGAACCTGGGCATAGTTTTTGGACCAACTCTTATGAGAGCGCCAGAGCTGGATGCGATGGCGGCATTGAATGACATCCGTTATCAGAGACTTGTGGTGGAGATGCTTATAAAAAATGAAGACATTTTATTTTGAATATTTTGGGGGTTTTGTAATAAAAAAGGAAGCAACAGTGTTCTATGGATGAAGGAATATTTTAAAGTCATTTAATGGCTCTTGTCACTGAATTCCATATTTGCTAGAGCTTTTGGTGTATTCAGGATAAAAATGAAGGAACTCTTTGTCGTTTCTGTAGTGCCATTCAGCTGATGTTGAAAAAGGTTAACACATACTTTCCAGTACTAGTAATCATGGGTGTTTATCATGGTAAAATAAAAAACAAAAAGCCTAAAGCTAGTGCATGATTTGCTCCCTGTTCTCCCTGTTCTGGTGAGACTCATTCCATGAAGAAAACAACTGAACTGGTGCAGCATCTTTGTTCTGGATAGTTTGTGATTGTAATTCAGCATGTTTCTCCGTGTAAACCTGTTGTGAATTTGCTTTTTTGTTCTATGTAATTGGTTTCTGATACTAAAAAGAAGGCCAACTTATGTGAAATGGAGCCTCTGGCTATTTATTGACATTTTATATTATTCTCTTCCACTTTTGGGACTGATTTCTTCTTGGGTTTCTTTCCATTTTTCATCGTATAGTAATTTGTTTTTATCAGAAACAAAGTTGTACTTTAAATGTTACTTTAAGTAATTCTCAATTATGTTTATGGTGGTTGCAGTGAAATCTGCAATGCTGAACAGTGTTCCTTTATTATTATTGCTATTTCAATTGTAATTTTGTATTTTTATCTGGCATGCATATATTAATTTATTAAATTTTGCTTTTAGAACTCTAACATTAAGCTATTTATTTTTACTTAATGAACATATTTCAAAAATACCACTTGTTTCATTTTTTACATTGGCACTTTAATCCCAAACAACCTCTAACTTTAAAGCAGTGAGTTAGACTTTTACCAGTCTTGACAAGACCATTCTGATCTAAATACTTTGAAGCCTGACACTTTGCTAAGGTTCCCACAAATTCC
Source organism: Lepidothrix coronata (assembly GCF_001604755.1). NCBI lineage: Eukaryota > Metazoa > Chordata > Aves > Passeriformes > Pipridae > Lepidothrix > Lepidothrix coronata. Next base: position 8,734,357 of record NW_016690187.1, read on the forward strand.
TTGCTGCTATGAAAAATCCTTTCTTCATTGTCCAAGATGCCTTTCAAAAATGCTTCAAAACTCTTAAATAAACCAAAAAAATATTGTCAAACCATCTACTTCCTATTTTATATGTATTGTTATGATTACCTATATGAACTGGAATTGCAGTTTACAAATACACAATTGTAGCTGCCCAGAGTAGAGAGATACACCACTGAATTTCAAATGCAGATACACCCCAGAACATTTGCTTTGTACTTCAAACATTCAGCTCTGGTGCAAACACTTAGCCTGCCCTGCAAACATCATCTGGATCAGGAGGAGAAGGACAAGGAATAATCCCCTAGAGATCACAACCAGCTGTGTTCCCTCCTGTTAGTAATAAAGTGTCTCCATCCATTCCCCTTCCTGCCTGCCTGGCTAGGAGAGGAAAGGAGAGAAAGTGGCTCTTCTGCAGGTCCCCTGGAAGTGGGGAATGAAGGATCCCAGGAAAAAAAGAGTGAAGCTGGAGCTGTACACTGGTAAGCATGTGGGAAATGCTGCTCTGGGCTGGGGCCTGCTGGGGAGGCAGAGTGGAGGAGATTTTGAGAGAATCTATAGTGTCAGGGGTTTTTTTTGCAACCTTATGTAGTACTAAAAGTGACTTGCTGCTACAACTCCTGTATTAGTGCACATTACCACTTTATTTATCCCAGTCAACTGACACAGATGGAAGAACTTATGTCTCCAACCATAGCCTTGCCTTCCCCCCAGCCCAAAAAGTGGCCCATACGCCTCTCAGTCACATCTGCCTTGCACTCTCCTGCAGCCAAACATTCACGCTACCTTGTTCCAAACCAACATACTGTTGCCTTGATAGTATGTGATGCATTTCCTCACTCCTGTTTTGCCCAGTGGTCCTGCATATCCTGCTCCTCAGACCCTCCATTGCTCCTGCCTTCCCTTCAAGATGCCTCACAGTGGCTGACCCTTTGCAATGTCCTGTCACTGCAATCAGCTCTCAGTTCCTTGCCATGGCAGCACTCTAATGTCATTGGGTCTGTGATCAGGAGATGGGATTTTTTTTCCTAAATGATGCTGGTGGGGTTTTGTATGCACATGTTGCACTGCAGCGTTTGCATTACCTGTTATGTGCTTGTCCTGACACCTGGTACCATCACAGCCAGCTGTGGCAGAAGCATCCTCTTCCCAAAGCACTGAGCAGTAGCTGACACGGGGCAGGGGCAGAGAAGGGCATGGCTCTGCCACAGCAGCTCTAGCTGTGTGGTGGCACTGTCTGCCCTCAGCTTATCTGAGCAAAAGGCATCTGCTGTTCTCCAGCACTGTGCAAGCAAACCTGAACTAGGTAGCTGTAGTCCCACTTCTAAATTCTATGTAGTAAATGGCAGTAATTAAGATAATTACCACTTCTTCTGGTGTGAAGTATCCGTCTCGGTGCAACAGCAGGCAGGTGCTGCTGATGGTAAGAGCTGCTCCCCTTGCTTTGCTAAAGGTGCTTTCAACTGCATTTGGAAGTAGTGATGGCCACTGAGAGGTGCGAAGCTGGATCAGAGAGAAAACACCCAAAAGGGTAAGCACAGATTTGCTCTGGGGATAGTCAATGCACACGGGGCAAACAAGGTTTATTAGCTACTACCAAGCACCCATCTTCTGCTGGAGATGACTTCTTTCAAGCAGAGTTTAACAAGGAATTATAATAATGGAAGTTCCTGCAGGAAAGGAGAAAGCCTAAATAGGAACCCACTACTGGGGGAGGGGGGGTAACCAAACCAAACACCAAAGCAAGCAAACGGTCCACAACCCCCCCACACCCAAAAGTAAACAAAAACACCCACCAAAGACCCAGCTCAAGAAACGTAACTTCTCCTGGAAGCCTGTACATTCCTACCTTAATGAGCAGTAGGTGCAGGAGCTCAGGGATCAGGCAGCCGGACCCCTGCTGTGATTAGCACACTTTATTTTCCCTGAGGAAAGCTTCAGAATGTGTTTGACACCAAATAATCTCAATATTCAACTAACGAAGGCTGGCAGTGTTTGCTAACCACCCTGTTCACCCTGCATGGAACAGAACTGCCCCCACAGAGTGCACGTCTCTTGGGTTCAAGTATATGGGTCATGTGCTGTGTTAGGGGCAGGAATGTGGAATTGAGGACCCCAACAATCAATGAAGTACTTGCTTGATTTGGAATCACAGGAATCAATATCCAGTGACTATTTTTTTATTCCCATGAAGTGTGTAGGCAAAGCCTCCATTTTAATCTTGTTTTTGTTACCGTTGGAATGAAACTGATCTTTCCTGATGGGTAATCATTAAAACAGGTAGTACAGAAATAAATGTTGTCTTTGCAGTGAATTTGATACTTCTTTTTGCTAATCAGGAAGATATTTCCCATGGGCATATAGGCAATTACATGATTTAAGTTTCATTTATTCAATTTTTTAATTAAACACGGAAATCTGGTATTTTTACTATTTGTATTAGTTAAGTGACAACACAACAAATAATCTAGGTCATAAGAAGCGAAGGCTATCACTAAGTTGATTTGTTCTCCGAAGGAATTTATTTCCATGATAAATATGTGTTGTCTCCAGTGCCAAGGGATAGGTGTGGGCAGGTCAGGGTGAGGCTGGGCGGAGGAACCAACTCGCTGGCAACATCTTATCACAGGGCAGTTGGCACAGTGAAAAAGATGAGAAAGAAGGGATTAAACTGTGGCAACCTTCTTCCTTGGACTTCTAAGGAAGAAATGAAGGGCACTGGCAAGACACATGAGTTGTCAGCAGTCAAGGAATTTGCACAGACCATGAGGGAAAGCAAGTCCTCACCAAGGATAAAGAAAGGCAAAATTATTAAAAATTATGGAGGCAGTGAGTAAGTGTTAAAATTTATGTCAAAAAAATTAAATATCAGAAATATTGGAGAGGGAAAGCTATATTGGACAGTGTTTGGGGACATAATTAGGAGCTTTAGGATAAAAAGGGAAAAAGGGAAGAAATTTTGCAGCAATTTCAGGAAAATATCCCAGCACTGAATTAATCCAGTGGTTCAGCACACGGTTGACTGGGCCCAGCCTCTGAAACTCCATGCAAAAGATGTCCCAGCTGGCAGCAGGCTGGCACGGAGTGCCTTGGTTCCGGGCTCCCTCCCTGTGAGCCCACAGAGTGCATGGCAGCCTGGCATGTAGCAGCGCACCGGACCCGCTCTGCATGGCATGTGTGCCCCATGGACCTGGTCTGGGTGCAGGGCTCCTTTCCTGGATGGGGCCACATCTGCCTCCAGCTCCCCACTGGAGGGATGTGTCACTGTCCCCATTTCAGACTGCAGAGCAGAAGGAAAATGCTGTGTGCTGAGGCACACAGGAGGGGAACCTTTGGCGAGGCTTTAGGAGACCTCTGTGATGAGAGAAGCAAGCTGCCATTTGAAACATGAACTTCTGCTAATGTCAGGTTAGCTGACAGGATGGAAAAGCCTGTTAATTGTGATTTTATGCAATACCAAACTTTTCCTGTCCTTCCCCCTCCAATGGCAAAGGAAGAAAAAAAGGCTTCTAAAAGGCATATATGATATACTTGCTCTGTTCCTGACCTAATTTTTGCATGCTGATGAATGTTCTGCAATGTTTTTATTATAGCTATAATTATATCGCAATAAGGGGAAAAAACATTTAGTGAACCTAGCAATCATGGGTTTCTTTTTTAGTCATGCAAAATTACTGCTTAGCAACTACACCTCAGCCCTAGAAAGCTTATGTAATGCATGAGGAGGAGAGTTAGGACATGTATTCTGGTTTAAAGCAACTGCTGAGCAAACCATGTAAGACAAGAGTGCCTTCTGCTTTGGCCACTCCTGCTGGCAGGAGTGTGCCTGACAGTGGGTCATGAGAAGTTGGTTGAGGGGCTTGGTACTGTACCTCCAGCAAACCTCCCCAGGGTGTCCTCTCTGCAGCACTGGGCTGATTGTCACTGTGAGCTCCACCTCCAGCTGAATCCCAGGACCCCAGACTGATGTGCAGAGAGGAGGAAGCCTTACATATGCATTGAGGGGTCCAACTCTCCTTCAGTTGTTAGCACACTCTTCATCTGCCTTGGTCGTGGACATTTGGGGTTATATATATATATATATATATTTGGAGAACACTCCAGAGCCCTTGCATAAACTGATCAGTTCTTCATACTGGCCTAATTGTCTCTCTCCATAATGTGAGCTGCACCATAGAGATACTCTTCTTGATGTTGCCTTCTATAGTTCAGTTTGGACAGCATGGTTCAATTAAATTATCTGATGTGTGTTGCTGGTTTCATGGTCAGAATAGCATTTTTATTTTTTTGATCTCTCCTAAGAGTGATGTCAGTAAGCTGCTAAAAGAACTTGGTTAAAAGGTTTTAGTTAGATGTCCTCTCCTATTTTACATGTATTCTGTCTCAAGGACATATGTAGCTCCTTACATTACTCAGGTCTTTATCAGTACTCTGCCTTGGTGGATTGGAGCAAATGGTTCTTAGGCCTCTGGGAGCCTTTGATTAATGTATTTCCTGAGGCAATTAGGCATTGTTTTGAAAAATACATTTGGCAGCCAACCAGGATTTATTTTCAAGCACTGTGTTGCCTGTAATTTCTCTTTCTTCCTATCAAGCCTAGAGATTGAATGCTAAGCTTTTTCTCTTTGCCTCTTTTTTTTTTGTCTTATTACTAACTGTGTCACTAATGCAAATAGGATTCTCTAAACTATTAAAATTACTCATTTTGTAGATTAATATTCTTAAAGTGGTGTATCCTAAAGCTTGCTTGAAGGATCGCTCACTAAACTCAAAAGAACTCATGTTTTCCAGCATTGTGATGCTGGACATACGCTGTTTGTACCATACAACACCTCTCACATGACATCTTCCACTAAACTGCTGTACACTGAGATTGCTGTAAGGTGAGTTGTCCTGCACCATGGTGGTGGTGTCTAAGATACCTCACAAAAAGAGAGGTTCAAAGCCCAGCTGAGCATTTTTATTAAAAGTAGGCGGAGGCAAATGATGAAATACACATGAAGGGGGGGCTGTTGCAAGGTGAGTTGCACTGACACTTGCAAATCACTTCCTCACAGAAAACTGTGAACTTCTCCTGGAAGTACTTCCCCAGTCCACACATAATCTTGTCTTATGAAGAAAAGGCATAATTTCCAGTTTTGTTACAGTACAGCAGATACATTGGTTTTAAATTTTGTTAAAAATCCCCACACCCCAATAGTCTACGTGCAGCAATCCAGATGCTCACTATTCTTAATAATTTCAAATATGGTACAATGCTGAGTCCCTACAGCTCCTTTGTACCCCCTCATTGGAGGAAGAGTTCTGGCCTGCCTGTGGCTTACTTTGAAGTTCTCTCTCTGTACCATAAAGGGTTGGTCTGAAGTTACAGCAAAGAAGTGGCTTGTCATTGCCTGGTGAGGATATTGGCAGCACAGGAGGCTAAAGAAAAAGCTGGAGGTACTGCCATGGAAAGTGTGGACTGGCTTGTTCCGTGATCTGTGTCCATCCTTGGTTTGGAAGTGTCTCCCAGCATCAGGAGGGATCTGACATTCTCCCTCTCTTGCACTGGTGGGAGAGAAAACCCCACTAATGTTCCCTTTTTCAACTGCAGCTCTGATGTCAGAGTTAGCCTCATTCCTAAGGCATTGTGTCAGTTTGCTAATAGTGTTAGTTAAGAATGAGGCTCTTGGTGCTGTCATAACCTTCCTGGAGAGCCAGTAGTCAGTGAGCAGCCTTCCCAATACCCATCCCAGTATATCACCAGTGACCTACAATTGCAGGGGACACAGAAAGAGAAAAAAGGAAAGATATCGTAAAGTCTTCAGAACTGACCCCAGAAAATAGTCATATGGAATATTCTCTTCTTAATGAAGACAGTATGGTTGGGCTGGATGTTGTAATGGAATAATGTGTATCACATGGACACTGCTAAGCTGCTCACACCACGAAGCCACTTGCCGTGCTGCACTGGGAGCTTTTATGTGTGAACGCAGGCTGTGTGCAAACTCCAGGGCTGTGTGACAAGTCAGCATAGATGTGGCTTTTGTCTGCTAGGAGGATGAATTTCACAATTAGGCTAATCTGGAGACTAGGCTTTGTTAAGAATCGTTAAACTGGAAGTCTCTGTTCCAATGCCAGTTTCTCTTAAGCGACTGTTCCTCTCGTTCCTGCATGGCTTGGGTTACACTCACATTGCTCCCCTCGCTGTGCTGTGTGTTTACCAAGATATTTCCCAAACTGCCCTGAGTGTGGTGTTTTGAATTCATGCCAAATCCCAAATATTGGTGAACAGGGAAACCTGGAATTTGGCTTCATGTGCAATTCCAAGTACAAAGTCCTGGGGCTGTCAGAGGAGTGGGAACCAGCCCCTGATTCATGCCCGGTGTGCAGTCCCACTCACGTGTGCCTCGCCACTGCCAGCCCCCACCCCTCCTGCAGCGACCCAGTTATCACTTGGAAGGTATTTCTGGAGTTTAGGGTATATATTTTTTCTGGTTTATCAGTTATAAACACAAACTTGCAAGTTCCCTATTGTCCAACACAAGAGGAACATGGTAAAGATCTTACAGGCTGCCAAAAAGGCAAAATAAACTTTGTATGACAGGTGAGAGCTACACACCAGAAGTCAGTATTTTCCACTAATTACCAAGAAAATGCTGTGTGTGCTGGCAAATATCCCAGTGTAAGCAATAAAAGCGAGTATTTGCCGTGAGGTCAGTCCCGGGTAAAGCACACATCAACAAATCCAAGTGTGTCATGTGCAGGAATAGAAATCTGTCCCTGGGAGCTAATGGACAGCATGGTTAGAGGGTGGCGTTTCCTGCTTTAAAACGCTGTGATGGCTTAGCACAGTGAGGTAGATGTTGACTTTCTAAAAGCAAACACTGCAGCCCCAGGTGAGAGGGATGCATCACAGAGATCTGTGTTAAGTGTTTTCTAGGATCAGTGAGGGCTTATGGAGGGGAAGCACCATGTGTGAAGGGAGAGTGCTCTGCCACTCAACCTACTAGCAGAATTAAAAATAAACTTGTTTCTATGTGTTTATCCAGATAATACTGGCAATGACAGAACCTGCACCTCGAAGCTAGATGTCATGGGGTTCTCGCAGGGTTACAGAGGTGTTTTCAGGATCACAAAAGTTTATCCTAGTTGCACTTACTGCAGGTGTGATGTGGGGTGGTTTAGCATGTCTGCCTCTCACCACAGTGTAGGCACCCTATGGGGAGCAGATGACATCCAGATGGATGTTTGTGCTCTCATTCTGTAGCTGGGGTTATGTGGGGAATGTGCTGTGGGGTGCTCCATGTTACAGGAGTTAATTGCCTTTGTATTTTGGAGTGATGACATTGCGAAAGGGTTGTAGTCAATTATATCCTTGTGGGCCAGCAATCATAGAACAGTCTGTGTCAGTTAATCCATGCAGCAGTTTTTAAGCATTAAAACATACTTCCCACATTGCCAGCTCTTCTTTCCACTGACTGTTTAGTGGAGCACCCCTCAAAATGTCTTCAGGAAAACTCTGAGCTGTGTAATACTGGCCAAAACATGTCAGACCTCATGGGAGCTGAACAAGCAGCTTGCTTTCATGTAAAGCTAAACTTGAACAGTCTGCCCTGCAGTTACTCCAATGGAGAATCATCTGCCTTTAGAAACAGATAGGTGTATTTGAGCAGATAAATGTTAGCATCCAGAGAAATATTTCAGGCTAAATACTGCCTGTGGTCCCACTCATGAAAGCCACTGTATGAAACAGGGAAGGGATATGATACATGCATTTCCAGAAGCCAGGCAATGCCAGGCTCCACTTACTCTGCTGGTAGTAACTCCACTATATACTTACAAATAGCATCAGAATGTGCACCCAAAAAATATATGATGATATAATGCCACCTCCAGAGGCAGACACTGCTAAGATAACATAGCACTCGGATGCCTAACAGTCATTTAAACACTGCCTTGGATGTCTCCACTGTCAGGATGTGGCAGATCTGGCAGTAGCCATCTAGTTCCCAACTTTGACATACAGGCCACCTTCTCTGCCTAGTTTTACTATCAGCTGCCAGACTTTTGTGCTTTGTGGAGTTTTCTGCATCTGCAGAGAGAATTCATGGCTGGTGATGGCAGATGAAGTTCGGAACAAGTAGCAGTAATGATCTGTGCCAGGCTAAGTACATTTTTCAGCTTGAGCTGCTGAAAAAGGGCAGAGCCTTTAATAAATATAGGTGCCACCTACCTGCATCTGAGAATGAATGAGATTTTCCTGACCACAGAAGCAGAGTATCTCAGGAGTCCTGCTGTGCAGGAAAGTCTACCAGAGGAGATGGACCAGCAAAGCTGTTCCTTTGCTGTCCCCACCACTCTAGCATGGTTCATACAAGCTGCTATGCTGACAGAGTGGCCCACAGGAGCAGGGTAGAGCAAACCTCACAGCTAATGGACTTGTCCTCTTTTGTTGTCTTGTTTGACTTTCCAGTATGACCCACCAAGATCCCAGAGACAAGCCTTTTAATCAGATTGGGGCCCTAGAAGCAATTGTGTCAGGGGTGACAGCTGGGGTTGAATACGCCACTGCTCTTTTCAGAAACTTTATTCAGCTCCAGGACTGGTTTTCTGGAGTGTCCATAACAGAAAGGCCATGTGAAACTCTAGCCTGTTTACCAATTCCTTGGACATTTTGTGACTGCTCAGCTTGTGTCTGTCTGTCACCTCTCCTGATTGTGTTTACATTTATTTCTGTCTCCATTCTCACTGCTGCACCTGCCTTGCCCAAAATGGCTAAATGAGTCTCTGTTGCCAGTGTCATTTTTGTCTGAGAAGCATGACCATGAGGGCTGGCATGGGGAGCAGTGTTTCTTCTCACCTGCAATAAGTTAGCAGTTGTGAAACTGATCTAACTATGTCTTTCGTGATTGTGGTTTCTCTGTCTGACTGTGGACTTCTTCCTTGTTCTTTCTTTCCAGACTCAAGTTCTTTTTTTCAGAAGCATCCTTCAGATTAGATGTGTGCACCGTGTCTATGCTGTAACTTGCAATCTCTGTAACTGCACGGGTTAAGACCACTGCTTTTGAGCAAGTTTTTGGTATTTTCAATTCCTTTGGTGGTGTAAAAGGAAACAAATAAAATATATGCTGAAACCAAATTTGCTACAAATATCCACGGGAATAAAATATATTTGTGACTTGGTGGAGGTGTGTCTAAGTATGGAAAACTGCAACTTTGAATTTCTTGATTTGAGGAATTTAATCCTATTTATCAGTACCTACTGATGTGTATATTAATGCTCAGCATATTCTTATGGGCACTGGAATGAACAGGGAAGTGCAGTCCTTCAGCATCTCAAGACTGTCGCTAATTCCTCGAATGAATTTCTTCTAGAAACTATGTCCTCCCGCTGTTTTCTCTTGCCAGGGACTGTGCGATGGCGCTCCCAAAGGCCGCCCTGTGCCCGCTCATCCCCTCAGCCAGCTGTTGCCATCTGGCGGCCATCGAGCAGAGCCGCCGGGCTCCTGCGAGGGCTTCCAGAGGGGAATGTGTGCCATGATGACTGTAACCAGGGGCAATCTGGGAACAAACACATGGCAAACTCACAGATACTTGTCTAACCATCTGCCTTCTCTTGTCCAGTGCTGCCATAATTTACTGTCACCAACAGTGCCGTTTTTCTGATACAAAAATGTATTAAAAAAGGTATATACTGCATTAGAAAGCTAACTCCCCTAAATGAACGGTGCTGTTATTTTTCAGCTTTTGTTCCTTTAATTTCCCTGATGTACTATCTAATCTCTCTCTGTTCTTTTTACTGCTTTTGCTTCTGCTTCACATCACCCCCACCCTCCCACAGACCGTGTCGTCCACATATCTGTTGGAGCCTCTGGCACTGTCTCTCTTCCATCAGGCATTGTCTTTATGCATACAATTCCTTGACCAAAATTTCAGTTAAAATCTTGTATTCCTCACTCTGTCAGAAGCATTAGGGTATTCTGTTCGCTTGCACTGTGTCTGTACGATATCACCCTGACAAAGAGACCTACTTGTAGGAGCACTTGTTCATGACCGACTTCCTCTGGGCAGGAGCGGCCTTGCAGCACTTGTTCCTTGTACATGGATGGAAGGAACGATGCCCTAAATTCAGAAAGCAGTGAGTTCTACTGCTTTCCAATCAATCTGAACAAGGCTGGTCTGCTGTTTGCATGGTGGGTAGTGTCTCTCATGTCTGGGAGCTGGTGAGGGGGCTCAAAAAAACAAGCCAAAAAGCATGGAGTCAAGATAGACATAAGAAGGGGGATTGTGTGGGAATAAAATATTTGTCAAAAAATTCTCTGAATACTCTGAAGGCAAAAAAACTTCCCATCCTAGCGATGGATCAAATTCAGGCACTCAGTGTAGCTTGTTCCCTCCCCTTGCTTTTTCACCTTGGTCATATGGGTCACATTCCCCCATTAACAGCAAACAGCATTCACTTCTCTGTCCATATTTAACCACAGTAGGTCAGGTTGCCTTGATTTTTTTGGGAGGGAAAAGGCCTTGTGCCTCTGCCAGGGAACATTCCTTGCAGCCAGGCTGCTGCTCCCTAAAGGCCTTCTCCAAATACCCGCTTCTTCCTCTTCCAGGTGCCTGGCTCCCAGGCTGGGAGTGCTCAGCTCAGCTGCACAAGAAATAACCCCTTGCTAAAGCCACAGATTTTTTAGGACCCCTACAAACTCTGCACCCTGCTGACTCCAAGAGTTAGACCTTTTCAGAGGGAGGGGGACAGAAACTTATGTAACCCAAGAGCTATAATTTGCCAGTGTGGTAACACTCTTCTCCACCTGTTTCAAAGTGAACCTGCCAGCCCTGCCTGGGGTGGGTAGGAATGCTTTGAGAGACCCTGAACGGATCCGGAGGGCCATGGTCGGCATTCCAGCCATGCCTCCATGCAATTGTATCTTTGCTATTCACGGCAGCTGCCTGGCCTGGGATAAAGGCTGGAAGCAGTCAGACGCTGGTTTGAAATAAGATAGCTGCAACAATGGGAGCTGCTGTCAGGGAATTAGCTAGGAAGAAGGCCAGTTATGTAGATGGAGAGTTTTTACTGGAGGATAAATGTAAATGCTGACTGCTGAATGCTGACTTAGTGGAGGGGAGTGGGTGAGGGAGACTGATTAAAAATAATAATAATAATAATAATAATAAAGGCATCCAGTGTGAAACACCAAACCAGCTGGCAGCCAGCACAAAGGCTACCCAGCAGAAATAGAAAATGCATCTGGTGTCACCCAGAGGCAAAGCTAAGAAAGGTTTTTGCCGGCAATGTTTTCTGGAAAAGGGAATTTGGTACAGTGTGTAAGAGTGGTTGTGGCAGATGATCCAGTGCCATGTCCTGTCTTTACATGATAGGTGCCTAGGGAAAATACAAGAACAGCATAAGCATTAGGCAATATATCCCCAGGACACTACTGCAGCCACCTGGGACTTGTGATTCTGGGACTTCTGTGACAGACTTCTTAGAAGGACTGGGGGGTGTACTTAATAGTATGAAATTAATTTATCAAACTATTTTTTCTGAATACAGACAAACCTCTGACAACCAGACACTCCTGTGGCATCATGCTCCACTGCAGCCATGCTGTGTGAAGGAGAGTCTTGGTTAAGCATGACAACTCTAAGTTTCCCTTAATGCCCTCTACTTTTTTGCCTGGGGACAGCTAGTGAATCCGAATCTGCCTTCTCCAGACCATCTGGTATTTTACAGACTCTACTAAAGCTCTCTCTCTGGCTTCTCTTTCAGGCTGCTGGTTCTTACTATCTATCTGTTCCAGGTACAGAAGCCAGTTTGTACTGTGGATGTTGTCACTTTCTCCCGGGCCTTTTCCAAGTCTTTTAAAACCAGAGGACTGGAACTGCGAAGAACACTCAGGTCATCATGGATTTTCAGCATCATTCATATTTGCTTCATCTTCTTTCCTAGGAACTGCTGGACACTTCACGAGATTATCTCTCTCAAGATTTTGTTCCTGAGTGATATTGGTGAGCTCAGAGTAGACAGTCATATATATATGAGATAGATAGACAGATAGACAGACAATTCTTCGTAGTTTCTTATTTTTTTTGTTAGCCTGAATAATTGCTTGTTATTACCAAACACACCGCTTTTCACTGCTTTTCCAGGTGATTTATGGCAATAAAGAGCAAGCACTTGAATGCCCTACAGGAATCCACTGGATCTGCCTGCTGTCAAAACCACCAGCCGTGTTCCTACCGTTTGACTTTATGAGTTCAGTAAGTATATGGATGGTGGGATGGGGAGAGAGGGTGTCCCTCTTGCTTCAGGTTACTAAGGTTAGTTAACAGCTTTCAATGTGGGGACTCTACTAGGTACCTTCTGAAAATTCCAGTAGATTCAAGGAGATGGATCTCTCTTCAATGTATTTGTTCACTTCTTTGAAGATTTCCCATCTGTCTGTAAGGCCAAGTGAGCAGCCTCAACCCAGCATGTCATCTATATGCTGTTGAGGGTGTATCAGAAATAAATGACTGTGATCTGTTTTCTCTCAGAGAAACAAAATCCTAAATCTGGCAAGTTGCTCTGTTCAAAAGGGTGACACACAACTTTGGGTCTTCAGCTCAGAAAGTTTCCGAGATATCACTCAGATGTTCAGTTACTTACAGATAATTCTTCCTTAGCTTCATTTGTGGATTTATTTGTTTATTAAGTCACAGATCACATTGCCACTGAGAAAAAATGACCTTTGTAAACTGCAGAAGATATTTGTCTGGTGAAACACACTGTGCTCCCATTTCCAACCCGGTGGTGCAGTGGCCCTCAGCTGTCATTCCCAAAACAGGTGCTGTAAATCAATACCCTGGTAGTTATATTTTGGCAGCACCCTGGCAGGAGGCAGCACAGCCCTCCTCTGAACAGACCTTAAAGGTGTTTTGTGCGGGCCTTCATCTGTATGACTGCAGCAAGAGGGAGCTGGGATGATGAAGGTCCATCACATACTCCTCCTTATCTCTGCAGGTAAAGGTGTTCCAGCCTTGAAAGGGGTCATCTCCTTCCTGAATGTGTGGGACCAGGGCTTTGCATATACATCAGAATGAGTGAATATGTGTTCTGGGAGCAGCCTGTCCTACTGATAAAGTTTTATGAACGCACCAAATAATTTAAAGGAGAGCTTTGGAGTGCATTAGCAGTTCAGATATTTCTAATTTCAGGCACCAGATATTTTGAATTGAGATTCTAGGTTTAATTGTTTTTCTGGTTTTGCATTTAATTGCTCCCATCTTCCCTAGTGCTACGTGTATTTCAAAATATATGAAAGGATCTATTTAGCACAGCTTGGAATATAAAAAGTTTTTACAAGAAATTTCATTATGTTGTGGAATGACTGATAAAGAGGTCGAATTGATTTGCAGCTGCATGTGTTGTACCGAGATAATTCTTTTTAAACTGTCCTTTAAAAAAATAACTATTTTGTGATCCTAAAAATGTTTTACCGAATTCAAGCAGTATATTAAATTCCTACCGAGGCACACCAGAAGGGGGCAATTTTAATCGGATTAATGGAACATAGCAAAGAGTTTGAATTAGATGTGATGTTGTGATCATAACTTAAAAATTGAAAGATGACTCCCACCACCATAGCCCAGCCTTTCTGGCAGGGGAAAAAAGCAGTGCCTGTCTGTGACAGGCTTTTCTCATTGGCATCCAAGTATTTGAATATAATCTCATGGCAGGACAAGGCCAAGACAGAATCCTTGGAAATCTCAGCTATATAAAAGCTGATGAAAAGTCAGTTAGGAAACAAGGGGAAATCTTAGCTTAGGTTGCAGTCAGCACCAAAATTCTTATTGACTTCAATGGTCCAGGATTCAACTGAGAGGGGGAGGCAAGGGTGGGATCTGCCAGAAATGCTTGCAGTGAGGATCAACTGTTCTGTTCCCTCTCACTACGTTTAGGAGGGGATACATACAAAAACATCCCCAAGCAGCCCTTCCCTTTCCTTTACTCCCCTGTAACAGTGAAGCAGCTACAAGCTGAGCACATCATGTACCTGCGTGTTCTGCCACAGGGTCTCTCGAAACGGGGTCCGTCTGTTTTTCTGTGCCCTTGCTCCTCAGGAGGGCAATGCCATGCACAGATACTATGAGGGTTCCACTGGAACAGAACTGCTCCCTGCCGTTTTCACTTGTGACGTTTTTCTTACAAGGGCTCTTTGACACAGCACTGCCAAGTCACACTGAGCAGCCTGTGGGCAGAGCTGTCTAAAGACAGGTTGAGACCTCCCGTGAGGAAAAAGAAATGGAGCCCACATAGTGAATGGTTTTTCTTCTCTCACCACCTGCACAACCTGAGCAACTCCCATCGGGGAGAGGAGCTCTTGTTCTGCTCAGATTGCAGATGCAAGGAGTCTGGGTGGTGATTTCATCTCAATGACTGATGTGTTGGCCCTCTCCTTTAATGTTACTGTCACAGGCAAGTCTGTGGAATTGAAGGTGGAGAAGCCAACATTAGAAATCCCTGATATTGTGTATTCTCTCTGCTTAACTGTCCACAATTATTGCATGTTAGCACAGTTGCAGGCTGGAAAATCCTGGAGGAGATTTCTAATGCTCAGTCTGATGTCCACAATCCTGGCTATTTGGTTTTGTTCATCTCCTGGTTGGAGGCTGTTGTTGCCTCCAACCCCTAAGCTGTACCCAAATCAGATAGGCAGTTACCCCCACTGATGGCATTTGCATGTCTGAAATGAGGAGTCCCCCCCAGCAGCAGCTTGGTGTTGTCAGTATTTCCTTCATGCCCACCTCAGTCTGACGGTGCTGTAGCCTGTTCCCTGCCCCGTCTCACTGGTGCCACCCCTGCTGTTCTGCAGCTGGGCTGGCCCTGTGCTACGAACACGAGACTCGCCTTGTTGAGGACTTGTTCAGGGACTACAACAAGGTGGTGCGCCCAGTGGAGGACCATCGGGACGCTGTCGTCGTCACCGTCGGGCTGCAGCTCATCCAGCTGATTAGCGTGGTACGGTATGAATGTGTGGTACATGTTGATCAGCTGGCTTATGTGACAGTGCCAAAGTGGGTTTTCTTTCTAAGGAAACAATTTTTCTCCTTTAATTCTGTTTGCTGTTACTGCCTTCTTTTTTTTTTTATTTTCTTCCTTCTTTTCTTTCTTTTTTTTAAGGATGAAGTAAATCAGATTGTGACAACCAATGTACGCCTGAAACAGGTAACTCTAAATATTCTCAACCATTTCATCTAATTCAAATAAACACACTGGACACAGCCGGGAATTAATTACTCTGCCATACTTTCAGGGGCAATTTGGACAGGTGGGGTCAGCTAGCAAAGCATTTCTTCTTTCTTAGGGTCTCAATAATAAAATGCTCTAGACAATAAGAGTCTTAAGAAAAATGTTTTGCACTGTATTTCAAATAGTAGACTTGTAATATATTTATCTTTTGTGTTATTTACTTTTTGGGTTTTTTTGGTTTTTTTAATAAGTTTCTTAAACCAAAATTTAAATTAATGAAAAAATGAGCTGGGGGTCCCACTCCCATATATTTATGCTTACCTGCATATCCTGAAGCAAGGGAGGTGTTGTTTCTAGGAAGTACTAAAACTACCCCCAGAAGTGCAAGAAGAGGTTTTCAGGGACTGAAATCTTCCCTCTTTAGCAATGGATAGACGTCAACCTCAAGTGGAATCCAGATGACTATGGTGGCGTGAAAAAAATCCGCATCCCTTCGGATGATATCTGGCGGCCAGACCTTGTTCTTTACAACAAGTAAGGAGTGCCAGCTGCCTGGGGAAGGAGGGTGGGAGGGGGAGCTCTGCCCCATGGCACCACTTTGGTGGGGCAGTTTTCTCATAACATTTGATCCAGTGGGTAGTATTTCTCAGAGCAAGCTTCTCCAGGAGAAGGGGCAATGGCACTGGGGGACCAGCTGACCCACAGGCAGAAATCCTTTTGTGACCATGTCAATTATGCTGCCCATATTGCTGTTAATGTCCTTGTTCCTTTTGCAGCGCAGATGGTGACTTTGCCATTGTAAAATACACCAAAGTCCTTCTGGAGCACACAGGTCTGATCACCTGGACACCACCAGCTATTTTTAAGAGTTACTGTGAAATTATAGTCACGCACTTCCCATTTGACGAGCAGAACTGCAGTATGAAGTTGGGAACTTGGACGTATGATGGGACAATGGTTGTTATTAACCCGGTAAGCAAGGAGTTTGTAATTGGGAAAAGCAGTAAAGACCTGAGTATGTTTTTAGGGAAATCTCAGATTTAGAATGGAATATGATCTCGTTTTGACTGGAAAAACAAGCAGGCACTACCTGTAAAATAGAAAAGCCCTTTTTGTAGATCCAGGACAATATTTCCTGGTTTGGCTTCTAAAATTCTGCACACGTATAATTCCTGGGCCCTAACAGTCTCCTACCTGTCTATCCTCTGTCAGCTTCACACTGCTCCTTATGGTGCTGCCTGTCCTGCCTCTGTTTCCTTGGGTTTTTTGGGGGGCTGCATTTTCTCTGCTCATGACTTTCCATTGCCAGGGACTCTTTCCCTGGCCCCTCAGGTACAATTCCTATTTGTAATACTTATTCAGTCTACTGTCCTTAACTGTAAAATATTGACTTGAATGCTGTGTAGAGGCTGATATTCTAAGGCAAAATAACACAGACAAGAGTGGTTTGCTCACAAAAATCATGAAGTGCCTGAGTTATTTGGAATCCTGTTCCTGAGCCAAATGTGCCAAGTTTTGATTTGGTTCAGAACATCTGGTATTAAGAATTTGTTTGGGATTTTGCTGCCAGGAGAGTGACCGTCCAGATCTGAGTAACTTCATGGAGAGTGGGGAGTGGGTGATGAAGGATTACCGTGGCTGGAAGCACTGGGTTTACTATGCTTGCTGTCCTGATACCCCTTACCTGGACATCACCTACCACTTCCTCATGCAACGCCTGCCTCTCTACTTCATCGTGAATGTCATCATCCCCTGCCTGCTCTTCTCCTTTTTAACAGGGTTAGTTTTTTACCTACCCACAGATTCAGGTATGTAAATTTATTCATTCTACTGCCATAGAAATTGCTCTTCTAACAAATTCCTGAGAAATTCATAGTATTTGAAATCACTAGCCAACCTCAAGGCTAGTGCACACAAAAACTGGACATTTCCACTGAAAGTAATGGCTCTAAATATTCTGCAAAGAAAGGATAAATGCCAAAAGCCGAAACTATTCATAGAAATAATTTGAGGTGCTTTCTCACAGAAATTGCTGATTAACTATCCAGTTAACTTCTGCAAACCAAAGATTTAGCTGGTTAATTTTTATATTTTGTCATAGATAGGTAGTCAGGGTGTTAGTGCATCATGCAGTAAGTGAGCACACAAGGGTGACTGAGGCCCTTCTGCATGATGTTAGAGCAGAGAGCTTGTTATCTTCTCACACACATTACCTTGTCTGACACAGAGAGTAATCCTGGCCTATTCTGGCCTCCTTTGTCACTGCTGAGCAGCTTGTGCTCCCTGCAACCATTTCCTCTGCTTCATTCCTTTTGCCTTTTGTCAGTTTTTCACAGTTCTTGATTTTAGTAAGTCCCTTCTTATGAAATAGTTGATTTTTTTTTTCTTCAGTGGAATACTTTCTAGAAAGTTGAACCAGATAAAAAAATGTGTGAATAATGTTTTATAGTTCATTTTTGACACCCTACATACATACTGGGAGATCTCAAATAGCAACTGACCTCTGGTGTCATATGTGATTTTTTTTGTCTGCTCTCTCAGCCCAGAGCCAGAGAGTAATGCAAGCAAACTCCCAGGAGGCTGTGGAGCAAGTGCTAATTAGGTGCATATATTGCATTGTTGGAAATACACAGCCCTGGCAAATAATGAAATGCTCTTGGCAAGTAAACTTTCCATATCTCTCACCCACACTTCAGCCCAGCCCTACCTGGTAATTCCCACCTTTGTGCTGGAGTTGATGCTCTGTTAGGCTCTCAGGTTTGTCCAGCCTAGTTACCATTTTGAATGCCAGCAGAGACCATAGCACTCCAAATGCACACCTGTATTTTTGTGAACAGCTATCATCCACATCCTGGATCTTAAATACTTTCTGTACCAGATGATAGGAGCAGCAAAGGTATTATCTTTTTTTTGTTTGTTTTGTTTTCATGGCAGGTGAGAAAATGACTCTCAGCATCTCTGTCCTGCTGTCTTTGACTGTGTTCCTTCTGGTCATTGTGGAGTTGATCCCTTCCACCTCCAGTGCAGTGCCTCTGATAGGCAAATACATGTTGTTTACAATGGTGTTTGTCATCGCTTCAATCATCATCACGGTCATTGTCATCAACACCCACCACCGCTCTCCAAGCACTCACACCATGCCACACTGGGTCAGGAAGGTGAGCTCTATGGCTTTGTATGTTCGCTGTTTTCCACTGAACGCTCCATATATTATTGGCAGGCTTTCTAATAAAAGTCAACAAGAATTGGGGAAGTAAATGCATCATGTTAAATGTCTCTAGGCACAAGAGCTGGTGTTTACTACTTAGCTGTGCATAAAGTCAGCAAGACTACTAAAGTGCTCCTGTAAGTAACACAATTGTCCCCTGGGGTAGAGTCTTGCAGGGAACAGATAAGACAAAACATGGGCAACTGAAGGTACAGGGAAAAGAAAATGTCCATCTGGACTCATATTACATTTTCCTGGTCTAATTCTCCATCTGACTGCAAGGCACTGCTGCCTGCCAGTGGCCAAGTCCCTGGCCTGCGTGAGTGCAGAGCACAAAGGCCATTAGGAATACCTGAGTTCAGCATCCTGTTTTGCAAAAGACAGTTTAGCAAAAGCTAAACAATCTTCTCTGTACTTTTCCAGTATACAGCTGCTCTGCAGCCCTTGGGAAGAGAGGACATCCTTGCACAGGAGTCTAAATGGTAACCACAAGATGCAGAAAAAATTGGTTGTCTGTCATTACAAGTTCTTTTCCAGGGAAACAGTACCAAAAATTATCTGATCCATTCAGTAATTCTTGCCACTGAAGTTTGCCTGTGTTCATACTAAACCATGAAATGGAAGGAGATTGTTCTGTGTATCTCTAATTATATAAGGCTACAGCTTATGTAAGATCCTTTTGCAGACTTATAATCCCTGCAGAAGTGAAATTTCAACAGGCAAACAGAGTATGTGCTTAACATTGCTCTGGCAGCAAGCCTCTGTCACTCCAAAGGAATTTATTGTAAGCCTTATATGCATGTATATCAAACATTTGTAATAGGAAAGTCAAATGTAAGTAGCCAAAAGAGATTCTTTGTAGTCTATTCTTCAAGTCAGATTTGTAAGTAATATGTTTCAAATTAGATGAGATGAACAAAGCTCTGCCAGCTCATGCTAACTGAGGGTCTGTTCCAGAGCATTGCTTCCCACTTCATGTGTGGATGTTGGGTGTATGGCAGGGGGAAATGTTTTAAAGAAATGGTGTGGCAGGCCTGCGGGTGACTCCCTCTGCCCCAGGGCAGGAGGCTGACAAAAGCCCCAGTGAAACTGAGGCGTGGGCTGTGACATACTCCGAGAGGGAATCTGTAGCAGATCCAGCACGGGAAGCGATCTGGGAGAGGAGAGACTTGTCTTTGTTCAGCACACAGCTGCATCTGTAACACAGCCCCACAGACCAGAAACTGTCATCTTCCCTCTTTGTTTTCAGATCTTTATTGACACAATCCCAAACGTCATGTTTTTCTCTACGATGAAACGACCATCCAGGGATAAACAAGACAGAAATATTTTTGCAGAAGATATTGATATTTCTGACATTTCTGGGAAGTCAGGCTCTGTGCCTGTCAACTTCTACTCCCCACTTACCAAAAATCCAGATGTGAAAAATGCTATAGAGGGAATCAAATACATTGCGGAAACGATGAAATCGGACCAAGAAGCCAGTAATGTAAGGCATTTTTTGTGCATGATTCATTTCTAGCTTTTAAATTGCTACATCTTACTTTTTTGGCAAAATAACCCTGCCTTACGAAAACACTCCAAGGCCTGATTTGGCTTTAGCAGTGGACAGTCTTCTCCCCTTGATACAGTCAAAAAGGAGAGACAGATAACTGAGATGGTAATTGAATATTGGCCCCCCAAAATAAGAGAAAGGAAAAAAAGTGTCAGTACTAAGGTTTTCTAAATGTGGTATGTGAAGCCATAGACATGGAGTGTCTGTGAGCAGGAAAGCAGCTTCAAGAACTGTAAGCAAGTTCCAAAACACATTCCTCCTGTCTCCCACTCGGGCATCTTCCCTCTGCGGTAAGCAAGATCCTATTGCTTTTGAAAAACCAGGAAGCAAGCCAAACTCCAAAAAACTAGTAGTTTTATCTGAGAAGTGTTAAATGTAACTTAAAAAATGATAATTCCAATTTTTGAAAAGGTTTTGTTTTATTCCTGACTGTTACAAGTAGTCCCTCCAAATGAAGCACGTCATGAGCTACTCTGATTACTGACTTTTTCCACATTGCAAGCCAAAGGAAGGATAAAAGCATATAGAGTCACACATGGCAGTGTTCCCCAGGAAAATCTAGTTCTGCCTCCTTCTAGCACATTTGACACAATTAACCCCTCATTTATTTCAGTTTTCACAGCTCACACAGCTTTTGCAGAGGTAATTCAGTCTTGGTACTTCACCCTTCTAAACGGTCATAGTCCTTTCCTGTTGGGCTGCAGGCTAGTCTGAAGACAGGGAGAGTTCTCTGAGAAAATAATTTGGCCCATGCTGTTGAAAAGGAGGCACTTCCTTCCCATGGACAGGATTTACACCATGGTGTTTGTTCCTGTGACCAAATTCCTGGAGCATGTGGAATGACTCTGGCTGTAGTCTCATGTTCCCCATGACTCCTATGCCCCTCTCCAGATAAAGTGTTATTCTCAGCAGGGCTGGCGTGGCTTCAGCATCCCTGGGCTTCACTTTCTCCTAGGCTTACAAAGAGGATCTTCAGGTTACCAGCAAGTGTCCCCTTTGGAAGTGGAGCCCAGCTGCTTGTGCTGATATCACTTCCAGGGGGTTTCAAAAGTCAAGTTCCCCAAATGAACTGAAAGCTATGGCTTCTGAAGGCTGTTGCTTCATTGTATTCACTTATGAATCACCTCAAGCCAGTACTCACCATCAGTATCCTCTAGATAATTACAACAGCCTCTTCTACTTGTGGGACAACCAAGGCAAAAGTAGAAGGTGCTTTAGGCCAGCACGTGTCACTGCTTAAAGCAGAGTTACAGGGTGGAAATCCTGAGCCCTGCTGTACTTCATGCCTCACACTCTGCTCAGCCTTACCATTCTGGATTCTCAGCAAAGGCATGCAGGGAAAAGGCAGTCACAGAGCAAGTGGTTCACAGTGTGCCACAACTGGAAAAAAGACTAAGGGAGCTACCAAGAAGGTTTTACAAGACCTTAGAGTATATACTAGGCATGGAAAGCAGGGACTAGAGTTAAATTAATGGAAATTGCCTAGATATCCCACAAGAAGGAAAACACAATGGAAAAACTGAAGTCAGTTGGGTCAAAATAAAGTTTTTGCTTTCAACAGTTTAAACTGTTTCAAAAGTAACCATTGGCCTAAAAATTAAGCTTTTTAACATTTTTTTAAAATTAAATCGGTCAGCAAATTGCCAGGGTTTCTGGTAAGTTTAGTGTTGAAACTTCTATTTCTAGGTTGCTTAGGCTTTCTTAACCACTGACCTGCTTTTGAGAAGAAAATGAGTATTTTTTGCATAACAATAATGGAACTTATAGAAGAGCCTTACCATTGTTCAAGACAGCACATTAAAAGAATGCCCATAATAAACATGGCTCTGCAGAGGTTTTACCATCTCCTTTGTTTCTTTCCCAGGCTGCAGAAGAATGGAAGTTTGTTGCGATGGTGCTTGATCATCTTCTCCTTGGCATATTTATGCTAGTTTGTTTTATAGGAACATTAGCTGTATTTGCTGGTCGACTTATTGAATTAAATCAGCAAGGATGAATGTGAGCTGGAAACTATTTGCTACTCTGAACATCTGAAAGCATCATAACTATCAAAATCTGGGCAGCCTCTGAAAGTTTCACTGCTGGGAAAGAGCAGGGACAATAAAACATAAGGCTCCATACTTAGCACTTTTGAGCTGCTGCTCAGTGGTATTTCATTGCCAAAAAGAAACACTTATATCACTGGTAAACTTGAATGGCTGTCAGCCAGGTTTTGATCCATTTTACCATTTATTAAAAATGTTAATGTATTAATAAGACTGTCTGACTTTGTAAGCAACAGATACAATTCCAGTGAAGTCAATAGCAGTGTAATAAGCTTTAGCTGAGCTGTAAATCTGTATCCAACTTTAGCATTCAAGCTGGTTTCAATATCTGCTCTGTGGCTTTTGTATTGGCAGGGTCACAAATTACTCCTCTCATAACACTACATGTAACCATCAGAAATATCTCAAACTCCATGCTTAAACACTTGCTTTTCATGCACAAATCTGAACTGACTGACTCATACATGACTCTACCTGTAGAAACTCTTTCTGCAGCAAAGAGGAGAGACTTACTTATTCCTTACTGTGGGAAGGATCCAACCTATTCCTAGGATAATCTCCATATTAAACCTACTTTGCTCTTGGAAGGTTGGTTTCCACTCTTCATTTTGAGTGATGAGTAATGTGGGGGCACCTTCAAACTTGGGTGTGTTTGCCTTAACACAATTCTCTCTGTTTCCTGAAAACTATCCCCTGCTCTGCTGAAATAAATTGTGAGCATTAAAGTCAGACACAGCATCACACAGATCATTCCTCGGGAAGGTGTGGATCTTAGCTGTTCTTACATACGACAAAAATGACAGGACACCTCTTCCGAGCAACACAAATAATTACCCAAACTTTATTCAAAAGTTGAGCAGCAGCTCACTCTGGTGGTTAAAGCAAAGTAGTGCTGCTTTTGGCCAAAGACAGCTGGGGTTAGTAAGCAAGAAGCCTCTGTGTATTTCAATAATACGGTGTGGCAATACTAGCAGTGCTGCCTATTTTCCTCAAAAATAAATAAAGAGAGGTGGGGCAACTGCGACAAGTTACTCATCATTCCCAGCTGGTTGTCCAAGCCAAGAGGACTACTTTGCTAACAGCTGTAAATAATTTGCTGTGAGTTTAATAAATTAATTTGTATTATATTAATGCTCTACAGGAATGTGTCATGCCTGCAGAGAACAGGCATTTGAAACACTGTAGGGAAAATTAGGCAGTTGTGCAACACTCCCATCATTGCGTAGTGTTTGCTAGAAAATGTTTTGGAGAGATGCAGTCCTAAGAAAACAGTTTGTCTGAGGCAATTGATCACTTGTAGCACTCTGCTCAGCTCTTCTGGTTTAAAGGATGGTAATCTTTGCCTCCCTGGATGATCATTAACCCTGTAAACGATTGCCGAAGATGTATGCTGGGTGAAACCTCTGCTGACAGAGGGAGCGTTTGCTGCAGCTCGGGTTATCTTCAGTGTGACTTCCCAGCTCTCAGCCCTCGTGGGGAGTCACGTAGGTCCCTGCTCACGATGAGCTAAGCTGCGGCACAATGGTGCCTGGAATTTAATTTGGGAGTCTGTGAGTGGCACTAGAATTGACAGAACAATCCTCTTAGAGCAGCATGTGGTTGAATCTTAGCATTAAAAATAAGCATCAAGTAATAAGATTCATGGTGAGCATCCACAGTATCTTTATTCAGCTTTCCCAAGTCAGATCTGGGTCTTGGCCTCCCGATTCCCCTTATGTGTGTGCCAGGGTGCGTGCATGCACACGTGTACCTGCCTGCTTGCTTCTCCAGCTCTCTTCATACACAGTTATCTACCAATGTTTTCCTTCCACTTCCTCAGAAAAAGTTTTGAAATTATTTATTTTAAAATTTTCACTTGTGATGGCTTGATTTGTCTTATAGGCATAGCAAATCTTCTGCCTTCCTATCACTCTGAGTCTTGATGAACTACTTGTGTCTCAAAAGATGTGACACCAGGCAAAAAGAAATGTTAATAACTTCTCTTCTTAGGTTGCAGATTCTGGGCATTGTACTCTGACTCTCCAAACAGAAGGTGTTCCAAGCATTTTCTTTTTTTTTCTTTTTCTTTTTTTTTTTTGCTTTGCTTTGAATACTCAGACTGTACCAGCCTTTATTTTGTTCCTAAATCATCTTTGTGATACGTTTCTCTTGCAAACCACTTGCTTACCACTAACATCCTCTGTTACGAGTATCCATCTACTGAAAGAGTACCCTTACCTACATGCAGACTATTTCTTCTCAACTACTACTGTCCTTTTAACATGTCAGGACCTGCTAAAATAGTAGCTTTGGATGTTTTAAATGTTCTGTTACGGTCACAGATAATTTGCTGTCAATGCATAAGTATATGTTGTCTAATGATTTCTCGTTTACTGTGGTCTCTCCCTGCACTAAACTCTCCTCTCTCCTACATAGGTAGAACCAGCAGCCCCAGGGAGAGATGACCCTGGTAATACTCATGCAACCCACACAGGCATCTCTGTTGCCTCATTGCCTTAAACAGGCACATTTCAGCTCTGAGCTTTAACTAACAATTCTCATGATAAGCAAAACAAGAAGCAGGCCTCACACACTCATTGTTAAATTTTTCTAGCAAATATAAAAAGTAATGACATGCAAACACCATGGTGCTGAAGTAAGCAGATCTCATTTAAATGAAGGTAGACCAGTGGCCTCTGGGTGAGAAGCTGTTGCTTTTATAGTGATAGTACCCTAAGCAGTTAACTAGTCTCTCTTTTCACTGCCATCTTCTTGCTACTAAAGCTGCTTTTGTTTAATTTGAACTTGTTGATAACACCCTATTTATGTCCTTAATAGAATAGCTCCCTGGAACATCTCCATCTTTTTCAGTCTGATTCTCTTTCCAATTTTTAATCCATGTGACAGTTAACTTTCCCCTTCCCATCCCTTTAGCTGACCTTCAGCTACTCTCTACTGTGTCATGGATATGCAGCTCTCAGAGATGCAGTCACCCTCAAATCTCTTTCCCCTTTGGCACTTTGCTCTTCAAGACACCTGACCCTTCTGAGGGGGTTATTTGAGTTTTTAAAGTCCATTACCTTGTACCAGGTCCAAGGGAGCAGTTTCACCTCTATGTGAGTCTGTAATCAGAACAGGCTGCTGCTCTCCATCGTCACCAGACAGTTAAGCTGAACCCAATGTCCTCATTCTGTCTATTCAGCCACTAGGATCTTGGCTTTGTAAAATGTAGTTGAGCTGATCGAGAGAACAGAAAAATGACACTCATTGAACTCCAAATGCTTGATTATGAGCTTATGTGTGCCAGGTGTGATCATTCACCTGCCACTAGTGCTTGGGTCCTGCAGCCTCCTTCAGTTTGAGCTTTTAAAAAAAGGTTATTTTTTCAGGCAATTGTAAGATAACTTAAGTACTCGTTTTTTGCTCCAGGATATAAGTTGCTGCCAACCTCCTTGCTGTGGTCATCTCTCCAGAGATGTGTGAAAGCAGTGTGAGTTTCACCAGCATGCTGACCCAGCAGTTCTGTTTCCACAGCTGAAGCAAACCACAGCAGGTAGGGACAGCGGGACAAGAGAGAGTACGTGTAACACAGGACCCACAAAGTGCATGAACACTATGCTGCTAGTGGAGAAAGGGAGCACATTACCTCCCTGAAAGGTTTGTTTTCTGGTATGACGGCATGCAAGATGCCACCTTTAAAGTCACTGATAGCTTAGCACATCAGAAATGTTTTTGACTTTGGACACTTTCAGAAGGTTGTTCTCTTTGAACCCAGCCACAAGACCTCACGTTTTCATATGTTTACTAGTGCTAGACAAAGTCTAGCACAGCCTTCAGGCCGCTAGGCATGCTCCTGGGTATAAATTTTCTCCCTCTCTCTTAAAAATTGTGAAACCCATACAAAGTCTCCTAAGCTTCTCTCAGCTGAATGTTGCACAGACACTGACTTCTAACAAAACTCTGAAGTACTTTCTCTCTTTCTGAAAGTCAAGTCCCAACCATAGAAAGGGCAATCATGCATTGCTTTGCTAAAGATTATCTAAAATAAATGTACTTCATTCCCTGATAAAGTATAAAAGACTGACACAGCTATGGAAAACAACCAACCTGCAGGCAAGCATTTCCATGCTCACCGCAAGAGCCCTGCTGAGTCCCCCTGGCTGTAGACGGATTGTCTACAGCAAGGACAGAACAATTTCATTGTTACCGTGGGACAGACCAGCCTGACCAGCAGGCAAGAGTCCAAAGGAGTTCGTAGGCTACTGCAGCACAGTGATGATGGGCCACTCAGTGGACTCCCCATAAAGGGACAACTGTTTCCTAGCAAGTGGTGTCACCATTTCCTGTCATCTCAGCACAGATTTCCCATTGCAGCACATCTTCCCAACTACTAACAGCCAAGAGATCTGTATCAGTGTTTGCTTCTTATCCCATACGGAGCCTGGAATAAACACATCACATAGTATTTCCCCAGTATGTAGACAAGAGGAAGCTGTTTGCCTCTACATGACTGTTCAGCTAACCAATGACCCAAATGCTGTATGCTGTGTTTGGGAACCTCATGTGGATTTGTGACCCTCTTTAGAGAGCTTTGGGACTGTAAAAGCAGTAAACAGACTACCTGCAGTTTTACTATTTGTGAGCACCATAATTTTTGCTTGCAAGCTAATCTACATTGTGTGTATGGGTCAGAAAAGGGTAGACATAAAAAATTGTACCAGTTTTTGTGTCCATCTTGGAATACTCCAACCATGCAATGACACAAAAACAGAGAAATGACCTATATAAAAGCCTGGCAAGGTTTCCAACCTTACACTGATGGCTGATCAGTAATGCCATTGCTCTTATGACAGCATGTCTCACCATAATGCTGTGCCTTTAGGCAACTGCTCATCTCCTGATGAAAACATGAAAGTAAGTTGCAGCAGGTTATCTTAGCATACAGGTTACTCAGTCTTTGACCTTGCTGGGACATGTTGCTACAAGTGAATGAAGTGCATATTTAAGTTTTTCAGGACACCTGTCCCTAACATTCATATATTTTAGATAACAGTGTTATGTAGCTGCTGGACTGCACCATGTCTATGCATGGAGTAAACAAAAAACATCCCAACACCTCCAAAATGTAAAATCCTACAGAGACAAAAACATGTGAGATCAATGTGTTGGCTCAAATAGACATTAAGCACACAGCTCTTGCCCTTCAATGCTTGCTCCTATATGAACAAGCTACTCCATTACATATACTTTGGGCATTTTTCCATTCAAAACTTCAGTGCTGGACCTAAAAAGATTAACAGAAATTTTGCTTCTAGAAAACTTAGTCAAGCTGAGAGGGAAAAGGGAGCAGATTCTATGGGTTGTCTGGCAAAACAATCTCTGTGTGAGTTAATTGAGGAACGAAGCACAAATATCTTCTGGGGCATCACCTAGAGAGGGGTAATTGACCTTCCCACACCTCGGTACACTGCAAACCTTAACAGGGAAAAAGCAAGTACCTATTTCCCACTGTTTTATTACGTTTCTACTCCACTCTGTATGTCTGCCTGCTGCCTTTCCATTCCCCAGGCTCCACTACCCCTTCCCTGCTGCTGCCATCAAGGCCATCGGAGGCAGGTAGGGAAAACGAGGCGTGTGGAGAGCTCTGTGGCCGAGTGGGGCAGCGTGAGCAGGGGTGAGAGGAGCCCTGTGCCCAGCCTGCGGGCGGGCGGGCGGCTGTCCCGTAGCAGAGCAGGGGCTGGGGCTGTCCCTGCGGAGCAGGGGAGCCCAGCACATCTCTGCCCTCCGGCGCTCCCCGACAAGGGGGCAGCGGCGGCCAAGAGGGCACGGAATGCAGAGCTGCCCCTGCGGGTGAGGCCATCCATGACCGGGGAACCGGTGAGGGTCCGAACGGGATGAGTCCCCGGAAGAGCTCCCAAAGTCACGGTTCAGGCCGTTGGCACTTGGGATCCTGGACCCATCTCCCTGTAAGGGGGCTACCTCTGTAACTCTGACCGGTGTGATCTCCCCCCGGGCACAGGAGGACCGCGGGTGCGGGCGGGGGCACGGCCACCACCAGATTCCCGCGCTGCCCGGGAAAGACCACCTCGCGGGAGCCTCAGCGGGCCGAGGGGCACAGCCCCGGGGGCGGGGGACGGGGGGCGGGCACCCACCCGCGGCGGCCCGGCCCGGCCCGGCCCGGGGCATGTGCGGCGGCGCGGGAGAGGCGCCCCAGAGCCGCGGCGCCGCTTCCTGCCGCTATAAATAGCCGCCCGGCCCAACATGTCCCGGCCGCCGCAGCGGCTGCAGCGCCGGCGGGACCCGCGGTCCCCTCCCGCCGCCTCACCCGCACGGAGCGCGGTAAGGGGGCGCGGGGCTGGGGGGCCCGGCGGGGCTCCGCTGCCCAGAGCCGGCGGGGCGGGGGGGTCTCTGGGGCGGGCGGGGCCCGGGCGGCCGCTGCGCTCGGGCGGCTCGGCTCCCCCGGCCCCGCGGGACCAGCGCCCTCCGGGTACAAGGGTCGGGAGCCGAGTCTCGCTTCGTGCCTGTCTGCTCTTTCTCTCTTTTCTTCCAGACTGCTCTGTCTTGGGCTGGACGCGTTCCTCCTACCTCCCGAAGCCGTGCTGGCAGGCTGGGATCCCTCCCTGCTTCCCCTCGCTTCCCCCGGGGTTGGGTGCGTGCCCGCGGTGCGGGCGGTGGTGGCCTCCGGGCGCAGCCCCCGGCCCCTCCTGGCAGCTCGGACTGTGCCTCTGCCCGGGCAGAGGAGGTGGCTCGTGGCATCCTTGGCCATCCCTGCTGCGGTACAGCCACGGCTGTGGAATTCCGGCTGGCATGGCAGGGTGGGAAGAGCCACACTGGGGCTGTGGCACACGCTGGAACCTTGGCATACACCGCTGCCCGCAGGTGTAGCATCCACGCAGGGCATGATTTTATTTGGTCACACACTCACGCAGGCGTTTGTGTGGCAGCCTTCCTCTCTCGAGTGCTTTCGTCTGCAGCGAATGTTGAGGTGGACCTTGTAGGTTGGTTGGCTTTCTGGTAGAGTCAGCAAAGCAGGTCTCTGCCCTCCGAGCTGGCTCCTGGGGCTTGTGAAAGGAATCGGTTTTGGCAACAGCAAATAGTCTTCAAGTTTTACCTTGTCTTCCCCTTTGTTTGTTTCTGCTACTCTAATGGTTGTGCTTCAATTTCTAACTAACAGCTCCTGCAGAGCAGGACTGTATGCCTCCTCAGAGGGTAGGTGTTCCTCAGCAGCTACCATGTATCCTATTTGAGCCTCCTCTATAAAACAAAAGTGATACAGCAATTGTCTCTGGCAATAAGGTGTGCTTGTTCAGGAACCCACTGTGAGGTACTTCTAAATTGCTCCTTTACTCCTGAATTGCTTTCTCAAAGACAGGGCTGTAATAAGCAGATGTTCTCAGTTGTCTTGACCTCCAGAGAGTGGGCAGTGTGTTTTGCTCCTTGTTCACACCCTTTTTAACTCTTTCTACTTCCCCCTCTGTTTCCTCTGTCCATTACCTTTTCCAAGCCCAGCTTGGGAGGACAGTGCAGAGACCTAAGAGGCCATCTGAAAAAGAAGAGGTCCTCTCAGAGTCTGTTTAGCCTCTGTATGTTACTCACAGTGTGCCCTGCAGTGAAGGCAAGAGGGATGGCAGTGCTGCCCTGGAGGGACCTGCTCTGGCAGTGTACCTTTTCAAGTGCTGTGAAGCACGAGGCAAGCTGAGCTGGCATGTACTTTCCCCTCTGCTGTGAGGGGAAGGAACACACGGGGAGGAAATACAGCTGTTCCAGAGCACTTCTGCCCCATGTGCAGCAGGAGCACGTGAGAGGAGGACACTCAGAAAGGGAGAATCAGGAAGAGAATATGAGAGAGAATCGGTGTGGGGAGTAGAGGAAAGCTACAAACAGAGAGGAAAAGCTTTTTATATATGCACAAATGTTATTTAAAGACCTGTTTAGCTAGGCAAGAACAAATATCCTAAAATTAAGATTGTATCTCTTGAATCCCTGTTATTGTTCCTCCAGAAAGCACCGCTTTTCATTCCTGAAGTATTATGTGTCTTTCTGCCTCACTCTTCTAGGCTCTTCAGCATCCTCTGACCTCAAGCTGAGCAGGACGTTGCCCTTAGCATCTGTCTGTCAAATGTGTAGTTCTTCATGTTGTACATGAAATGATTGTTTCCATAGTTGGTTAAGGCAAGTTTCCAAGGAATGTGAAGCAAGAGGCACGCCAGTTCCTCTGGCTGGCCTTGACTGGAGTTAAGTTTTTTGGGGCAGGGGACTGTGCCCTGGAGGCTGTGGTTACTGTACATGTTAACCTTGGCAGCTTAGGGGTTCCTGCCTCTGCTCCTGTCCCTCCCACCCTTCTCTTATGTCTTATGGCTGCTCAACTGTTCCTCCCAACTGTGCAGCAGCTGCTTCAGCCTCTACCAGTTATCTGTGGGGTTGTGCTCTAAAGTGAATTGCTGAAAAGTTAAGAAATCTGGGTAAGGAGAAAAGGAGAGAGCAGCTACTGCTCTGTCTGTATAGAAGTCCCCTCTCAGCCCTGTGCTGACTCTCCCCTGCCTCCTGCTTTGAGATCCCTCCCCCCAACTAATGGGAATTAAAACAGTTGAAGCTCTCTAGCTGAGTCCAAACTGGTGCTGCTGCCTTGCTATTTCTACTGAAATTACATGTTTAACTTTCTCCATCATTAGTTTGCTCTCTAAATGGCATCAGGTAGCAAGGTCCTGTGTTTGGCAACTGCATTGCTACTAAACCTTTCTCTTTTTTATTCTCTTTTTTTTTTTTCTTAAGAAAAACTGAGAGTTATAAAATTGAAGCAGGGCTTCAGTGCTTTTACCTGTATAACACAGTCAGAATTGAAAATGTGCATCTAGAAAAAGATACTTGCTATAGAAGGAGCAATTTCCCACCTGTGAGAACAGGTATGATTTTTATATCTGATGACCTCCAAACCCTGAAAAGGCCACTGAGGAGGACGAGCAATGCTAATCCCTTTGTGAAGGGAGCATGCTGAAGTACTGTTCTCTATTACCTACAGTGCTTAAAGGTCTAACAGCTATGTAATCTGCCCTGCTTATATAAACACCAAGCTGCTTTGAAGGGAGAAAAGTGTGTGTTGGTGTTGTCTGACAATTGTGACATGAAGACAGGAATACAGAGGTTTCCTTTGGAGGCGCATATATTGTTTTTGGTGTACATGTACAATTTAGTAAAATGTCTTTATGCAACAGCCTTGAAGTTTTCTGTGCCTTTAACTACATTGAATCTTCATGTGGTTAATGGAGTTAGGTATAGAAACCATAAAAAATAGTGATGCAACAGAGGGGAGGAGTTCTTTGAAGTTTATGTTTTTGCCAAGGTGAACATATCTGCATTGTGACTTCTTTACAACAATGAAGTGTTATCAAAATTCAAGTCTCATTAAATGTTTTTGTGTTCTTTCTACTGATTTCTCTTATTCTTGGCTCCAATGTGAACACTTTCTCCTTTTCTTCATGTGGTACACTCTAACACTTGGTCTGTGGGATCCCTTATAAAAAGAGACTTGACTGTCTTGGTTCAAAATCATTGGTGCTAGCTGTATTTGAGTAGGGCTGGGGATACCAGTCTTTATATGGGGAGATAGTTAAGTTCTGGAATAGTAGAAGAGGTTTTGGTAGTATTAAAGAAGAGGGTCTGGAAGTAGCCACAAATCATCAAGGCAGCTACCTGTTCTGTGTGCTGTTAACACCTACTTGTTTAGCTCCTTACTTCAAATATAGATGTGAAAATCTGTTATTGAAAGATAACTGCTGAACTGTTAGTTGGCAAATAGCCCAGAAAAGGCATCATTAAAAACTAAATTTAAGAAAGATGTCTATAATCATGCTTTAGTAGAATGCTTCGTTTAAAGTATTTTGTGTGCTTTTGGTGACCAGTATGATAGTGTAGTGCTCTCACTTAGCACCAGCTACGTGTGTGCGTATGTCTGGGTACCTGAACAGGAGGAAGAAGAAAATAATAAACTGTTTACTATGTTAGTACTCTGTTGTGATTCTCTCTAAGGACTCTGTCACTGCTGCTGAGCTGAGTGTGAAATCTGAATAGTGAAAAGATTATTTTCAGTGGAAATAACCCTGAACATCGAGGCCCCGAAAGATACTGGGATCACTCTTCAGTCTTGCAAGCACACAAGTCTGCAAGAGCAGCTGTCCTTGGGCCTCATCCAAGACAGTTGACAAAGATCAGTCAAGACTGTCTCTAAGGCTGGAGATGCAAGTGGCGGGGGAGCAGTTTCGTCTAAATCTGAGAGATCAAAGGAGTTCAGAATAGAAAGTTTTTCCTAATTCCTGGAAGGAGATAAACAGGAAGCACAAGGAGTAGTTTGAGAGTCTGTTTTGTAACACTTAACTCAGCCATAACCTCGTTAGTGTTCTTCATTTGGATCCAATTACACATAAGTATGCTCTGGAGTTAGAATGTATAGTTTTGTAACTCCTCAAACTACTAAGAAGCAAAAGTTTCTAAGATTTAATGTGTTTATGTGGCACCCCTCATCCTTAATCTCCTAGGTGTATGTGTGTGTGTAGCTCCTGCCGTTTCCTTCTTGCAACAAAGTCCATGAGAAGGGCCCTTCTGTCTGCCAGTGCATGCTTTCATGAGAGAGCTCTCTATCTCATTTGAGCTCAACCTGAGTACATATCTCATGCTGAAGAAGCTACAGGATATTCTTTAATGGGAAGTAATACAGAGGTTAAAATAAATGCTCTTAGCAGGTCAGTGAGCCTGAAATAGCTTGTGCATGTTTCTCTTGTGATAACTTCAGGAAGTGAGGTGATTCCCTCTTCCTCCCTCTCTTTAATATTTTTGGTGAATGCTGTGCTTGAGTGCTGAAATCCTCTTGCCATGAAGAGCAAGCAATGTGGAGCAGGCTTCTCTGTATTTTCCTGGATCCTGACTTAACAGGACCAGAAGTGAACCCTAAGAAGAAACTGCATCCTTCAGCATGTTGTCCTGCTTCCTACAAAAATTGCCAGTAAGGTCCTTGGTAGTGAGGGTGGCTAATCACTGAAACTGGTTGACCATAGAGATTGTGGAGTCTCTGTTGTTGGAGATGATCTGAAAACTGGTCTGGATAAGGCTCAAGCAATCTGCTCTAAGCCAGGTTAGCCTTGCTCTGAACTACATGAGATCCAACAGTTCCTTCCAGCTGGCTGTAGGCTATGTTTTTGCATTACTGGAAAAGCATGACTGCTTTTGTCTGTCCCCAGAACATGTGGGAATAAAAGTGGTCTCAAAACATCTGAAAATGGCCTTGAGAAGTCTGAATAAAGACTTCAAAAATTGGAGTACATAGAGAAGCATAGTGTAAGGAAGTAATTTTGCCCAAAGTCTCATAGCAGCAGGTCAGTGATAGTGCTGGGAGAGGATCAGAAATCTTCTGACTGGCAGACTAGTGCCTTAGTAGCTAAAAGATTCTGTCTTTAAACATAAAACTACCTCTTTTTCCCTACTCAACTATTTTCAGATCACTTGGCAACAGAGTCTACTCTTACCCACTGACAGATCCTATTCCTTTTTTTTTCCCGTTCTTGCTTTTTCTGTCATATTCATAGGCAGTTTTAGTACTAAATAACAATTTAGTGCACTGATTTATTTTTTTTTTCAGGAAACCTAGAAAATCAGGTCTGGAAAAGAATTTGGTGAAATAAAGACAAGAGCTGCAAAGGAAATTTTTAGAAAGTGATGTTATTCCCAGTTAGTTGCACAACAATTAATCTCTTATTTTTTAAGAGAGGAAAAGAGCAGAGAAAGCTGTACACTGAATCCAAGTTTGAATCTCTCTTTGTTTAAAAAAGAAAACTCTCACTTGAAAACTTTTAAAAATCTGTAAGCTGAGAAGAACACAGATCAGCATTTTAAAGAGTATCATGGAAGGAGTTAAGCTGTGATTTAACTGCATCTGTGTTTCAAATCCAAATGCTACGAACAAGGCACCATTCAGATCTTCAGTTATAAGTTATGCTGAATTCGTTATGCTGTGTTTGTTTGAATTCTGTTGAGAGGAGAGAAAGAAAATCATGTCAGATGGAAAAAAATCATTACTCTTGTTTTGGTAGCTTGTTTTTTAAGTGATGAAGTAGGATTCTCCTTTTTTTTTTTTTTTTTGTCTAGCACTTACGCAGATCATCTGCTAATTATTAGCAGCTGTGGAACTATGGAGTTGCATAAGCATAACTAAAAGTCAGTGGAGCCTTGCATCATTCAGCAGATCTATCCATTGCTTGTTCTCCACAATAACATCAGTTTTATAGCTCACTTGACACAAATCTCTAAATGTTAAGACGGCATCAGCAGGCATGGCAAGTTGGGAAATCCTTTAAGTGATAGAAATCAGATAGGTTAATGCGTTATTTTATTGTTGCCACAACCTGTTGTCCAGTTATACATGTGCACTGATGTTCTGTGAAGAGGGCTGTGTGTCAGAGTAATGCCCTGTAACAGCTGAGCCTGCCAGCTACATAAAGCTGATCTGTCTGGGCAGCTTTGTGTGGAAGATAGGTATGGGTGTTATGCCTGGCAGCGGTGGAAGCAAGGCAAGTGTGAGCGCTCACAAATGCATCCCAAATTAGCCATGCTCAGCGGTATGGCTGAATACAACAGTCTCTTTTAAGCATTAGAGAAGGCCTCTTTACAATGGGAACATGTGTAGAGCTGAGAACTTGGAATTTTTTGGGAAGGGAAATACCTACAGTGCACACCTGAGTGTGCTGATAGGAGCAGCCCAAGGCTGGCAGGTCCAGCCTCTGCCCATAGGTTTATGATACTGGCTCAGCACACTGCAGGATTTGGTTAGCAGTGTGAGTTTCTTTATGCTGAACCTGAGGCTATAGAGAACTTAATCTCCTGTGGTTCTGACTTTTAAATTACAGAATATGTAATTAATTTTCTGATCCAGATTCTCTCTGGTTTTGTTTTAAGGTTATTTTTTTCATGTTGTCTTCTCTTTTGCTGGTTTAAGGATCTTCTTAGACAAGAGAGACTGTGAAAGGGTGAGTGTAGTGTGCAAAATACTATCCTTAAAATACTTATTCTTGGGAATTAAGAAAGAGTTTCGGCAGACAGTGTCCTCTAGACCAGTCCATGCACCCATGGCTCTGAGCTGTGCTCTGGCCCCTTTTTCAAAAACTGAAAGAGGGGTTTGCCTGAGCTTCCATTTTTTCCCAACTTTTTTTTTTCCCCCTTTCTTTAATTTTCCCCTTTCCCCTCCCCTATTTTTTTAGACCAATGATATGAACAGTTAAGTGAGAACTGCTGCCTTAAATTAGATTAGTGGTGTCTCTGCTATTTCTGCTGGGAACAGACAGTACCTTATTGGCTCACCTCACTGTCAGGCTCTGAAAATGGTAGGACCTTTAGCTACCCTCAAATTACCTGGTCCCTGAGAAAAGCTGTGGGTGCTTGGAGGTACCTTGCAGCTCCAGCTGAAGTAGCATTCCAGAGGTGTAAGGGTGGCATTAATCAGGAACCTTCCTTTTATGAGTAGTCTAAACAGGATGATAACTGTGTTTGTAACTAGCATCAGCTCGATAGCTGTTTAACAGAAAGACATGGAGGACAGAAAGTATTTGGTGGGGAGAAGGGAAGGATTGCTTATTCTCCCCCTCACTTTCTACGTGAGGAAAGGTTCCTCAGCTAGTAATTCAAGGATACTTACTTTGATGCTCTTTTGGATCAATTTGACTTGCAGTTTGGCAAACATGGACAGCATCAGCCAGGCAGTACTGAGCTCTACAATCCTCTCTTCAATTTGCTCCAACTCATCAGTCCTCCTGTGACTGTCACATCATTCACTGCTCTGCTCATGTTCTGTTTTATCTAATGTTGCCTGACCTACTTTGCTTAACATATTTCCAAAACTGTTTTTCTGGCAGGGAGATGCAAAAGAGAGAATTTTCACATTTGAAGCTGCTGAAAACAGTTTTTAAAGGAAATATTAAATGTAAACTACAAAACGTGCTGTGTTATGCATGTTGTAAGTAAAGAAACCACTTGCTCACCATAAGTGAGTTTGCATGACTCAAATGTAATTGTCTCTTTAAATGTATCTCTCTTTGGTCAGATGCTCCTTTGTGTTTTTCGTATGGTCATATGTCTTATCTTTGATTTTAAGACCACTGAGATAGGGAGCAATGCCCAGTAGAAATACATTTTCTGTTCCAGTGGGATGAAATGAAAAATCAAATGATAACAATGAGGTGGTAAGGAAAGTATGCAAGTATGATCATTTCAGTTTTAGGGAGAATGCTGTTCAGCTGAGACCACAAAGGCAACACCTACCAGTATATCGTAATTTCTGTCTGCAGGTTGTGTTTTTAAACCACTCTGGACTAATACTGCTTTGAAACAGAGAGAAAGAGATTCCTTAAAAGTACAGCTTTTCCTGTCAATAGTTCTGATGGCATCTTGGAACCTGAAACTCTCAAATGGTGGCAGACAGCCCAAAACTTTGTTTTAATAGTAGGCAGAAGCAAATCATAAAGAACTAATTCTCCCTTGGAACTTCCTCCTGTATTTTCAAATAAAAGTTCTGCATTTGATCTTAATATGTGGCTTAGGGAGGGACAGAAAAATTATTTCATGCACTATTTACTTTAAATAGATTATTCTTAATTGAATTGATTAATGTCCCTTGGGTGTAAATGAACAGCTCATGTTCTTATCTCATTTGAAGTTAAAACTAAAGATGATGATGCTTTTCAGAGTGAAGCATCTTACTCTGAGGAGTTGCTGCTTACTTATACTTGTACCCTTAGGTGGAACTACAGCAATATTTATTTCCTCATTTATTGGTTATCCTTTTCCTAGCAGCTCTCTGCAGGATCAGTGTCTCCAAGTTTTATTATAGCTTTTTCTTTTTTTTCATGTGTGCATCCTTAAAAAAGTGTGCATGCTGACTGGTGTCAAGAGGAAGACAAATTAACTGGAGCTGCTATAGGGAACTAGAAAATTAAGTGTTCCATAACTGACAAACAGCTTGAGATGACTGGACAAGTTCCCTCTTTATTCATCTAAAATGTGCCGGTTGTTTAGCAGAACATCCCTGATAATGCGAGTGAATTGCAGGGTAAAACCCAGTTGGATGTCATCATGTGCAGTACTTAAATGAGAACACTGAGGGATTTTGTGCTGCCAAGGGAAAGAATTGTCATTGTTTTCTTCTGGTTTGTGTTACTTTAGAAGTTCCCCAAGAAAGTTTCCTCTTAGGAGGAATAATGGAGTTTATAGTAAGAATGGTATATGACTGCTATTTTTTGTTTAGACTGAAAGCTTTTATTCTTCTCAAAAATATGTTTGTTCACTGTCCACTCACTAATCAGCAAGACTGAGGAGGCCTTAAAGAAACCGTGGTAATTATATCACGTGATGTATAATACCACAGCATTTACAGATTCCAAGGCCTTTGCTCCAGGCCCTCCACTGTAAGATATGGATAGAAGTAAATGCATATAGAATCAAAAAACCTGCAAGAAGGGAAAATTAAAAAAAAAAAAGAAGTGTATTTTCATTTTATTCCCTTCATATAGAAATAAAGAAATGTCCCACTGCTATTTCTTATTGAGGCTTTGTGCCCTAGGAAGTGAGAACAGAGATACACTAAAAAAATCACTCTGGACTAGCAAAAGTAGATGCAACCCTGGCCTTGGTGTAAGGTTGCTGTGAGGAATCTGTGCTCAGATGAGACCAGTGGAGCAGGATTGCTCCAGATAAGGTCAGGACAGTGTTTCCTAGGGCTTTTCTCTGGGCTATTTTTTTTGTTAGGCTTCTGGAAATGCTCCCTCTGTTCTCTGGTAGACACTGGTGGTTATTTTTGGAAATCAGCATCCTAAAGGCAGGATCACCCTTCTGCTCTAAATCTCCGATGCTGATTTTTTTTTTTTTTTTCCCAAGATTTGCAGGGTCACTGTGATGTGATTGTAATGGGGAGGGAAAAAAACCAGATTTGCAGGCATGTTGGATGTAGAAACTCTTGCTTCTGTCCAGTGACATTGTCACAAATTGCAGTCTCAGTTTCTGTATTTAACTCTGGCGCGTCCAGGTCCTGGTTTCTTCATTTCTCAGCGGAGCATATGATCCCTGGTATCACTGTCATTTTCTGTAATGTGCATCAGTTCTGGATCTCAGACCCTGTCACAAAGGAAAACTGTCTGGTATAGGACAAGTATAAAATGAGGGAATTTTTAAATAGTTCTTAAGGGTATAATTATGGAAATAGCCTCATGGACAATCAAGGGTCTTCAAAACTAGAATTTCCCAAAGTGAAGTGAGGTGCCGGCTTTGGCGTTAGAAGTTGAGAGAACAGTCCTTGTCCCATTTAGTAGCAAAACCCCCAAAGTTAAGTGTCGTGGAGTTTACTTAAATCCAAACTAGTAACATCATGAAACCTCAAGTAGGTATATACAGCCTGTCTCACAGCTGGTGCAGCCGAGCCCCTGCTGGCACCATGTAGCATCAGGGAAGCAGGTGAAAAAACACCTTTAGGCTCCTGCAGCGTGAGGGGATGCTTTGAGGCGTTGTTGATGAGAGCCGGGGAGTATCAACTCTCAATTCATCCTCTGTAAGGAACTGTGCTGGGTCTGCTGGGACTTGGCCCACAGACCAACTGGAACTGTTGGGCTCTACCAAAATGCCCGTGACTAATCTTTTCTCCCCAAGGGGCCCATGCTTATAGGATCCCCCTTACTCTGGGGCAGCTGTGATTTTTCAGGCTAAGTAGGAGAGTTTTTGGTGGTCCTTGCTGTTTTCCTCTGCACTGTTCTCTTAGGTCACTGCCGTGGTGCAGCCTCTCAGGAGAGTCAGCCAGCTTTGCTGAATAGTCTAGAAGTTGAACTGCAAGGCATTTCTGCTCTGTTAGCAGCACTTGCTTCAAACTACACAGTTGGGGGTTTCTGTTGTGCATAGGTAACACCCTTGAAGCCATAAGCCATATACTTTAATTTTTCTGTTCTCTACTGGGTACTTGGCTTTTTGCTAGTGGGAGAAGAAAGAAACAAAACACATGTAGAGTGGGATGCCGACAGATGATTCCAGGGTCAGTTATAGTCGTGTCAGACTTCTGCTAATGAGGGAGACCTGTTGCCAAGCTGTTTTGAGCCTGAATATCATACCACTGCCTCCACTTTCAAACTCAGCCTGCACATTTGGGTTGTCCTGATTGTCAGTTCCCAAACATGTTATGGGAACTTGCATATCCAAGGCATGAGAAGCCCAGCTCCTTTTATTTGTCTAGCTGTGGGAACAGCAGGATAGTCTCATAGCCTTTTGAGGTAGAGGTGTTGCTTTTTAACTTATGAGTGCAGTCTCCTGGTTACTGACTCAGTTTCAGTAGTTGATGAAACCAGATTTTGATGAATGGCAATATAGGGCATTTTATTTCTAAATCAGCAGTTTGTCTCTAAGCTGGGTGAGCTGTTACTAAACATTGCTTTCTGTCAGGTTTAGCGTAGTCTAATGAGTTGGTAATGAGTCAATGAGTTGGTAATGCCAGGTGCAAGACAGAATTTCCTGCTCAAAATGGCGTTGAATGACTTCTATGCTGAAAGCCATCATGAAGTAGTCAGATTGTCCACAAGGTTGGAAACTCTTCCCTGATAGCTAACTGAGTAACCCTTTTGGACCAGGGCCAACACTTGACATAGTGGTGTGATCAGTCTCACTTAGATATGTCCCATGCAGCTACCCCTTATGTGCAAGTGAGATGTAGGATTTCACAATAGGGATGAATTTTTTTTCACCATCTAAGGAAACAGAGAATGTTAGTCTCCAAGGCTGATCCGGATGCTTTTCATGGACTCTGCAAATTCTCTGTCACTTTTTTAACTACTGCTCCCTTAATTAATAGTAATTGCATAGATAATTTAATTATAATGTGGTATATAGTGTATATACATATTCATATACTGAGCCTCCCTTTTTCCTGTATATTCTTGGGAGAATACAGTTGTCAATAAATATTAATGAAACAAAAACATGATCTTGCACATGACCTGATCTTGCTCACCTTACTTGGGCATAGTTCAAATCAGTATAGGATTGCTGGCACTGGTCCCTAAGCAAAGGATAGAAGATTTCATCCACTATACAACAGAGAAGCTGATTCTATTTTATAATCACCCAGCAAGTATGCAGAGACATCTGTGGCTATATTTGGCATCCAGTTATTCCTGATGTGGACTATACTACCCATGGGAAGAATGCAAGAAGTGGACTAAAGTTCCCAAAGATTGGGACTTACTTTACCTTTGAAAAAAAATTACAAGGGCATGAGCTTTGGATAGGAAATTGAGAATGTAAAGGGGAAATAAACTAAGCAGCAGTAATAGCTCTTACAAGTGAATATTGTTTGCGTGGTTTTAATACATACACATACATAATGTTTGGGTAGCTTTAACATGTTGTGGTAGGTCACGATTTCTAAAGTGTAGATTTGTTTATTTGCATATACAAATATGTCTGTGAATACATATGTACACAAATGCTGATGGGAGATTTGAATATAAAATATTACTCAGATTCAAGTGCGATCTTTTAAAAACAGTTGTTTTCTACTAAAATAACCAAGTATATAAAAATTCTTCAGCTATTTGGATGAGTCTGAAAATTTTCAAATTGCAGATATGAATATTTGGTGAAGACAAGTTGTTTGATTAATAAATATCTTTTATTTTTGCCGTCGTAGCATGCTCATGTATTGAAAAAAGGTACTTGAAGCCTGGGCATGCCATTAGCAAAGTATAACAGAAAAACAGCTGCTCTAGAAAAACAGCGAGGCAGATTCTACTGGGCAAAGAGTATTGAAAATACCCTTTGGAAAGGGTATTTAATTTAACATTCTTATGTTAATGGACCTGCTGAGTAATCCCATATTCTTTGATAGGGTCAAAGAGAAACTGTGTCTCAAGCTTATTTTATAAAAAAGCGACAAACTAAGAAATTAGGTTTTATGTGAAAATAACCATTGGAAACTACAGCTAGTGCTGTTCCTTTTATTAAAACTTCCTTTTTTGGTTTCTGAGAATACATTAAGGTTATTAGAAATATCTATGATGATATGAAGGGACTCCTAAAAGACAGAGTTCTCCTTTTAGAAATATGTCTTATGATATATATATAGATATATAGATATATAAAGTATCTATGCAGTGCAGAACTCTTCTTCAGGAGTCTGTTATTGTCTATATTATAGGAGCAAGGAGGGCAAGTAACTTTGAGAGCAAGGTTTGTCCATTCTCAGATTTTCACTCAAGTCAAGAAATACATAGGCATTTCTAGGCATAGTACATTTTCTTAGGAATGGCTTTTATTTACGATTGTCCTCTTAAAGGATAATTTGTGGCTAAAACCAAGAGTGGTAGCTGAAAATGTAATGTCTCATATGCCCGTAGCTGTGTAAAGAGTTTTGTTCCAGAATTACTTGGGTTTTGGGTTTTTTTCCCTGGTTTCAGACAGGACATGAACAGTGTTAAAACTCTTCATTTTCACATATACATGGCTACAGCAGGGGAATCTGCCAGAAAATTTTTGTCCATCAGATTTTGTTCACATCCTAGATGAAGGACAAAATAGATTCTGTTTTACCTGGTATGATTTTCCCATCCCCAAGGAACATGTTAATATTTCATCATTTTGAAGAAATATAGTGGGCAACATTAAATATTTACATCACTCCGAAGTCACACAGATGCCACCAGGATACCTAGCTCTACATCACACATGCTCTAATTCACCTCAAACACCCACTGTTTACTAATCTTCAGCCCCCGTCTGTGCCGATAATGAGAAAGAGGAAATGGAAACAGCAGGGTTTATATGCTACTGAGAAGTCCCAGTTTCCATGCCTGGTTGTAATTCTTTCAACAAACTTGCCGACTGTGCTCCTGCTTTGAAGTTTGGACACCTCTGTATCAGTGCTTGGCTCTGGTGATTTGGCTAACAGATTTGGGGTTGGTTGGTTGGTTGGTTTATTTGTAGCTGCACATTAGCAGTTCCACACTATGGCTTACTCCTGCACTCACCTTGCCTGCTCAAAGTCAGGAGCAGTACAGACTGTTTTGCCTGAGAAGTGACATGTTAATTTTTCATATTTGCTGGTGATGGGTACCAGAGAGAAAACAGCCCCCAACATTTCTACTATTCTGTGCAGGGGGAGGGTGTGTGTGTATATGTGTTTGTATGTGTGTGTTGTAGCCATATTAGTGAAGGGGGGGGATTTCCATGTAATGAATAAATGAGGACCATTTTTATAAGGCAAGAGGTATATTGAATGCTGGGTTTCAGCATGCTCTGTTAGCCTGGATCACCATGTCCACTATACTCAGGTGTATGGACATAGAGTAGTGCAAGTTTCTAATCTAAACCAAAACCTCAGAGCCTGTGATTGCTTTTTTATCCCAATAGCACAGGACAAGCTTATCATTTGTGCAAATAGCTTTACAGCAGTGTCTATTAACATCCCTGTGTAGCTTATCTGTTAGGCCACTGTGCAAGTTGTTATTGCTGCTGGGGTGGTCCTTTATTCATAAATCAAACAGTATTTGATCTCACGGCAAGTGAGGGGAAGTCAGTTTATTGTTTTAAAAATAACTTGTGCCATCTGCAGGGTTAGTAGCACATGCCTCCATGAAGTACCCAGACGTACATAAAGAAGAGCTTCAGGTATGCTTTCTAGTCAGAAGCCAAGGAGAGAGTTCTGTCTTGTGTATATATAAGGTGAGACATAGCATTAGTTGCAAGTCATTGGTTTACACAAGATTACTGCCAAAAACCCCTGTCAAAACTTTGCTCCTCTGGAAGGTGCTAGCCAACAGATTCTTCATCTGTGACAAAGATGGAGAAATAAGTGGTTTGTTCACAGATTACAGAATTTATCAGGCTTCATATGTTTCTCTTCATGTCTTAATGGTCCATAGTCAGAGCTGGCAGATGCTCTGGTGTCTGTGGTGACTCAGCAAACCCTGCTGTGTGAGACCTCTGTGGACACGGTGGGTCTCCCCAGTGTCACACAGCTGCATCTGCTGTCCCTGCAGTGCCCTCTGCATGGCCCCACTGAA
Organism: Lepidothrix coronata; assembly: GCF_001604755.1. Classification (NCBI taxonomy): domain Eukaryota; kingdom Metazoa; phylum Chordata; class Aves; order Passeriformes; family Pipridae; genus Lepidothrix; species Lepidothrix coronata. Next base: position 8,777,447 of record NW_016690187.1, read on the forward strand.
AGGCGTGGCGAGGTGCTGCTGCACTCTGAACTTGGCTGAAGCAACATCCTGGGAGGCTGTTTTGCTTGGGCACAGATTAAAAGTGATTGGGAGACTGCTGCAAGCTACCTGCTGGGCAAATGAATTCCTCCCATCTTGAACAACCCTCAGTGTCTGGGGGGGATATAAAAGTAGATTTGCCCCACCAGCAGCTCCAAGCAGAGCTTTGGCACAGCCCAACGTATGTGACTAGATCCTCACACAGAGGTTGACACATTAAAAGTGACTTTGTAAACGCAGCCCCTTCTTAAAACAGAGATAAATAACCCTTCTCTTGTGAGGGATCCCGGCTGTCTGAAAGCCCCTGTGGGAGCAGCTGGGGGAGGACAAAGAAGCAGTGTGCTGAGAGCAAACATGGCCACTTCCTGAACTCTTCAACTTCCCCTCAGTGCCTCTGAAGCTGAGGGTCTGGTGTATCATGTCTCTGCACGCTTACTGGGGGGGAAATGCTTAAGCTGCATGAGCCTTACAGAGCTCTCAAATGTCTTCCAGTGTAAATAATACCTTGGCCATTTGGCCCAAAATCTTCAGTGGGGCAGAGCAGGTGCATCTGCAGACATGTGTTTGCACATGCTCTCCTACTACAGCTACAGGAGCTCAGATGTGTGTGCACAAGTAGGGGGGTATGTGTGTGCTCGGAAAGTATCTCATGTAAAAGCATCCACTTTGTGGACTAGTTTTGGGGTGTTTTTCCATCATGAATATATTTTGTTTTGTGTGGGTATCCTTTGCATATTTACACATAAAATACTTCCATCTCTTATTAGCTGGGTGTGATTTGTTCAGTACTTAGCTGCTGCTCCATGAAATCCTGTTGTTTCTACCTCTTTGCCAGAGTTCATTACTCCCACATCTCTGTGGGATCCTCAAAACCATTGCCACTTCATTTCCAATGGGATTATCCAGATTATTTTAACCCACTGATAAAAATTGTTGGATCTAGTTTGGCTCACTTGATAGTAGTAAACAAGCAAGCAGTGGTAGGAAGCCCTGAGGCAGCAGATACGAATGTACTCCCTGGCTCGTGGTCACAGGGAGGCTGCTCACAACACATTTTCATCTGGCACAGGTTAATTTAAAAGATGACATTTTAGTGGAAACCTCTTAATTTATGTAGAAATTACATAGAATGCGTCAATTTTTGGGCAGAGAAGCAGCTGCCATTGGCTTGGGTCTCTCACTGTAGCTGTGGTTTTGTGTTACAGCCTGGGTAGTGGCTTCCTGCTAACACTTGTCCCCTCGTGTCTGAGAATGAGAAAAAGAAAAAAAAAAACTGATCACCCTTTGACCACTAGATCAGTTCCTCAGTGTGGTCCATGGCACAGGCTGTGGAGCCACCGTGCCAACACACTTGAGACAACTGCGGCGTGTGGTGGGAGAACTGAATGGTGTTGGCAGGACAGCCATGAATGAGTGCCAAAAGCTTTGCATCCCAAATGTGCAGCATTGCTCTGTTTATTCACTCTCTTCCTACCTTCAGGGTCTTCACTTTCTCACTTAGGTGCAGCTAAACCCAATCTGTGCTTCAGCACAGATGTTTGCAGTCAGTCTGTAAGGGAACCCCTCTGGCTTTGTAACCCACTGCCTTCACACAGTCCTTGCCAGGCTGATCAGTGCCCCAGACACTGGACGTGATTATTTCAGCTCTCACTAAATAAAGGGATATTTAATTTATCTCCACTGCTTTCCATTAGCCTAATTGAAGAGTGTTTAACATGTTCCACAAGGAGCATCTTCGAGCAGAGCAGTATCTCCTTGCTGACCCTGGTAAGACCATTTTGCCTCTCCTCTGATATGGTAGTCTTCAAACTTTATCTCCAGGCTATGACAGTATTTCTGGTGTTGGTACCACTTAGGATTAGATTGCCTTTCCAAAATTCGCATGACTTTAAGAAAAATATGATAAAGCAATATGTATTGACTAGTCCTGTAAACATACTACTCTAATCCAGGACTTTACTGTCCTTCCTTTTGTGACATATATTCAGGCCTGTTCATCCCTGCACTAGATAACAGTATATGTATTCACACTGTTACAGCTGAGAAAACCCTACTCTTCTGAAGACATGAACTACTTTTCCTAGGACTCAAACTCCTGTTTGCCGTATTCAAAGGAAAATATTTCTGAAAATTGCTGATAAGTGCATCTGTTTGAATTCATCAACTCATTACCACTATGAAAATTTGATAAACAAATATCCTTTAAGTGAAGTTTCCCACACTTGCAGCGTAATTACATTCTCCACTACTGCATTTGTTTCCTCTTTAAAAGAAGCAGGGGGAACACTGAGCAGAATCACATTCAGCATTTGATATCAATATCAAGAAAGTACAGAAAGGTCCATTGAATCGTGGAGTGATTCAGAAGGCAGTAGAAGAGGGCTCTCTGGCTATGCAAAAATGTCAGTGGTTCAACATTAGATCAGAAATTTCTTAAACATGCTGTTAGGGACAGTTAGTTGTTTCATCTGATTTTAAAACATCAGCAAAGTGAGTCTAGCAAGGTGCGGTGAGGAAGTGTGGTGTCACATGCCACGCTACAGGAAACAAGACTGAAGCTGCTGAGGAAGTTCAGAATTGGGTGACCTCCAACGGATTCAAATAGCACAGGTTAGTCCTCTTAAAACATCTCTTTAACTATCCTACAGGGGTTCTGCATGTGTATTTTCACTGACTTTTGGTGGCAGTGGATAAGGAGTGGTCCATATGGCAGTTGCATTAGCAGGTAGTAAACAACGTGGGCTTTCAGAGCAGAATGGTACAGGGCAAAAATAGGAAGCTCATCTGTGAGTTAGCATGGTTTGTGAGAAGCTCAGAGCAGCCTGCCTTGCAGTACAACAGCAATGTGGACCTGAGTCACGTTAGACGTGTGAATGAAATCTTCTCTGTCTTGTTAAGACTTTCATATAATAAGTAAAAGGTCTGAATTTTTAATAGAAGTAGTCAGTGAATAAATACCAGAAAGTGCTTTTCCAAGCATAGGTTAAAACCATTGACTGTAGTGAAAACTTCGCTTTGTTTGTTTTGGCTGTACCAAGTAGCTGTTCTCTTTGATTTTACTGGTATAGTCTCTTGTTAAGGTTTTCTCTCATTCCTGGTGATTTCTGTTGAGGAATTCCATCATGACTTTTCTGTGCTGAAGGGTTTTGATTGGGAACACAATGTATCTGGAATAAAATGGCACTTGGTTGGTTCTGGAGAACTTGGGAGCTCTCAGAGGGAGACTGTTTAATGGGATGTATGTTCTGTACTCCTATGCAAAAATATAATTCTTACTTTTAAATTACTAGGGGATTGTGTTTAATTATAAATCTTAAATGCAAAGTTGGAATGAAAGTTACAAAGAAAGCAACCTTAATGATGATAAAATGTAGAATATAGTAGTAATACTGCAGAGAATATGAACAAATTAAATCCCAGCATAGGGCCTGCATGGTGCTGGGAGAGCATGGGGGGAAGAGGAGGTGACGGCCGCATAGGGCTCAGGCGGTGGTGGCAAGTGGCCCCCCCTGCTCACCGGGCAATGTCACAACCTGTGAGGCAGAGAGGCTTGTACAGTGGCAGTGGCAGCAATCTAGCATGAAATGCAGCTGCTGGGGATGACAGTGCTGTAACAAGGGCACGACAGATGTTAAAATCGGATATATGAGTGTCAGGAAAGTGTTCCTACAACTGCCCATACTTCTTCCCAAATATTTTTAAGAACATTTCCCTGATTATGTAGAAAACCAGACCAAGCTGCACAGCTCTCTCAGCCTCCTCATCCCACCCAGCGCGTTCATCCTGTTCTCGGCGTAGAAACATCTGCATAAGATGGATGCAGTGGCTCCAGACAGACCAGGCTGCACAAGCAGGGAAGTACTCGCCTCCTCCCGCGCATGGAAGTGGATGCTGCATCTGGCCCTGCCGCGCGGCACTGAGGGTCTGGGCGAGATGGGAATAGCGGGGCTCTGTTTCTGGGAATGACAGGGCTCTGTTTCTGGGCAGTTAACAGATCTGTGGCTCAGCCTTGAGAGCTTGCTCTCATGTTTCAAGCTTTGAGGTTTTACACGCAGAGAAGGCTTTGGCCTTAGCTGGGCTCCCCTGCTTCTGTAAAACCAGTGAGTTTTCAGAGAGCCAAAGTTCTGCCCCAGATCAGCCTTTCTGATGTATTAGGGGTTATAGCCTTCACCAGAGCACTGTTTAACTAGGAATGTGATTTAAAAGCAATTTAGTAAAATCCCACTGCAGACATTTTCATTTCAGTCTAATCCTGTCTTAGAGTGGCTCATCTCAAATAGATTAGGAGTTGGTTTAAACTAAATATAATGGCTCGTAAACAATATATTTGAGCCTCCACGCAGAGGCTTGTGCCAGCCATTTGAAATTGAATTAAAAAATAAACCAACACACTTTCCTAAATAAATAAACCTAACACTTCTACTCTGCTACCAGGAGTGAACACAGGCAACCAGGATTGAAAGAGCAGGAGTGGTTGTTGAAGAGGGAGGATTTCTGAATGGGCTCTTTCCACCAGCTTGTATTATGAAAACCAGGGAAAGAATGTTTTTTCCTCTAACAAATTAAAAAGGAAATCTGCAAAAAGAGGAAAGGGAATAAAGAGCACAGACTAAACAAAATGAAATAAATATGCATTGGAATTAGAGAGAAGGAAACCAAAAAAGAAAATAGTAAAAAATGGAACCAGATGGGGACAAATTCTGTGCTCAGGAAAAAAATGCTGCTCTTCTGTTGAACTTCAGAAGGAAGAGAGACTGTGTGCATGTGTTTGTGTGTATTCATAGCATCTATGGAAGAAAAATTCATTTTTCTGGATTTTTTTTTAATTGTTTATGTTTGTTTCTTTCCCTTGGCCAGTGTTAGTGTAGAAGTTTTTAGGTTTGAGAGAACTTCAGTTAGATGAAAGCAACATTAAAGAATCCTTAATTCTGCAAATAAAGAGAATAAATCACTCAATGCCACCTTAGTCACTTGCCAGTTTTGCTCCCCAAAAACTACTCGTCTGCATTACTCTGTTGATCTTGTGTCCACTGTGCCCTTGGATCCACATCCACAGTATTCTACTCTCTGCAAGGGAAGAAGTAGGAGTTAAGATGTGCAACACTACCTAATGCAAACCTGAACTGCATGAGCCAGCTTCAGAGAGTTTATAGCAGGTTTCATTTCACCACATAGTGTATGCAAAGATTTCATGGCAGTGAGAGCTGGAGTCTTGAGACTGGTTTCTAAATAGAAGTAAATCTGTAAAATGCTGAATGGTTACTGTTCTTATATTTTCTTTTAAAATTACTGCATTGTTAAAGACTTTTTTTTTGTTCTAATGCTAAATATATCAAATGGACAAGTGTACCTTTTGCTGGGATATTATTTGCAGCACATTTCTGTCACACCTTGCTAGCTGTTCCCTCTGCCTTCCTTGCTCCCACACATGAATGCAAGTTCTGCAAGTCATTTCTGTAATTAGCTGTTAAAAGCATCTAGACATTGAAGGAGGTTAATTTTACTTTTGTTTAATTGATTTTTTTTCAGCTTTTGCCTGCATTTTTCTCTAGCTTAAACTATAGAAACCTCCTTATTACAAAGCTAGTCATCAAACCATGTCTCTTATGAGGAGCAACTGTAGTAGTGGATAATTCTGTCCAGTCTTACCATCATGTCCGTCTACGAGGTTTTTATGCTTTTCTGTTTTCCCTCCACCATTTATATTGGCTTTTACTATGCTATGCTGAAGTTGGGGAATTATCTTAAATTTCTTTGAGATCAAGTTGGATTCTTTGGCCTCAGGGACTGATATGGAGAGCACAGCCAGTGTGTTTTCCTGTTCTAATTCCTCTTTAGAAGGAGAGGGGCTCTTCTTCACATACTGCCAGTTTCTCATGCAGAATTTCAATTTATGCAAGCAAATACACAGGAGATATGTACCCAGGCTCTGTGATCCCAAATGGTTCACAATTAATAGTTCTTTTCTTCCTTGCAGGAGTGTGCAACCTGGGAAATGTTTTTGCAATTGAATTAACTTCAGGAAGTGTATTCTGGATGAATTGACCAGGCCTCCTATTCTATGAAAACATCTCTCCTGCTGGTGACCAGGTACAGAACCTGTGGGATTTGCACTGAGAGGGATGGGAGCGGGTAGAAGTCATGGTGTGAGCAGCAGCACAGGGAAGCATCTCTGGTGTGTGGCATTCCTGGCCTATAAGAGTTGGAAGGTGTAGAGCCATCTCATGTCTTAGATTGCAGCGTGACAATATAGGAGTCATTCTTCTCCAGGGCGGGATTAATGGCAGTACCAGTTTACTGGCATTCTCTGATGTGGCACACCTTTCCTAATGACAGTTAGGTGCCTTAGGTTACATCAAATTTTATGCCAAATCCACAAGCTTTTAACATGTGCAGCAGGTTGGTTTGTTGGTTTTCATTCCAGTAGCACAAGGCTAACAGTGAAGGGATTTAACACTTGGCAAGTAGGTCAGGAGACCTAAGATATTATATGACCAAGCACTGTAATGTGTAGTTGTCGTGACTTAGAGCAGATGGCATTACACTTGAAAACTGCACAGTGAAGCCTACAATGTTTATGGTGTGGTGCTAATGAACAGTAATAGTATGAAAAGGTTCACTGAGACATATAGTTAATAAGAAAGAAAGAAATAACAGTAAGTTTACTTTTTTTTTTTCACTGAAGCAGAAAGGCCGCAACATGCCGACCTAGAGCTGGTGCAGTCCAGTAGATCAAGTATTATTTTCTATCTGGGCCCTGTGTTGTAAGCCCCAACTGTGGCTTCTTTGTGATTAGTGGACCAGTAGAAACTGATGCTGGGAGGGTTCCCAAGGTGCCTGCAATTTTGGTTATCTGTAGACATGAGTACAAAACCATTCAGGGTTCCTCCTTGATAAGGTCTATAGCTGGTCCATGTGGGTTGATGTTTTGGTGTAGTTTCGGCAGTGCACTTGCTTTGGAAACTACAGTCTGAAGAAATCTGGGTGCCAGGCTTGGGAGATGTGAGAGGGAAGAGTTAGCCCTAGGAACAGAAATGTTTCGCTTCATTCGTGGATCCACAACTCTTACCAGGCATGATGGACTGCGACCAGATGAGGATTGGTGCAGAGACTATTTTTTGAAGAGTTATTTCCACAGGACCAAAAAAGAGGGTACTACTGAGTGATCAGTAGTCAAACATACCTGTTTGGACATCGGTGATAGGAAAGGATGGCCTGTTTAAAGGAGGGAGACATGCAGATAGGGAAAATATCAGTATTTTTAAATTGATGTTTATATTTTATTTCAAATTAGTAAATTGGATGCTGCAAAAAAACTTACAATGCAATACTGAGATAAAGATGGTGAAATTTGTCACCCTCACCCATTTCACATATGATATGGGAGTATGGAATGTCCTATGAACACAGTAATGATGACAGACAGCACAAATACAACCTTTGAAGAAAGACTGAAAGAAATATGATTGCTTAGCCTAAAGAGGAGAAGATCAAAGGGACATGTAAACAGTTTTCAAATAACCACGAAGAGGAAAGGAATAAATTTTTCTAAGCATCAGTTGTAAATAGGATGAGAAATAGTAAATGAAATCACAGCAAAGGAGGTCTAAATTAAGTACTGGGAAAAGCTTTATTTGCTGTCATGCTAATGAGGTAGATGACTGAGGGATATTGCAGAGTTTCCATCAGTGGAGATTTTTAGAGAGAAAAGAGATAAATACCTGCCATAGTGACTCAGTGGAAGAGTAGATGCCTTCTTCCAGCCCTGCTGTCTTTTGTTCAGTATTTCAGTCTCCTTGTTGACATGACTGAATTCTTCTGGTTATTGATGAATGCTGAATAGTTATTGCCTTTAAAATTAACATTTCCATATGTACAGTACAGTATACTCCATACTCCACTTTTCAGGGAGGGAAGGTAAAATTCTGTTCCTGAGTTTTCTGAGGAGATTTTGCTCTTTTAATTTGAGAGTGAACAGGTAAAATGAGTGCATTATACTCAGCACTGTGGGAAAGTATTGAGTTACTGTTAGCAGCTGGCATGTAACAACCAGGTCTGATCCTGGCATAAGAGGGAGACCTGAAAAGGCAGGACCTACTGCTGTCTCAGGTGAACAGTTGTGGCAAACTGCTCATTTTTAACACAGATCTCAAATCTCTGGTACTAATGGCAAACTTCAAATTCATGCTGGCTGTGCAAAACCAGCTTGGTTTGCATTGAACCATAGCATTTCCTAATATCAAGTTCTGATGGATCAGGGCTCACCTAAAGAAGCGTTAGTCTGCAGAGTTCATGCTTTGTTGACACAGCAGCCCTGGTGCCACTGTACCCCTTCTGTGAAGCGGAGCTTTTGGACTCTGTGATGGTGCCCAGACTGGCACCCCCTGTAACCTGGCCTTCTGGGAGTCTACCTGTTCACGGGGGGCTTGGCCAGTCATTAGGCCTGCAGTTTAAGAGAGAAAGTAGACTTCATGAGAGTAATAACATCTTATGACCCAATACATCAATACAAAGCTTCCTTGCAGCTGTGGGTTTGATCCAGATATTACAGCTCTTTGAGTTTGGAAAAAGTTTTCTTTTTATCTGGAAGCCTGTGGCCTCAGATTTTAAGTAGCTCTTAACTCTCCATTTAATTACAAATTCTGGTTTTGAAAGCAGAGATGTTGGGAGTCTTATTTCAGTCTGCCATATGCTAAACTTAGCCTTCAAATTTTCTGAAAATAAACCCAGTCTAGTTTTGCCCATGCAAGCTAACCAAATAATTCAGTCAGTCTGGTCAGGGTTTTGGCCGTATTTACAGGATTTGGCAGATGTGATGCTAACTTTAGCTAGGGCTTAACAACTGTGACAGCCACTCCTATTACAAATAAATTAAAGGGGAAATTAGTTGCCACCCTCCAATACCTGCTGTTTCAGGGCACCTGCACTGAGTACTCCAGCCTGCTGTGACTAATTTGTTTTCTTCTCTGAGCTTCTGGCAGACTGGCACTAGCAAGGACAAATTTGAGCAGTCCTGTGGAGGACTCTCCTGAGTAAGAGGACATGTTGAATGTTCTAAAGAGGAAATGCAAGTGTTGAATGATGGTATGTGGCTGCTTTTGGTTTTGTGGGTATGTTTTTTCGTGGTATGCCATACAAACTTTTTTTTTTAGCTTGAACTACAACAAACTATTACTTTTTACGCAAAACGCTGCATTTGGAATACTAGCAGGAGCTCAGTTAGACCCACTGTCTTGAATAGAGGCAAATAACCTCCAAACCCAGCTGCTTCCTGGGCTCCCAGTGAGGTCCTGCAAGGCCTGTGTGGCAGGCTGCCTCAGAGCTGCCAGCTAACATGAAGGTGCAATGCTGGCTGGGCACCACTTCCAAAAACCTGGCAAGAGCAGGAGCCGCTGCGGACCCCAGAGCAGCTGTCTGGGGCAGCTTGTCTCTCCTCAAGCAATGGCTTGTGGCTCCTGCCGAGTTCAGGCAAGATGTTGATTTGTCCCTCTTGGCATATTCACCTGCCTAGCACATCAACCTGGGTCTGACCTATGCAGTCAGCTAGATATGACCTCATATGGGATGTCACTGCAGTGACCTGGGCACTCTGGTAGACCAATGCCCTGCAGGACTGGCACCCACATGGCACACTGCCTTTGACTACACTTGCTGCATGGAAACAATTGGTTGTCAAAGGTCATAGAAAACAATTAGAGATATAAATATTTAAAATAAAATGCAGATAACCAAATGGAACTGCTTGGTTTTTACTTGGGCAAATGTTCTGGTTTAGTGTGTGTTGACTCAACCAGCTTCACAAGTAGAAAGTGGAAGGGTGCTGTATGTTTCCAGCCTGGGTTGCTGCAGTAGGCAATGCAGCCGTGCTGTTTTCCTTCTCAGGAAGGCAGCACAAGACATGCCTCCTCTTCACTTAGGGGAATATCGACTAGTTCTTGTCCTAAGCTGTGAAAGACTTTGCCCTATTTTTTGGCAGAATCCATTAATAATCATTCTTTCCATCTTCTTTGCTCACTAAGCTAAGTACTTGCCATGTGCAGCTGTAAAAAGTTGTTTCCAAAGAGAAATAAATTGGAGCAAAAACTTCTGTAATCGGAGATGCAGAGGAAAGCAGAAGGGCGTTTTCAGTTTGGTGTCCTTGGTTGCTTTTTGTTTGATTTGTGCCGTGCTTTAAACTAGAGCCCTTTACAGGACTGTGGGCCCCCCTGGCTTGTCAGCATCTGGGTCTTCCCAGTCTTAGCTCTAGTAGCACTCACTTTCTCCATGTCTCTCCCAGGACCAGGGATAATCAGGGCATCAGGAGTCCGTAAGAGACCCCTGTGCCAGGTTGGCAGCACCATGTCGATACCTTAAGGAAGCTGAGAAAACATAAGCATCTAGCAATTGGATTTAGATGCCTAAGTTGGAAAATTTAGTTTGGGTGTCAAAGTTATTGATTGTAGTTATAGTTTCTTGGGACATTTTTATTGAAAATATGTTCTAATTAATACTATCAGTTTATCAAAACCTATCAAAACCTTTTTTTTGCCTGAGATCAAAGGAGAATTTGGTACAAAATTTAAATTTTATAAATTAGAAAATTCTAAAGTAAGCTTTTAAAAGAAATTTAGAATACTTGAAGTGGAATATAGGATCTGCTGAAATTTGGACTTCCAACAACAGAATGTTTGGGTTGTTTTTTAATTCCTGATTAAGATAGAAATCTCTTATGTCTCAAACTTTGTCAGGACATAAAATTAATTTCCCACTCTATTTTTTTCCCCAAATCCCACATTATCAAACTCATACAAATTTTTGTGCTTCTCCAGGTAGATCAAGGAATCTAGATTCTGTCTTTCATGTAACATTAGAGTTGCTTTGAGTTTGAAAGAACCACAGACTGATGCAAAACAGAACTTGGACCTTGCCATCTATTAGATAACTGCCAAAACAAGTAGATAAGTGTATTTCATAAATGAAATCTTCAGAAGCTATCTTAACTTATAGGGCCTTCAGATGGACAATGAAAACCTTAGATTAGGTACAGACAACTTAACTTTGTTGCCCTTACTGTAAGTGTTTCAGTTGGCATCATCTGCTGCATGTGTGGCCTGTGTACTCACATGTATATGTGCATATTTCATGGTCCCACTGTTAGTGCTTGAGTCTTCAGCTAAAGGCCCAGATGGATAATCTGAACCCTCTGATTCAATTTTATCTCACCTATATTTCATAAATATTATGTTGCATAAATATCAAGTACTGCTGCAAAAGTAGATGAAATTATTTATATAAAAATGGCTTTACAAAGCTATTTTGAGTTGAATTGTTGTTGTAGCTCTACTCTAGTAAATGAAACAAAATATAATTGTGATTGGTCAATATTCTGATCTCTGCTTGGCTTCTAATAGTATAAATATGAAGAATATTATTATTATTGCCTGGATTTTGCTCTTTGCATTTTGGCAGCTTATTTATGAAATAATTGAAACATCTCTTAGCTGTGCCTTTCTTTTCCAAGTGACTTTTGACATTTTTTCTTGCCAAAAGGCAGTGTTGGAAATACTTAACAGAAAAATTCACCCTCGTGTTACTCAGGATGTTTTCCAGATTGGACCAAGTGGAAATTGCCGGTGATAGGAACAGCACATGAGTATTGCCAGTGATTTGCACACATGCCTTCAGATACTGAAGGCCAAGGTCTCTCCTATTACATGTGGAGAAGTATTCAATGCACTGTGGGTTAGATTTTTGAATGCTTCACAAAGAGCCAAACTAAATTGAAACAGAGGAAGAGGAATTTCAGGTTTGTCCTTCCACTGCTCCAGCTGTGAATGGGAGTTTGAAGTAGCAGCCACCAGGGCGTCAGGCTCCTTGCCTGGGGACGTCTCTGAAAACCAGTCCACTGGTTCCACAAGCCCCTGGCTTGGAGGTGACCTCCTGCAGGGCAGTCAACAAACTATTAATTTGCTCTGAAGCTGCTTTTCCCAAGAAGCGAGTCTAGAACAGGAGGTCCTCTGCAGGGTTTCTGTACATATTTCCATTAGGTAGCAGTTTGTTTTGTCCAGTGACTGCTGTTGGAGGCAGGGAAGTTCTGGTCAGCTCAGAATAAGGCTTGTGATGGATTCAGTAGTTCAGTATTGCAAAAGCAAAAGACAAGTCTTTATCTTCCCCGCTGGCAGTCTGCTTTAGCCCTAGAGCTTCCACTGGCAGCCCTCATCATTTATTGTACAGATCCCTATTACAACTTTTGGATTTTATGTTCCTCTGGTAGAAGAGACCTAAGAAAGGTCTGGAGTGAAGTCAAAGCAGTTCCTATCAGCTAAGGACAGCTGATACTTTTTTTTTTTACTTTTATTAAAAAAATTAGAATTTTAAAATTAAGCTTATCTTGCTGTAGTAGTAAAAGTGGTGGCTCTGACACAATTAATATGGGTATGTTATAAAATCTATGTTTTTTAAAACAGAGAAAAATGATGATCAGATTTAGTAGATTTTATATATGATACAAAGAACCAAACAATATAGAGATAATGGCAACTTTTAGTCTACTTTACTCAGTGGTTACTTAATGGTTATCTGGTCTGTTAGTTTTGTAAAAACCATCTAAAGATAGTTTTTGAGTTGTCTTATTAGACAATTTTTAGTAGAAATAATGTATTGCTTCCTCTATGTATATCTCTGAAGTAAGTTGAAGGAGAAGTTTACTGCTGAATTCCAACCAGGCAAATAATCTGGTGGTGCAGGAACATAACATTTTGGACTTGTTTTTAATACAGATTAGAACAAGACATCATTTGCCAGTACTGCCAGGATATTAGATGATCATGTAATTTCACGTGTGCAGTAATGTGTTTTCAGTAATATTATTGCTTTTCTTTGTTGTTTTTAAATGAATCCATTTCAAACCAATATATGTATGGTAAGATATTTAAGATTAAAATTAATCTCTTATCTTGGTTGGGTTTTTTAATTGCTTTGGATACAGTTTCTAAAGTTTTGTATACCCTTTAGAGCAGATGGTCAACTTTTGGCCATGGTATCTGAGTAGTTTGGGGTGAGCTAAGGTTGGCTCCAATGTGAAGAAAGGGAGATTGAAGTCCCAGAGTTTGGGGATGGGTTGTTTACTCAAGCAAGCACTCTTTTTGTTTCAGATTACTTTTGCCTCCTCTTTTCCCTCCCACTTATTATTTCCATCCTGATTTTAAAGACTCTTCCACAGATTTGTTTTTATATTGCCGAGAACCTTTAAAAATAATTACTGAAACCATAGCAGCCCATCTGAAAGCTTTCTGAGACACAGTATGAGCTACAGAGCAGGCCAAACCTCAGAGGGCAGAAGCTCTCTTCCAAGCAAGTAAGAACGGATGCTGTGAGTTTTTGAGTGCTTGTGCAAATGGTCTCTTTGTTGTCCAAGTGCCTGTGAGTGCGGATGCCCAGCGTGCACTGCCCAGCGTCACATACATCACTGTTTTGGGGGGTTGAAAGCTATACTAATTTTTAGTTACTGTAAGCTAGTAATATAAAATTTGTAAGAGAGAGAGTTTCATTTTGTAGCTGCTTTCAGAGAAGGGGATCTGAGATAAAATACCAATCATAGTAAATACTAAAAATTCCTATGTGTGCAAAGTAATGGTGTATCTTGTGTATCTTCATTTATGCCTCAGAAAACTGAAAATTTTCAATTGCTTTATTTACAAACTTGGATTAATTCTTTTAGGAATGTGAATTATAAAAAAGTAACTGTTTTGTAGCAACCCAGCAGAGTTTACAAAGAACTTAAGTTTCCTGGCCACGTTACTGAAATAAGCATTCAAATGGCAGATCAAATGCTGTTTTATAGCTTTTTGGACTGGAGGTCAGAGAAGGTTTGTGAACACAGGGGGTACAAGTCATATGCAGAATGAGTCTTCATTTAGTATCTAGTCAGTTTGTAAGATGTGACGTGAGTTTCTATTCAGTTTGTGGTCTGTGAGCAGGGCACAGAGGGTAATTTATGGGGAGTTTTTCAATAGGTCATGGTCCGTTGAGACAGATGAAAGTATACCTTGCTGGATGCTCTCCCTAGGTTCATGAAGCAAGATACCAGCAGTGCTGAACACAAGTCATGGCATCACTGTGCAGACTATGGCTGTGGTCCTTGCTCCACCAGCCTTTGGCATCCAAAGGATGGCATTGTGGGATCCAAGGCCAACCTTGCTTGCTGACTGTGACACTTCTCAAATTCATTACTTATGTGCAAATAGGATTTGGTGCCTCACAAATGATCTGGTTTAATGACTAACTTTGAGCTACAGTGCAAATCCCTGTACAGCAGAGATCATCAAGGGATTTCATGGGATGCACTCTTCTTAATCTCTAAGTCTGATCTCAATTCAGATGCTTTCAGCAAAGTCAGAAGGTACAGTGGCTCTCATCCAGCCTCCTCTGAAAATTGTCCTGAGCCTTTCCATGAACTTTAATGAGAGTAAAATCAGACTCTCCATCTTCACCCTGTTTAGTGGAGGCTTGTAGTCTCAGCACTTCACAGTCTCAAATCATTCAAAATTAACTTTCAGAATGGAAAATTAGACTTTTTTCTTTTTAATTAAAATCTTTACCAGTCTTGGTTGCCTGTTTCTCACAAAACTTATTTATGGGGCTTGCTGCACTGAACTGAGGCTTTTATTGACAGTAACCTGGCTCTGAGGTGGTGTTTGTTTTTCTCCACTGTCTTTGGCAAAGCAAGCTACCTTACATTATGCAGATCTGAGGCTGGGTTTTGTTTTATTTTTCCCACACTCTGGGCAGATCAGTCTTAGATTGCTCTTCTAATGACAGTTATTCAAGTTACTCTAATTTATGTCAACACCTGGGCTGTAAAAACTAATGCACTTTGCTTATGTAGTTGCTCTTTCCCTGCTGACTGCCCAGGCCTCCTAACTTTTTGTTTGGGCTTTTGATGTGAAATCTGAACTAATCTCTGTACACTGTAGTTTTTCAACATTTTAATAGGAATATCACAATATTTATAAGAGGCAGGGATTGGAAAACAGTGCTTTAAATTCATTCCACATGTCTGGCCCTTATATGCCTCAGATTTCCCCTTTAGAGGTGGTTGCTATTTTAATATTATTTTATAGATGCTGCCTTTAGTAGACTAGTCACAATTTGCTGCATGGTTAGTAAGACTTGATTGTGATGAAGAAAATGCTTTATGTTAAAAAAGCCTATTTGAATGCTGAAGCCAATTCAATTCTAAACCTACACCACTGAGAAGTAAAATAATCTGACAGTGTTGGAGATTGTTGATCCTTTTCTGTAAGTATTCATTATAGCAAAATGTTTTCAACTACAGCTTCGTGTCATCTTGTTGGTAAGACAAAGGTGAAAGAAGACACAGCTTCAGCAATGGCATTATGCAGGTCACAGCATTATTAATTTAGTGCCCGGGGCACGGAGAGGATGTGGTGTGGGGTGTCTCAGAGCTCCCACGATGTAACCTGTGGCTCCAAACAGGCTCTTTTCATCCCAGCCTCAGGATTTGCAGAGAGAAGCCCCTCTTCTTATAACTACTGATGCAAAGGGCACTGCAGCACACCCACTGTGGGCAGCAGAAGTCCCCCAGCAAAATCCCAGGACTTGCTTTCCATATTTGATTCCTTTTTTGACTTCTTTCTGAGCTGACTGAAAGTTGCAACAGCTCAAATGTCTGGAAAAAAAAAATCAGACTGATATCTAGTGCTTTTGGCCTGTTATGCCACAAAACAGTGGAGAGAAGGGAAAAAAATCCTCCAGATTTCTGTCAATTTGATTTAAATAGCAGAATTGCTTTCATGTTACACAAAGCAAACAATTGGTCAGAGCTGTAACATCCTAAAAATAAAAGTGGATTAATAGATGGAAAGGCAAAAGGCTGGTATGATAGTGCGAACAAAAGTTGTTTTCCCATAGTAACAAGCCAGGGATTCCAAGGGCCAGGCTATGCCTTTCCACCTCTTGGTCACCAGGTGTGGGTTGTAGGAAACATCCTTTCCTGCCTCTCTCTGTGGGCTGCCTGCCACCACCAGGCCATGAATGACCCCGTCCGGTTAGAGGGATGAGCAGTGCTGTGTTGAGGGGATAAGCTGGTAGAAAAAGTCCTGTTCTTAAGGACTTCTTCCAACTTCATGCAATTATTTTTGTTCTGATTTAGGACTGAATAAGCTGGAGCCAATACTCAGAAACCCTTAATTTCCGAACTAGCCTGTTCACCCTACCAACAGCTCTTAGAGCTTAAAACAGCTCAGGTTTTGGGGAGAAAGCTACGCAGTGCTGAACAGCCACATGACACTGAGTGATCACTACTACAGCAATGAGACACTGGAAAAAGCAGCCCCATTGGAGAAAAGCTCTTGGGCTACGTGTTAGGAACAGTATTTTGTGAACACAAAATGTTCACAAGGACTAACAGACAAGGGAATAAGCTGGAGAGAGACACTGGGTCCTTATTGCCCAAAGTATATTGTCCCTGTGGCTTCTCCACAGCACCAGGAGTCAAATGTCGCTTTCTTTAGGTCTGCATGCTGAGGTTGCCTCCAGCCTGGATGAATCCTTGTTGGCTGCATTGGGCAGTGTGCCTGAGATAACACAGCCTTGTGTCTTGTTTCAAACACTCGGCTTGACTACATCTGTGGATGGTGGAGTGCTGCACACAACTCTACTCTGGACAGCTGAAAAAGAGCTCAGGCACAAACAGCTCAGTCCTTAACCATCACTTCTGCCTGGGAGAGAGGGTGAAGCCTTTTGCCATAGGGCTTTTTGCAATGTGGTTGGTCCTAGGAAGGGCTCTTCTTTTTTTGACATGAAGGAGGGGGGAGAGCTGTAGGACATTGCACTGTCTCAAGATGTGTCCTCCTGTCCTGAGAACAGTAACTGTAGATTTCTCTGCTGGGTTTGGCCCTGGCCTCCTTCTGAGGAATGACTCCACATGTGCCTGTTTTAAAACATTGTGGAGATTCCCTTCTGTTGTGCCTGGTGCAGGGGCTTTGCTCCAAGTGTCATTTGTAGGGCTGAGGTCCTGCTTCCCAGGGCCAGGTCATTGTGGCAGGGGATGTGAGATGACTCTCGGAGTCTGAGCAGACAGGAATATTTTTCTACATCTCCTCTGAAAGCACTGGCTGAAAGAAATTATAAGAGTATGGATTGGACAGAAGCAATTTCTGTTTTCAGTGAGTCAGATACTTTCTGCTATAGTGTATTTGCTCTTACGTTATCAGCTTTTCTCAAGTCAACATCCAAACACTTGCTGTTTCTTCCACATAGGGACTCTATTGGTGACTAGGGGAAGTTCTCCAAAGCTAGCCATTGCCTATGATCCTCTGCATATCTTGAAAAATATGTCACTGACAAGAAAAATATTTTTTAAATACTTGGATTAAAACAACATTCTGACACTATAGTGGCCTATTTCTTAGCTGTAACTTTCCACGGATGCAGCACCACTGGATTTTTGCCATATAACTCTTGATTGCATTTGACAGATGAGGTTTGCTGGATGCAAGTAGCCATGGGCCATAGGTGCAGCTAGCTACTACTGCTTGGCAGCCATGGCTCGCTCGCTCAGTGGTCTGTTGGCTCACTTGTCACTGATACCGCAGTAACCTGCTTTATTACTGTATTCCTATGATGGTAAGAAGTAGATTAATAGTGTTCAGGGGGTTTTAGGTCTCTGAGGAATTGCCCAGTGTGAGATGCAGACAGTGCTGCCTGAAGGATCACTGCTCTTGGCCGGATGCTCTGGGATGTGGGAGGTGAGCATGAGGGATGTGGAGGGAGGTGGAGATTCTGTAGGTGCCTGGGATAAGATGCACAAAGAGGTGAAAGCACCTCACAGCATCCTCACACTTTTTTTCCTAACTAGTCATGTCCTTTGTTTCCTGTTGTTGTTATTTATCTTTACTGCTCATCACTAGCTCCCCAGCACCTTCACATAGCTCAGTCACACTGTTGTAAGAGGTAAAAGAACTCTGCAATTTATTAAAAAGGGTATGTCCAAACCAAAACAAGAAATATATCATCTCTCTGCAGCCTCAGTAGAGCTGAAAAAATGCTCTCTGTAATAGGGGCTTTATATCTGTTTCTTCTCCAAGAACTATCCCATGCACTTCTACCAGAGACCTCCAGGCTCTTGCTTTCCTCTTCTCTCCTTTTTGATCCCTCTCTGCAGCAGGATAGTGTTGCATCCCCCAGACAATCACTGCCAAGTTTGTAAAGGTGCAGTTCCGCATGGGAGATCCTCCTGTGTGTCATTCAGCTTGGGCCAAATCCTATTTTGGGGCCACATAGACCTCATCCACTTTATACACCTGCCTGTGAATAAAGCCTATCATCCATCACCCCTCCGATGGCAGTTTGTGGAAAGAGACAGGAAGCTCTGGCTCGGGGTCTAGGCAAGAGCTTTCCATCACTGGTGCACCTACTCTGCCCTGGCATTTTGTGTAAGGGTTGGCATTTCAGTCTGGTGGAAAGTAATACTCAAACCACTCATTTCACGTACTGCAGAGAGTTTCTTTGAAACGTGAAAAGTCCCCAGTAAAGTAGGCTTCCTCTCTCTGGCAGCGGCAGCTCCCCAGAATTTCCCTGAGTCTCAGATATCCAAAGTCACTTCTCCTCTGTGGGTCTCCCTTTTGGCTGTCCAGTTCCCTGCAAGTGGTTTTAAGGGTGAAAAGTTTCACTATCACAGCTTCCTCCAGACAGGATAGGACAGTCTGCATTCTCACACCCTTTAAATGTCCTTTCTCAGGCCACAAAGCCTTGTTATCTCTGCACCAGAAGGATTGTTGTTTCACCCTGAAACCATCCTTAAAAGACCAGTCGGTGGTGTTAAAGGATCCAAAAATACTGATAATAACATTTTAGGTGACACTTTTCTTCCTTCAGACCTCCTCAGCTTCAATTTAGGAGAATGAAAATCCAGGCTCTCCCTGTGACTATAGGGTTCTTATACAGCAATTCCCTGTGTCTCAAATAAAACTAGCATCAGGTTACTTAAGTGTCTGACAGGCTTTTCACTCCTCTAGTGAGTGTGTGAGGCCAGAGAGTCTTCTAAATATTCTTTTTTTCACCTTGCAAGGGAGTTCCTCTTCAGTATATTCAAGTAGCTTCATGCTCTACTGAATTCAGTTTAGTGCCCTTGCTGAACTCTTTAGGGGCTTAAAATCATCTACCTGTATATTTATTTATGGGTTGCTCTATATTTAGAAACGTTAATAAAAAGAGAAGTAGTACCTGGCTTTTTCAAGTGGGAATTACAGGCATGGTGTTGCATGGTAGGAGCACCTTCAGAAACCTCTGAAGTTCTCATTCACACCATGCCGCACTCCTGCACTGACTCTTAGTGTAGGCAGCCCCTCTGGCCTTGGGAGAATATGGTGGTGGAATGTGGGACATAGAGACTTACTAATGACTTGGGTCTGCACAGTAAAGTGGGAGCAGGGTGGCTCAAATTTCATGACATCACTGTAACATTTTTTATCAAAAAGCTTTAATAGCTCTGTACTCTGTTAAAAAATGACTCATGAAAAAATATCATGGTCTGTATAAAAACTGATTTTAAGTGGTTTTCCAACCACTTTGTAATGTGTTTACAGTTAGTTGTCCTTTTTGTTTTGAGAGCTACTTTACTAAAGTACTTGGTAATGTAGCCCAACTGCCTCAAATTCAGACTTTTAAAAAAAATTTTCCCTTCTTTCATTAGGAGAAAGTGATGCATTTTGAAAGAACCAAATCAACACTAGTTTAGAAGTCGAGTCCTTTGCATAGAGGAGCAATCAGCATTTTAATTGGCAATTTCAGGGTTTTTTCCCCTTAAATTTATCAATTCTATTTTATTTCTACAGTTGTTTGTTCCTTCCTCTTTTTTTGCATGGAAATTAATCATGCAGGAAATGATTAACCACAGTGAGCTGTCTGTCTGCCTCTGACTCAATATGTTTAAGAGGGAGGGCCTTCAAGCAGCTCTTAATGGCTGACCAGATGCAAACTGTGCACTTGCAGTCTAATTGTTCAAACTCTCCATCCCACATTAAAGGTCACATTCCTTTTTAGCACTTGTAATGCTCCTAAAATAATTTCTGAAATAACAAATTAAATCTGAAATACCCAGAATTTCTGTTTCATGTAATTCAGTGTAGTGACAGTTTTGCTCATTGCTCTTCATATATTACTCTGTGGAGCAAGGGGCTCTTTGCAGTATGCAATGTATGCTTTCTCTCTCGTCTATTTTGGTTTTTAAATGAAATTAGTTTTTATCATTATATATTGCATATCACAATATTTTTATATCGTTCCTGATAGCAACTACCGGGTGTGCCTGGTAGTTTGCAAAAATGAGAGCTTTCTTATGCAGGTATTCTTTACTTAGGCAGCTTTGGAGCATCTCGTTTGCCGGCGGCTGGGCTGGCTTTCTCCAAAGGCAGCAGACGCGGGCTCTGTGCACAGCCCTCTCGAGAAGGGTGTGCAGGGAGGCTGCCCCGGCCCCGGGGCTGTGTCCGGGGCGGTGCAGAGCGGGTGTGGGGATGCGGTGGGTGCCTGCTCACGGTGATAGCGGAGCCCAGGGCGACCGGGGCTGGCTCTCGGAGGAGCCGGCCGTGTGCACGGTGCTGCTGGCGCCTGCTGCGCAGCGGGAGAGCAGCTGCTGCCGCTGCTGCCAGCTGTGGAAATCCTTCTGTCTTGCTGACAATACAGACCTTTGTGTTTGGCGCTCCGTGGCCGATGCTGCAGTGTACATGTGCGGGTTAGTTACCGGAATCCTTTCTGCTGCACCACCGGTGCTCATCTAGACCTTAACATTAACATGCAGCTCTTAAAAGCGGTGATGGCTTACATTGCGGCCTAGAAAATATGCTAGGACACGTATCCTGGGTTTTCAAGTATCAATACACCGTCAGTCTTTTGCAACTCGTTCCTTTTTAACACCCTGCAACACCCAGTGTTATAATCAACTTGGTTGTTAACAGATTTGGTGGGTAAAATTTATTATTGGGTGGATCAGTTACTATATCAGGTATTTTATAGTGTCAGCTGTTAACAATTGAACATAATGTCCATTTCTTAAAATCAGCTCTTTCCCACTGACCAAGAGCAAATAATGATCTGAGTGTATTGCTGAAGCGTAGGACAGTAAGCAAAGCTTTCCTCTAATTGCAGTTACACTTAACATCTTAGGACATCTCCATGCTCCTGGGAATTAGTGATGAACAAAGCAGCTGCAGAATTCCAGTTCAGCATTGTGCTGACTCAGCTACTTTGGTTCTGCAGCCCAAGAGGTGTTTCTCATCCCCCTGTTCTGTGGGGGCAAGTCAGCAGGTCACTGCATCTCTTCAGAACATTATTATTCTTCCTACAGGCTTATAGTGATCGAATTTTAAAATCCAAAGGGCTTTTTTTTTTTTTGCTTACAATAAGTCAGACAAAAAAATAGATTGTACAGAATCTAACCAAACAGCAAGGGTGAGTTGGAGCTTCAAAGACAGAGGTGCCGTTTCTTTCTGTGAAGTTTCAGCTTGAGTTTCTGAAATTCTCTTTTTTATCAGCAGAAGCAGAGTCAGAGTGACAAAAGTAAGAGTGAAGTGGTGTTGTAACTCTGGTTTTAAACTAAAATTTGACAATATGGGGTGTTTTACTGGCTCTGTAAGTGTATGCAGTATACATTTTTGCATGGGCATGCAGGTTTCTGAGTCAAAGCATGTGTTCTCTTTTCTGATGGCCCCTAAAGGAAGTGTGTGCTCTAGAACATCATGAGTAAACAACCCTGCAGGATGCTTGCATTAAACTTCAATCCAATTCTGCCTGAGTTTATCTTATTATAGAAGCTTGTCCTGTGCTTCCAAAATGCCATTTTCCAGCCTACCTTTGAGGGCCACAGGGCTTGTTCAGCAGTAGCTAAATGCTAAGCTCACCATTGTGCAGCCGTGTGTACCTAATTTTCACTTCAATTCTGTTGAAAAAGCCCTTCAGTATCAGAATTACTAGCTACTGTGCAGCTAGTGACTATGGGTACATGTAAGATGGGATAGGGAAGGAGGGAATACCTAGTGCCTTTCTCCCCATTACCTCCTTGAAAATCGTCTGCGCAGGGAGGGTTTTGGAGAAGCCGGATGTGTCTGTGGGTAGTGGCTTCCCCTTAGAGAACTCAGTCTTCAAGCATCACCTTTCTTCCCCTCTATCCCCACCAATTCCTTAAGAAGCTGATCTAAAACAACAAGTTAAAAGGACATAGAAGTAGAGCAGAGCAGCCCAAGCATGCAAGGAAGCAATCTCTTAACTGACAGGGAGGTAAACAAGTTATGGTATTTTACAGAAAGTGCTTCGTAGACCACCTGGCTCACTGCTGCATTCAGGTCTGAGCTGTCTTAAGGGATTCATTTAAAAGTCTGATATCAAACCAAACTGTATTCTGCCTGTTCCAGAAACCTTCCTGTGACACATGGCGTGCCAAGGAGACCCACTACATTATCCAGACTGCTTTGGCCTCTTAGCAAAGCAGTGCAGAGAGCAGACTTTCTCTTTTTAATCAGTTGAAGTAGTTAAAAGCTTGGTGAAATACCCTCATGGCACAGTTAAGCTAGAGACAACTGCAGCTGTGAAAAGACTGTGTTAAGAAACAGGATGGTTGTGGTCTGCTGTAAGAAATAATTTTCCTGTTGACTATTTTTTTAAACAGGAAGCTGAAGAACAAAGCAGCATTAGTCTTGGTGCTTTTAATAGGCTTCAGATTTCAAATATTGGATTTAGAATGTGCAGATCAGGAAAGGATCGGGCTTTGTGCAGAGTCTTATGTAACAACTGAGAGCTAGAAATGCAGAAGATAGGAATATAACTGAATTCAAGCAGATCCTCTGAATGTGAAACTTTTTTCTCTGGAAAAGCCCTAAGATGCTCAGTAATGCACCAGAGGACTGACAAGAGCAGGCTGGTCTGTTTGCAGGACTTTGCGAATGTGTGCATTTGCACAGTGTGTAGGCTTGGCTTCACACAGTTTCCTCTTTGTCAGTCAGTCTGTCCATGGGCCAGCTTCCCCTCTGCTCTGCTCACTCTTTTGCAGTAACCGGAAAGAGAAACAGTTTCTGCAGTATGGGAGAAGAAAACCTGCAAACACTAGAGACAGTACTAGTGCCCCGTGCCACTTCGAACTCCACGGTTTTTCTAGATATTCAGCCAGAGCTAGGGGTGATGAGTCTGACTTCTTTCCAAGCCCTTTCCTCTCTAAAGATTTTGCACAAAATCTATTAAAGTCTTATTTCAGAAAAGCTTTCTTCTGAGGAAGGTAGGTCAGCAATTTTTTTTGGGGGGAGGGGGTTGTAGCTGTATTCTAATTCTTTTGGAGCATGAACATCTGATGAGATAAATCTGTACTTTCTGTACCATTTTTTTCTGTCACACACATCACAGATCATGTTGGAGCCATTAGAGACATTGTAGGTCGTGACTCACCTCAAACCCTCACTGCAAATGCCATTTTGTTTCATTCAGCAATTTTTCCTAATGTTCATTTAAACTGTAAAGGGTACTGTACCTAGCATGATGTTGATTTGACAGATACTATGCTGTTACACTTCCCCTTGGTTTCATAAAAAAACACATAAGTTACTTAAAAAAGTAAAAGCTGTGTATTCTTGTAAATAACTGCCCTGAGGACTTCAGCTGTCAGCCTGAGGTTGTCTGGAGAATAACCCATATTCCTATTCCCACTGTGTTTACCTGTTGTGTGCAAACGTTATATAAATGGTGGCAAATCATTGTTACTGAAGCTGGCTCAGGTGGATGGGCCAGCAGAAGGTGAAAGCACAGGTGAAAGAGTAAAGCACACGCTGAAATGCCACAGCACCATTAGAAAAGCCCCAACAGGCACAGTTCCAGCGAGCTGGGTGCCAAAATGCCACAAAAAGACCTTGTGACTTAAAAAGTCTTTGACACTTGGCCTTTCTTTTTTTTGTTGTTTTGTATTTTTGTTTCAATGAAGTTCTACATCCCAGGTGTGACCCTCCTAGGATTGTCTTAGGTTGAAAGTTTTGGTTGGAGTGTGGAAAAGTGGAAGCCTGGTCTCCAGTAGCGAATATAGTGAAAGGCTGAGCTTTAGCAGTCAGGCTTTTCCCTTTGCAGCAGCCTGCAGCTGAGAGGCCGGGCTGCCTACTTGCTTTTCCTCCTCAGGGAAAATGCACATAGCATGACTGTGTGTGCTGCCTCTGAGGAGGAGGAAAGTGCATTCAGATGTGATGATGGAGCATGGAATCTTCAGAGCAAGCAGGGAGAAAGGAAGAAGCATGAGTCTGTCCTAGAGTTCTGCTGTTCCACCCTACCCATAACAGCATATGTGTGAATCTTTTAACAACTGAAGGGATTTAACAGGTCAGCATCTGACTTTCTGAGTAGGATCTTAAAGTATGATATCTTCTTGAAGCAAGGGTTGATGATGTAGCTATGGAACTATCCTGAAGCTCTTCCATAGGAAGAAGATTGTTGGATTAAAAGAGTACAATTTTGTTACTGCATTTTTTGCATTGCATGGATTGTGTAAGTGTGCAAAACTGGATGTGTATGTCTATGAGTTTATATGGCAATGGGGCTTATGTGGGGAGCCCCTCTTTAAAGATGCAGCTGGTTTCCATACAATTAAATATGAAGTGCTTTTTATGTATTATTTAGACTTAGAAAATATAAAAGATAAACCTATTAGCTGCAAGGATGTTTTTTAGGTGAGTAGAACTTTATTTATTAAGATGTGTTAATCTTTGATTTTTGTGTGTTTGTGTTTTGCTGTGCAGGTTTCTTAGCAAGAGCAGACAGAGCTCAGCCTTCCACCATGCCTGTGCCTCCCCCTCCAGCTCCCCCTCCACCCCCAACACTAGCCTTGGTAAGTTTTACAGGAGGTAAATGTACCATATGCACTGTTCTGTACTGCTGCTTGTCACATTGAATAGGATGTCCAGAGATAGGGAGGTGTGGATGAGGGTATGCATTGACATTTGGGGAAAGCTCTCCAACATTTTGGTTTTGGTTGATTATTGATCCTGTGAGAAAGACCATCACTTTCACTCCTTTCCAGTGCTCATATGGATGTCACTGTCTACTCTGATTCTCCATCCTTCTCTCCCTCCCACACTGGTGGTTTGATCTGGTGAAGAGACAACAGCTTGTCTAAGTCAGGGAAATTGAAGTCTTGGTATCCCCTTGACTTTCTCCAAACATGTACTCCCACCTGCTACTCTAATACTTACATGACCTGAGCTGGAAAAAAACAATCCTATTGTTTAAATTTGGTAAGGATAGTTCTTAGCTAGCACAGCTCCCTCAGCCAACTTGGGGTATTAGAGCACAGGATCCACTGCTGACACAGTGGGTGAAACTACATTGGACCTGATTTAATTTTAAGCCTAAGCTGAAATAGATCTTGTGCTGTGTTTGCCTGCCCAACAGTCAGTCATCTCACTGACAAGAAGGAAAAGGCTTCTTGAAATGCCGTTTAAAAGTACTCAGATATTTTCAGAGCAAACTCCGAGCTGGTTACACGGATAGAATGGGCTGTGCCTCTGAAGAGTCTTTCCCTCATTTTCCACACCAAGTATGACTCTCTGCTTGGTCCCTCCATGGCAACTCTCTCTACTTTTCAGGAAATCTCTGTAACACTGATCTGATAAGTTAGAAAGTTTTTCAGAAACCACTATTTCCTATAAGAGGCATATATATGTGCATATGTATGTGCATGTATGTGTATGATTTGGGGTTTTTTTGTTATTCCTTGAAAAACTGTGTCAACAAAACATAAACTGAAAAGAGAGGACCATTGAGACAAACCTCACACATCTAAAGGTTTCATTTGATCTAGATGAAGAGTTCTATATATGGAAGTAGCGACTGCCATTTTTAAATACTCCTAACAAAACTAAAATAGTAGATAAAGGCCCATCTTTCTTCTGATTTATCTAGAATTTGTATTTCACTACAACTTTCAAGAATGCTCATTTTCTTGTGTAATCAGATTATGTATGTAATTTGCCATAGATATGCCTTGGCTTTAAAAAATCAGAAACTCTGAATCTTGAGTTTAAAGAATGTGAATTCACATGGAAGTATTCAGTTTCCGGTGATTAGGGTGGGTTAGAATAGTAGCAGTGTTTGTGGCCTTGAGTCAGTAACAAGGCCAACTACCTTTAACATCATTCACAAAAATAGACATGGCATGCTACCCACTCCAGTGCTGTTCAAACTGAAACTGGAGTCTCAAGTAACTACCATATTTGAACAGAACTTTTATCTAGAAGTTGAGGTTTATTTTGCCTCCTCATTTTTAATTTTATTTTGCAGGCAAATACTGAAAAGCCATCCCTAAGCAGGTCAGAACAAGCAGGGAGAAATGCTCTATTATCTGATATTACCAAAGGAAAAAAGCTCAAGAAGACTGTTACTAATGACAGAAGTGCCCCAATTTTAGACAGTAAGTATGATTCTATATGTTGTAGTATCTATAGGTGTGAATGGTTCTACACATCTGAATGCAGAAAATTATCATCAGATGAACTGTAGGTAAAATAAAGTACCAGTAGTGGCACGCATAAAAGTAAATTCTGTTCATCATGGATGAATAGTCAGCTGAGAAATCAAGTACTGCTTATGAAATGTGAATGTTAATTTGTTTGCTTATCCTCATATAGCAGTTTATTTTCTTGTTTGCTTATATTGGAAAACTATGCAAACCCTACTAGGAGTTCTGCTGAGGAGCTGCAGCAGATCAGGCAAACAAAACCCCCATCAGGACTGAGGAGAGCACAGAGAATAAATTGGAATTTCAGACTCTACTTTTGCATAAACAATATAAGAATAAATGCGTGTCTGGCATGACACCATTGGCTCTTTAATGGCCCCAGTACCACTTAAAGCAGAACCACAGCCACAAGCCACAACTCCACCTGTGTGTCACTCTGCACGCAGTTTTACCATTCCTGGAGTGACTCAGGGGTGTTATCTTTTTGGCTGAGCCTTGTTGCCCAGCCTGCCCATCAGTACTGTGGCACAAGGCAGTGCCTCCACTTACTTGAATGGAATCAAGGTCTCCATCCATCTGTGCTGCTGCTGTGTCTCACAGAACATCTTGGTAGGTGCTGAGGAGGCTGGAAAAGCCCATGAAGCAAAAATATTGGGAAGACAGACCAGAAACAGGAGAAGTGTGAGAAGAACACAGTCCCGCTCTGACAGAGGAACAGGATTTATTGCCTAAGGAGAGAAGACACTTCTACAGACTGATTAGCAAATGTGGTACACCTCAGTTTAGGTTTGGCCATGCAGTTAAAGGCTGGATTGTGTTAGGAAGATGATGAGGAAAGCAGGAAATGCCGAGAGGAGTATGACCAAATAAAAATAATTTAAAAAAATAGATGCAGTCCTGCAATCAGCCAGCTACAGTCTTTAAACCCTTATTATCTCTGAATGTGAAGTTGCACATTCTAGCTATTGTAATGAGCTGGAGGGGATTAAAGGAGGGGGTAAACAGTAAGATAAAAATTATGCAGCCTATTATCTTGTTTACATGAATTAATAAATCATGATGAAAGACTTAACCATAGTAGCAGCATTTCTCCAGAGGTTCACACCCTGTGTGAGTCAGAGCCAAACCAAGCTGACGTGCTTGAGAAGGATAATGTGAAACATGCGTCCATGGACACACTCTTCCTCCTTTTTTCTTGGGGGGATTTTTAGAAGTGCTTTTGATCCACAAGTTCTAGTTACCGTAAAGTCAGTGAAATTATTGCCAACCCAAAGTTGTGGAAATCAAGATTCCAAGAGATGAAGCCATTGATCCTTGTCCATGTAGCCCATCATCTGAGAACTGATCTCCACAGATATCCCAACCTGTGGGCCTGCTCCTTTGGCAGTGATGCTCTGAATAGGGCTCTTCTCTGTACTGGTAGTTGTGGAAACACTTTCATTTTACTTTTGGCAACTCAGTGTTGTCACAGCAGAAATACTGACATTAGAGAGAAAGAAGAGAGAAAGTGGGGGAAGCTGATAAAATAATTCCTGCCTGTTGGAAACATTAACAGCTAATGATCTCGTCACTGCATTTCCGAATCTACAGAAAAGTAATCAGAAATGGGATCTCTTTCCCTACTAAGCTTTGTTTAGATAAATAGAGATGTTGCAACATCATCAATAGTGAGAGGTGTGTTCCCAGAAGCGATCACCAGACACACCTTCAAGAGGAAGGACCCTCTGTCTTCCTCCTTCCTTCCTTATTTTCCATGAGATTGCCCTGTTTCTGCTTATGGAGAAGTGGAGGGCAAGGATAAGAGAACAGAAGTACATAGAAACAGAAAGAAGCTACTAAGATGATAACAAAGACAACATGATATTCTAGAGGTCCCATCCGTGCTCAATTCCAAATTCTCCACAGCAATTTTATTTGCTTTCTAGTCCAGAGCAGACTAAAGGAAATTGATGGCTTAATAAAACACAGGGGCTCTGGTTATCACACCACCTCTGCCACGGTGCAATAGTGGTGGTGATGGCAGCTGTGATGATCCAAACCCTGGGTATTTTGAAAGCTCATGCATTTTTCACCAGCTGCAAGCATTGCTCTAATGGAAGAGATGACTTTTCAGGATAAGTCTTGCTTCACTAACATGGAGGATTTTTTTTTTTTCAATAGAACCCAAAGGACCTGGTGGAGGTGGCGGCGGTGGCTTTGGAGGAGGTGGCGGTGGCAGTGGTGGGGGTTTTGGTGGTGGCAGTGGTGGCGGCTTCAGTGGCGGTGGACCACCTGGCCTTGGAGGCCTTTTTCAAGCAGGAATGCCAAAGCTCAGATCTGCTGCAAGTCGGGATGCCGGTAAGAGAGATCTTGCAGTTCCAGTGTGAAAAAATAAATTATATTGCTTAAAACCTTCATATTACCTGCTGGGATTGAAAAAGCCATCAAATATCTTAGACTCTTAGGAAATGTAATTTTCAGCTTGAATCTTGTTTTATTTTACTATTAGGTTTTATGAGGGAGAGGTGGGACTCCCTTTCCACCCATCCTCTTAGTTATTGATGAAAACTAAAGATCTTGGCAAAGTACAGTCAGGCAGACTAGGTCCTGCCTCAGTTGTTGGTGTGCAGGACCAGAGGGGAACATAGGATGATCCAGGCTAATTTTCTTGTGCACCAGGAAAAAGGATCTATTTTCCAAATGGAAAGTACATCTGCATCAGCTGTACAACAGCGTGATTTGCCGCTTGGGGAGCGCACGAGGCATCCCAGCTGGCTGGTACACACACTGCAGTTGGAGGCTTGTCTGGGGCAGGCACTGTACTTCTGGCTGACAAAACAGCTGACAAGAGCCTCATGCCCTTTGAAAAGAAGGACATCCGGGGCCAGTGAGTTTTGAAAGTTTAAGGAAAGAGGATTTCATGCTTGTTGAAGAAGGACTGTGCAATGGGGGTTGTAGGGTGTTACGAACATTACATATTTTATAGCCTAACAAAATTTTTCAGCACACGTACAAAACAGGCTCTCGGACCTGGTATTTTCTATTGTGTCACAGTCTATTTTGGGAACTTGTATTAACACAAAAGTTCCTGGCATCACAGAACAGTACTTCTTCAACTGCAGGGCCTGCTGCCATCCTCCTGATGCGCACAACTACATCCTTAGATAACAGCTACTAGAAAGGGCTGAAAAGAGCCTTTTGCCGGACTGTTGTTGTTAAAGATCATTTGAAAGCTAACATTTCTTTGCTCTCAGTTTGATGGTATCCAATACTTGTTCTTTACCATTTCTTCCCTCCCTGTGTCATTGCTTGCTGTGATGGCTGCATCATTTGTGTTACTTTCCAGACACTGAAGTCGTCCCTCATAAGCAATATCGGGCTATAACCTGCTATTGGAATGGTTCCCCAGTGCTGCCGGGGTTGGTGCTGAGCCCCAGGGCTGGTGTGCCCCGTGCCGGGCTGCTCCCCAGCCGCTCACAGTGCCTCGGGACACGGCCCGTGCGGCAGCGCAGTGCCGCTCCGACGGCGCTCATGCCCCTGTCCTGTGTCCGCAGACTCCGGGGGAGGCCGCCCGCCCGTCCTGCCGCCCGGAGGCCGCTCCGCCGCCGCCAAGCCGTTCTCGCCGCCGAGCGGCCCGCCGCGCTTCCCGGGGCCGCCGTCGGGGCCAAGGACCGCTGCCCCGGACCCGCAGAGGAGCCGCCTGCCGCCGCCCAGACCCGACGCCGGCTCCAAGCCCGAGGCGGCGCCGCCGCCGGTGCCCAGCACGCCCCGGCCCATCGCCTCCAGCCTGCATAACCGGGGGTCGCCGCCGGTGCCGGGCGTGACCCGGCAGCCCAGCCTGGGGCCCTCGCCCCCGCCGTTCCCGGGCAGCCGGGGCGCGGGGTCGGCCGGGCCGCTGCGGCAGCCCGGCCCCGGCGCGACGCCCCCGTTCTCGGGCCGGCCGCCGCTGCCGCCCACCCCGGGCCGGCCGGCGGAGGACAAGCCGCCACCGCCGCCGCCCCCCGCCGGGCACCGGCCGTCCGCCGCCCGGGAGGGGCCGCTGCCCCCGCCGCCGCCGCAGAACAGCAAGCCGCCCGTGCCTGCCGCCCCCCGGCCCGCCCTCGGCGCCCCGGCGCCCCCGCCGCCGCCCCCCAGCCGGCCGGGGCCGCCCCCCGTCCCGCCCGCCCCCGCCGGCGGCGACGAGATGCCGCGGCTGCCGCAGAGGAACATCTCGCTGGGGTCGTGCCCGGCGCCCGGCGGGGGCCGCTCCGGACCGCTGCCCCCGCCGCCCAGCGAGAGGCCGCCGCCACCCGTCAGGGACCCGCCCGGCCGTTCAGGTAGGGAGGAACGGGTGGGCGCGGGGGACCGGGCGAGGGTTCTTGGGCCATGCACGCACCGGCTTCACGTGGGTGACAAATACATGCCAGGATGGCACCGTGTGAGGCACTAAGGATTCTGCAGTTGGAAGAGAGGGTTCATAGGCATCAGGATGGCTTAAGGAAAGTCACAGTGCATCACCAGCATACTCAGGTGTACTTTTGCAGATCTTGGTAACTTTCATTATAATTACTGTAATTGAAAAGGGTTGCCAATGGGATTTCCCCATTAGAGTTTTTGATGCAGAGAAGCTGTTTTACCTGGCTTCTGGTGAGTGACAGCATTTGCCTTCCTGAGTCAACCAGTGAGTTAATGGTGGCATTCTCATGAATGGAGGTTTGTGAAACCTGACCTTCTACGTGTTGGGAGGCACAAACATAGCCAAATACAAATTATTTTAATAAAAGACCTAGCCAACTGTTGTTAAATATAATAGCAGTTGTTACAGTGTGAATAAATTGTTACTTACCATATGTAGATATCAAATTTGAAAGTAGAAATGTCTCCTTTGAGTTATTTCATAATATACTTTGTCCTCTGTGACAACTATTGTTCATAACTTTTAAGAATTGCGCATCATAGCTCTGTAATACCTGATGGTTCTCCCATTTGAGATGAGAGAATTTAGTCACAGCCAGGCCCTGCAACATCACGAGGCGAAAAGCGTTGCCCAGAAGATAATGCTGTGAAGCTCAGTAGAGTTGCCTTTCATTTCATCCTTTGGAATAGAAGTTTGAAATCATCTCAAACCAGTCCTAGACAATAGAAACGAATGTCATGGGAGCTCCCACTGGTGACAGCCACCTGTGTTACTTTCCAGCTCCTTGAACTAGTCTGGATCTGCAGTAGCACAGCACCTGCCGCAGCTGTGCAGCTACAGAAAATACTGGCCCCGAAACCATACTTTGTGGAGCTGGTTGCCAGCCCAAAGAATGGCATAATGCTAGTGCAGCCTGCAGTAAATAAATCAGAGAAATCCTGACACAATTGACTGGGAGGATGGAAAGTTGCAGAGAATGTCTGCAATTCCAAGAGCTTGTTCCATGATGGCCTCAGCTTCCACTAGTGCTTTCCTGGTTGACTCTTTCCTGAAGCAAGTGGTTTTAGCAAACCTGCACTACCTTTCTGCTGGCTTATTAAGTAGAAGGAAGTTGTAGCAATAACTTATAAACATAAATACAGCTATTTTGCAGTAGTTCGATATAGATGATGGAGTTTAGCTAGGTTTAGAGAGAGAGCAAGCAAAACTATTCTGAAAGTTGCTAAATGCTTCTCATTCTTAGAAGCCATTCCCTGAAGGCAAACTTGAGTAATATATAAAATAAGAAGGGGGGGAAAATCCACAAAGTATAGCATGTTTCTTGAAAGATGTTTCAATGCTTGTTGGTGGAGACACAGTATTTGTTGCTCTCTTTTCCAAAATGCATGTCTGTAGATAGGTTTCATCAGGACAGGGGAGCATTCCATAAAAATGAACATAATTGTCAGTTGCCCAACTATGCTAAATAGAGGTAGTGAGGCTTTGAACACGCATAGCCCTCCACACCCTCTGCTTCACCTCCTTGTATCCTAACCATGGATACCTCTCTCCTTGGCAGCAGCCGCTTTCTTGTCTTTATTTACTTTTCTTATATCAGCACCCTTCCCCTGCCCTCAGGATAGCCCTGGTCCTGTATTACGTGGGCTGTGCCTTTGTATTTGACCTGTCATGTCACTGTGCCAGTTACACAGATACACAAACACTGGAAATGCCAGTCTATGTGTGAGGTCTGTTTCCAGTTTAGAGGGAGATGGATATGCTCCAACTACCGAACTTGTCATGCAGCTCATTTGTTTATAAATAAGTGAGCTGATGTGATGCAGCTTAATGCTGCCATTCCTGGGCTGAACTCCCCTGTGTGCCACCACAGATCCAGGCTGTGACCCAGAGGGGACCACCCCTATGGACAAAGAACCTCTGAGGGTAGCAGTTGCCTTCTTCTACATGTTCTCTTGCCTTGGACCTCCACAACACCCTGAATTCCAGCTGTAACTTCTTCTTGTTGTGAGCACTAAGTTAGAGTGGTTTAAAAGTAGCTTCAAGGACCAGCACTTCTACAGAGACCTCTGTAGCTGAGAGTAATGGGAATATGGACACTGTGGTGTATTTATGTTTAGATATACCCTGCTCCCCTGAGCTGTACTCTTCAAATGAGCACTAACTCCCTAGGGAGCCCCGGAGAGCAGGGAAGTGGGTGCTGAAGGCCATTACCACTTGGGGCCAAGGGCCCTAAGACAGCCCTTCCTCTCTCTTTTGTTAGTGGGAGGGCTTGGGATGCAGGCATCCCAACAGAATAACCCCTGCTGCTAACAGCATTTGTGTGCTTGCCTCTTGTCTTGCTCTAGGCCCCCTCCCACCACCTCCTCCCATAAGCAGGAATGGAAGCACTTCAAGGGCTTTGCCCGCTACTCCCCAGCTGCCTTCCCGAGCAGGGCTGGACAGCCCAAGAGCTGGACCCCGACCTCCGCTTCCCCCAGACCGGCCAGGTTCGGCAGCACCACCGCCGCCGCCACCACCTTCATCGGCTGTCAGAAATGGCTTCCAGGATCCAGGCGATGGTAAGCCATCCTCCCAGTTGTTTGCCTTTGATAGAAACGGTGTACTATTTTGGCCTTAATGTGTCAAAAAAGGTTTGGGATAGAGACTTTGTTTCTGGTGCTGACCTTTGACTTCTGACCAACAGAAGTATCACTGGGATCTCAATCAACCCTGCCAAGTAAGAATCGAGTAAATATGCCACACATAGAGCAGAACTGCAAAGTCATCAATACAGTCTCCAAAATAACTCTTTCAAAAATACCCTGAAAAAACGAAGGGGGTTGTTTCAACTCTACTATGAGTTCAAACCATAGCTACACTGACATTTTGGATGTCAGAACAAGTTAGATGACTCAAAACTGAAAGCTGAAAAACAGATGAGTGAAGAGATTGTCAGAATGTTGCTGAAAATGTCAAGTATCTATTTCTGCTAGTGTTTATTGAAAAGATGAGGTCCAAGACTGCCGTGTTTTAAAGATTCATCATGCTTTTCTTTTTAATTGTTTTCTATTTGCATAGAACAGATAATTCCTTCAGCTAATTACAGGAGGACAAAATTGGTATTTCTGACATTTATAAGGTTAAAAAAAGCAAACAGAAAATAAAACTGTAAGTCACGCTTTTGAAACATCTTCACACATCAGATAAGGCAGGTGGGTCACAGATGCATTTTTTCCTACACAAGTCATTTGCAGGGTTCACAACCTGCAGCTCTTTTACGCACTGATTTCTGATTGCAACCATTGGGAGTAGACATAGAAAAACTGGATCCCAGCAAATAACCACATGTACTAATGCCAGGTGAAACTTACTCAGCTGTTCATTACGTTATGCAATAAAATATAACAATATTGCAAGAAAGTTGTGGTTACAAAGTCCTGGAGCAAGCAAGTGAATAAGTTACAAAGTTTAAGATAGCCCACATCTTCTTCCTTAGGCCTTCAAATTCAGGTTCAGAACAGAGCTCTTTGAACATTTCCTATTATTTCAATGAAGAAACTTATCAGCTTGCTTTATTCCTTAGAATCCTATAGACTCAGGAACTACAGCAACAGGGCCTGTGTCATCTAAAGAGAATTGCAATTGCTCTATTTTTCTACTTTTGACGCTAGTTACATACAGGATTCTCTGTCAAAAATTTTATCAAAATGGCCCCAAATTTTCTTTTTCCAGTATAAATATTAAGAAAGAAAAAACACTGCTTATAGGAGATGTTTTTGAGCTCTGTATATCAATGAGATATGAGTATCAGAAAATTTTATACCCAGCAACAAAATACTGTTCTGAAGTAGAAGACACTACGTAGTTCTGGTAGCACACATATATGTATGTGTGTGTGTCTGTGTATGTTAAAAGCAGATCTATTATACATGGAAGGGAGCGTAAAACTTATTTCACTTCTTAGTGGAATTATGGCAGTTTTCCTGATCTGCGATTTTGCATTAAACTGTCTAAGTGATCAGTTACAGTAAATAAGAATTTTCATTCTCAAACTAACCTAAAGCATCTTCTTCTCTGACTTGCTAACAGAATGCTGGTTCAAAACTCAGCTATGTAAGCATTTTACAATATAAAACATCCATTAAACGTGATATTAATGTCAATTGACTTTCCTAAGCTGTGTCAGAAAACTAATGGGTAAATTGCATGGGATTTTTTTCAGATGAATGGGAAAGCAGATTTTCTTTTCATCCTCTATCTGATTTGCCACCTCCAGAGCCATATGTGCCCATGAACAGAAGTTATCCCAGTAAACTAGCAAGAAATGAAAGTAGAGGTAAGTTTATTTCATCTCTGCTGTTGGAATTTCAATGTATTATCCTAAAAACAATGCGGATGGGAAATAGACTGGATTCTGAGGTTTCAAGACTTCTCAGACTAACAAGCTGGTCACCCTTCCTCACCACACAGGAAAAGCTAAATGCAGGTTTGCAGGCACAAACCCTCTTAAACTTGTATTTGAGGGGAGAATTGTTTGTCTTCTCAGTTGAAACATGTACTGTAAGCGACCAGCCCTGCCATTATAGTCAGCCCTTCTGCTATAGGCAGCCAGAACCACAAAATCCCCTAGGACTTCCTCCTCATTTCCTATCTAAATTTATGCACAACTCATTTATTCTTGTGTCAGCATCATCCCTGAGTTTAGTTTTCCTCCCTTCTTGTGTGTTAAGCCCCTAATATTTTTCAAGACAACAGTCATATCCTCCTCTCTGTTTTTGTTTTACTGGGCTGATTAAATCTGGATGTACTATACTTCTCTTCCCATCTATGTTCTTTGATTATCAGGGCTGCTTATGTATATATTTCAGTTTGATTTTGTCTTTTCCAATCAGAATGACATGCTGTTTCAGTTCAGGTTTCAAATACGTCTTCTACAGCAGCACAAATGTTTCCTGTCTTCATTAGTGGTATTTTGCCTGATATACCCAAGGATCAATTTACTTCTTTCGCAACCAATGACATTGGTGGCCCATAGTTATCCTGGAATCATCTGTACACTCAGATATTTCTCTCTTGTTTCCAAATTATGAGGTTTTGGTTTGAAGCAGAAATTCCTCTTAGTCTCTGACCCTTCACTATGGCCTGTTAGCTTTCATCCCATTTTTATTACTCCACAAAGAGAGGCAAAGTAACATATGCATTTTTTTGTGTTTTCTTTCATGAGTTTGCAATGAAAATCTTCATATAGGGAAAAACATTAAGAGCTTTGAAATGTTATTGTGTTTAGAGCTTGCCACTTTTCATTGAAATTTGCATGTGTTGCAAATAGCACTGAGAAGGTATGTGTTTGCATAAATCAGTTAAGCTAGCAAGAACTATCAATATGTTTTAGGAAAGAGGAAAAGGACTGAAATATACATGCTTTCCAGGCATTTGGGGATAACATTAGTTAAAAACTTCATTTTACGGTGTTTTAAGTTCTGATGTTGTTTAATAAACTAACTAGAAACTCAACAAAGATTTTTTTTTAGTGGCCAGGCAAGGAAAGTAGTAGGTTTCCACCAGTTACTGAATTAATTGTTTGGATGTAAACTCCCCCTTCAAAAGAACGAGTATTCCAAAAGGAGTAACACAAAAAAACTTTCTTTCTCTTTTAGGTGGCTCTGTCCGAAAAGAAAGAGGTGCCCCCCCGCTCCCGCCTATACCAAGGTGAAATGGGTTCTGGCCCATCTTTGGGCAACATCTGTTTTCAAGTTTCCTTCGAGTCAGTTCTCCTGTCCACATCATTGGAAAGTTGTCTGTCTTGATTTATTTCCACTTTTGGCTTGTCAGCTGGAACAAACTTCAGTCTCTATTACAGAAGTAATAGATGCGGCTTAGGAACTGTAGTTGCTCAAAGCTATGAATTTTATTTGCTTATACTGCAGGCATTTTGTGGACCATACACAATATACGTGCACCGTGCTCACTGTGTCCAACCCTGTCCCCTGGAGAGCTCCACGGGAGATCTGGCTTTGAATTTGATAGAGCTTGAACAAAGCTGTTTCATTCACTTTGGGTACAGTGGCTGTATTATTTGAATCATGAAGTATTTTATGTTTAAAAAAACAGTTACTGGGGAAAAATGCGTAACCAAGAGGCCCGTGGATCCTTTTTTTGCATGCCTAACTTGGCCCATCTGCTTCTGGAGGCCATAGACCTACTACGTGGTGACCAAGAGTTCATCCTTAACTTTTTCACTTCAGCTTAGCCACGGAAATCTTAGACAATACGTAGCACATCTTGCCTCAAGGGTGGAGTGTATCTGGCCTTGTTTTCATCTGCAGAGAATCTTCCAAAGAAAAGCACAAGTGAAGAATTCATCAGCATAAAATCTATATTTTTTTTTTAAATCCCTCTTTCCTAGTTTTAATAGTGTTATGCTTCCAATGACCAAATTCTTTCCTACTCTGATGTGGACCAACCCAGGGTCATCCATGCCCTGGATTACTGTAATACCCTCTGCCTGATACTGCATGCGAAGAGTCCTCAGAAAGTAGTCTTGGTGCAAATGCAGCAATTATTGTCGTTGCAGGCTCCTCCTTTAAAGCATCACTAATACCAGTGCTCCACAGATTGCTTTCCAGTTATTTCTTTGGTACAATTAAACGATGGGTTTTGACTTATTAAGCTTCCTGGGACTTAAGTCACAACTCTCAGAGAGCTTGTATTTGACTTGCATTACAGCAGAGCAGCTGAGGTCAAAAATGTGAAGGCCCTTTGGTGTAGTGAAGGGGGCCTGGGGTTTGTGCATTCAAGTGGAAGCATCCAAAATTTGCTGTCTGCACTGGTTCAAGAGAAATGGGAAGATATGGTCTTCTGAGTTTGCCATGAAGCCTGTCCTTTCAAACTTTGCTGACAGGATTCTCCACAGAAAGCAGCAATGCTTACATTAGTAGAAAAGAGAGTGAGGTATTCTAACATTGTGACAAGTGGTTAATATGTTTAATGGCTTTTGCATTTTTATATGAGGAATTGTATGACTGAATTTTACAAGTGGATCTAAACACATGTAAAATGCTTTTGGAAATTAGAGGAAGATTATAATTCTGGATTTGAAATATTGCTGAATGAAATATTGCTCTTTGTTAATTGGACCTCCGAAGGTTAGCTCTGAAAAATTTCACCTAAGTCTCAGTATGTTTCTTCAAAGTGCTCTTGGGATCCCTACCAAGCCTGTGTCAGCAGCCATGTTTCACTGGGTGTTGCTCAAAAAAAACTAAAAACCATAAAAACTAGTCATGTAGGTTAAGAAAATGTTTCACTAGCATGGGAGACATGATCCTAAGTACATCCTGCAGCTAGAATGAGGTCAATCCTTGAAAAATTAGAGAATTTAGCCAGAGAGTCTGGACCCCACTGCATTGTCTGTACATAGGGCTTTTTGCTCTTTTTGTGAGTGTCGAGGGGCAGATCCCCTTTCTGCCTGACAGCCTGGACAGACACATTGAAGGGGATGAGACAGAGTTGGATTTGGCCAGATCAAATTTAATTTGTTCTTTCCAGTGTTTGTTTACAAAATCTTTTTAGCTGTGATAGAGTTTGATTGTGTACCTGTTTTTTACATTTTTATATCTAATGACCTATTATAAGTTACTGTTTATGGTCCTGAACCTGCAATTAAATGCGCAGGCGCAGGGATGTATCTACATCTAATTGCAGGATCGTGGCTGTAAGAGTTTCTTAAACAGATACTAGTGGGACCTCCATGTGACAGGTGCACCTTGGAATCAAACCTAGCGTGATATTGAATTTGTATATGTATTTTATGGATGTCACTTAAACAAAGTGCCTGTCTCTTTGGGATATTATTATGTGAATAGAAGTCCAAATAAGATTTTTAGGATAATAACTTAAAGGATAAATTATTGTATTCATGTTTTTAAACTGAAGCACTTAAAACTTTCTAAGAGACAACATTTTGAATTTAAGAATATAATATTTTCAGTACCTTGACCTGCCAAATCTTTATTAATATCCAAATAGCTATGCAGCCAAAAAAATCCCTCAACCCTCCAGAAACTATACCTTTTTTGAAACTTACCTGCTTCCAACATGTTTTACTTTAATAAGTCAATGAAAATGCTGCCCATTGTTCTGCCAACTCTCTGTTTCATTCAAATATATTATATTTGATCTTTTCAGCAAGGTTTTCTGACCAGAAATCTGGACCACTACCAAAGTGGTAAACTAGCTTTAGTTTCACTTTAAAATGTGCTATGTAAAAGGCCCTCAGTTAACAAGCCAAGAAACCTGACCTGCCTACATTTTAGGATTCTTTTAACTCTACAAATCTCTTCAGAATGGATGTTTGGCATACATGTAAAATAGCTTAACACTGCAGAAAGAGGCATTTTTCTTCACCTAACAACAACTTTTCCATTTATATCTTCTGCTATAAATGTCCCTAGATATATTCCAGAACAATGCAGCATTTTATCATTCAATATATTGCTTCATATATCAGTAGCTATTTACAATATGATCAGTATTAAAGTATTTATTTCACTATGAAGTGTTAAAAAAGAATAATACGAAACAGATTGAATCAATGGTGCCTTATGACTTTTTTAGTCAACTTTTCTGTGTCTCACTAGAAAAATGAACAGACATTGCTCTTCCAAGTCCTCACGTAAATAGTGCCGACAGGAGCATTCTGCAGTGTTTGAGCCAAGCACTGCTGTTACGTGCCCAATCGGCTCACCTCAGGTGGAGCTCAGTGAGTAGGTGAGGTGTATGTGGGCACTGGTTAGATTCACAGTCAGTTGTTGGTATTGCTCTGAAAATTTAACTCTTTCACAAAACCAGTGTCTGAGGCTGCTGTCCACACAGCCCAGCTGACTTCAGTGTGGTTGCATAGGTTATTACAGGACTAAATTTGATTCACTGCTTGCATATAAGATTTGCTGGGTTTGTTTCAATGGCCTTGCATTATAAACCTTCACTACTCAAACTCTCTTCTTACATTATCACTAAGACTCACACTGTGTTACAATGGCCACGGATGTTCATTTTTGTTTAATTCAACTCAGTAAATAAAATGAGAATAACTTCTATACCACGTGAAAATAATTTTTCCTCTATGTTTTTAGAAGAAAAGCGTATGTTATGTTTGTTATGATTTTCTGCACCAACTACTGGGCGAAGAGGTGACAGTGATTAATGTTCAGAGTAGTTAAAGGAAACTGAGCTTGTGATTCAGGAAACATATATTTCTGTAAATGAAATAAATAAGGTTGCAAAGTTCCTGTTTAGAAGCCAGCATTTCCCAACACTAGAAGAATCATAAGAATTAATTTTTTTCTGCAAGACTGAACTGTTAAAGTAGTTCCTTAAATTGCCACTTAAAAAACTGGACAGTAGTTACTCCCTCCAGCAACAACTGTTTACATGACTCTTATAGATCTGCCTTGGAACAGAGAATGAAGGAACAAAACTGCTATCACGCTTTACATATATTGTAACAACAATTTCCTGTGCAGAAGTATGGAAATAGAAGGGGTACTTTTTGCCTTGGAAGCAAAGAATGAAGTTGAATGATCAAACTGAGATTATTTCAAGCAGAATGTCAAATGTTGAGAGACCTAGAGAGGGCCCCTCAGCCACAGGACACTGGAAAAGAGAAGACTGGTCAAAGAAATAAAAAACAATTGGCTGAATGTTGTTATCAATACTAGAGTAAAAATTACAATATAAAATGTGCATGTATGTAGTACCACATTGCGATAGCGTGAACACCCTGGTCTCACAGTCAGGTGCAAACAACTTGTTATGGCGGTACATTGACTCTGTGTAACATATATTGTATGAACTTTAATCTTTCAAACAGTATTCACCAGAAAATAAGGAGAATCTCTCACCTAAGCTATCCAGAAGCACATTAAGTTAAGTTCATGGAATGGTTCTTCATGTATATTGGGAGAAAACGGGGATCTCGTAGCCTGTAAGATGGATGTGACTGGACCATTCAGGTAAAATGTAAACCTGGAACATTGGCAAAAAGGGGAGTGTTGGAGTAACTCAGCCAGAAACAGGGCACATGTGTATGGTCTCAGTGAGTGAGTATGCAGCAGGTAGGTATGCAGACTAAAAGAGAAAAATGGAAACCGCATGTCTTACAAAAGGGAGTAGCCCTTCAATATGCTGCCATTTTGAAATACAGTTTGTCTGTGATAAATGTTCTTTAGTGTAAACTAATGCATGCAGAGGAAGACATCTAAATTTGGACTTCCAAAGCCACACAAGAGAAAGAAGCATAAAACATAGGCTGAGCAGAAAGTAACATGTTTTTATCAGATGCTTAAAGTTTGAGCTTTTTATAAAATATTAATCTAGTTCTGTGAATTTTTTTTGCTTAACATTTATTTTGTAAGTGATTTTGTTCTCCCTATTTTTCTGTTCTATACCAAATAAATTTTACTTTTATTATAATTGGTGGTGCAGACTGTTACACTGAGAATAACCACAGTTGCTTCTTTGACAAAAGCACACATTGGCTTTAGCAGGAGCATAACAGTGAGCCTGGCAGGAGCTGGGTTGAGCTTTTCTCCTCCCCTTCTGCCTGCCATTGCACAGCAGCATAGCAATAATGCTCAGAGGACTTTGGTCCTGCATACAATGAAGATTAGACACCTGCAGATAAGGAGAAATAGTTTACTTTAGGATAAAGAATCAAAAATCAGTGGTCAGTGATGCTGTACTTCTGGGTGGCTGTTGGGTGAGCTGCGGGCATTGGCTCTTGGCCAGGCAAGCTAAGCACTTGCCATGGGGAGATGACATGGAAAATCACTCTAGTTAAGTGTAGATTTTTGTTCGTCATGGCTCCACTCACTAGGCAGAAAGCTGCCAGAGAATGTCAAACAAATGGAACCCTCCTTTTGACTTTGGAGACCTGTTCTTGATCATGGATGTTAACCTTTTCAGATAATTTGGACCATGTTCATCAGAGAAAGGCCCTTTGATACAAAAATCCAAAGGAGGCTCAAATTCAGGCTGCACATGCAGCTTCTCTGCAGAAATTAGAAATGCCATTTAAAACCCTGAGCTAAAAAGCTCTGTGCTGTAGTGCATCTATCTTGCAAAGACTGAAG
The DNA here is from genome assembly GCF_001604755.1 of Lepidothrix coronata. Taxonomy (NCBI): domain Eukaryota; kingdom Metazoa; phylum Chordata; class Aves; order Passeriformes; family Pipridae; genus Lepidothrix; species Lepidothrix coronata. The sequence continues at coordinate 8,819,451 of NW_016690187.1, forward strand.
CATCAGGCTTACTCTTACACAGGTGGTGGATCCCTTGACATCTCTGGGGACTGCTTATTGATATGTTCATTTTGCAGACTGACTGAGACAGAGACAATTTTCTTAGAAAGCCACCATCACTCATGTAGCCCAGAAGCCCAGCGGTCCCGGTGCCTGAGCTGTATAAATAGAGAAACCATGATGGAGGGCAGAGGGTGAGCTGTAAAGGGGCTGGCTCAGCAGGGTGAGACCTTTGTTTGCAGATCTCAGTTGGCTGTAGCCTTGAACGAGAACACAGAGGTATGTGACGATCAGGTCGTAGGACTGTTTTCCAAAGGAAATATGGTTCTTTTTGTTTTTCAAGAAATTACTTGCTTTACTTCAGGAAGAAGGAACTGAACTGAGCATGCTGTGACCTTGTCATAACCACAATATAGTCTTCCTCCATTTAACTCAAAAAATGCTGTTGATTTAAAAGAAACTCAGAGACTACACTGTAAAACATTTCTGAGTGCTCCCTGCAGTTGCAGGAAGGCTCATGTGTTGCACACAGCACACATAGAAAATATGCAACTCCTTTGATCATGGTTCAACTTCCAATGACCTTCCTGCCTCCTATGCACAGGCTGTTTCTTTCTGCCCTCTCACCCAGTCTGACTCCATTTTACACTGAACATAGTAAATTAGTCCCAGCAAATTACTGATTTGGGGGATTAAATATTGGCCCATACATTTCTGTGCAACAATTAATGTATTATTTAGGTTAATTAATGAAATAGATCAAGAGCTGCATTAGCAGTCAGGCTCTTAATCTATCTAGCAGTCCAGGCACAGAAACAATCCTGAGGAAAGGATGACTGACACAAAAATATTTGATTAAACAGAGAGAATAAATTGGGTGGCTGCTGCTAACACTACTTTGTGTCCAACATCTATCTCTCTTCTGAATAATAACATTAGATAATCTCTTCTTTAATCCTAAAACACATTTATGGCTTTAAGATATATGACTTCTGCAAAAGCTACATTCAAAATGTAAAATAGAGGTCTATCATGACTGCCGTCTATATGATACTGTCAAGCTTTCTACTCCATTGCAGTAGGGCTCTTCACTTATTTTTCCCCAGCGAACAAAAAAGTCATTTCTTCAAGAGTGCTGGGATTTAGCCTACATAAATACCTTTCTCATTTTCAATATCGAACTGCTCTTGTTATTTATTTTCTTTTTTCCCTTTTTTTTTTTTTTTTTTTTTTTGCTAGAACACAGGAGAAATCTCTACCTAAGCACCTCTAAGTTAAAGGTAGGCAGAAGGGCTGAGGACAGAAGTGTTGTTGGTTGCTGTGCATCCTTTTTTTCTCCAAAACAGGAATCAGTGATCTCTCCATGCAGTCAGGGCAGGGCTTTATCACTGTCCAACTCCCTTCCGAAAGGGGATCACTTTGGCTACCTTTTGCATTTACCTGTGTGTGAAAATTGGCTCCAAGCTTGTGTGAAGGCTGTACACGATAAGGCATGTAACCAGTTCCCTTCTGAAAATGTTTTTGTGTTCACAAAAAGATGAGTGTTTAGTCTGTGGGTGTTGGGTGTTACCCAACTTGAAGGAAGCATTCATGTATACAGGGCTGTGAAAATGAGTCATTCCTGTCCTTCTCCATTCTAGCAGAAATTTTAGTAAATTCAGAGTTACTGGTGAGCCCTCGCGTGCCCTGTGGAGCAGCAGAGCCCCTGCGTCTGAACGCTGCGTACTCCCAAGCTGTGAGAGCAAAAGGCAGCTGGAGCAGTCAGAGCACTTGTGAAGAAAGCAAGGTAAAGGCTGTGGGTGAAAGGCCAGACTTAAACCTCAGCCTCTGTCATATGTATGTTGATAGTGGAACTAGCATACCTTGTAAATGTTATTTGTACTGTTTGTGAGAGACTGCAGAGCCCTCAGTACTTTCCGTGTTGTCTCAACACCAGCAGACTGCTCAAATCCTTCTGTTGAGGGTTTTTTTCCCCTCCCTACTTAAAACAGAAACTTTCACTTCTGCTATTTGACAAGGAGCTTGGGTTACTTATGAAACCTGGGAACCTTTGTTTGAAAACATAAAGATATCTGTTGCTTTCTGCTAATTATATAGTTTCATCTCCTGAACAGTGCCTGCAGGACTGCTGCTGTGCCTTCATCCAGCTGCCCAGCAACTGTGGGGCTGGTGTGTTTGGTCCAGATTACTCCTGATTTAAAAACAAAAGTCCCGCTGCGTTCTGTAAGAGAATTACCCCATGCCCTCTGTGCCAGAACCTTCATTCCTCCCTCTCTTATACATATGGGCACTTGTGAGCAAGGGGAGAAATTGTAAATATATGTTTTAGCTGCAAACAAATGTAATATAAATCCTAGTACAAGCATGCACCAGAAAATGAGAAGCCTTGTTTGTTTGCTAATTAAGCAGGTGGGAACAGGTGCGATGCACCCCCGGTCTAGGAATTCTCTTTGTGCTGCTCATTCCTAAACCACCTTTGCTGCTCCAGGTGCGGCCGCTCACCTTCTCCTGCCCTGCCCGCCCGCTCCCGGTTCCCGGTTGCCGGTTCCCGGTTGCCGGTTCTCGGTTCCCGGTTGCCGGCCCTCGGCCGTGTGCGGCGCCGGCCGCCAGGTGCCGCTCCCGGCCGCGCTGCCGCCCCCGCGCCGTCCCTTCGGGAAGGTGTCCCTGCCCATGGCTGGGGGCTTGGAACTAGGTGGTCTTTTAGGCCCCTTCCAACTCAAACCATTCTGTGATTATGTGATAAGGAAACGGACAGTTCAGCATTTTAAGAACACTACACGCTGTTGGCACAGCATCCGGCCTGACTCTCCATGCAGTTACACAGCTCTTAGGCAAGTCAAATCCCAGTATTGGCATAAAAATGGTGCAACAGGAAAACACACTTGATTCTACATTCAGATCAACAGAAAGCAGCATGCTATTCGACCTAAACAAATAAAGTCTTTAGCTAATAAAGTTTCACTGCAGCTGGAGAAGGTGGTAGGCATTAAAACAAAATACCTTTTTTATAATTGAAAATGCCAAGAGGAAGTAACAGAAAGCTGTAAGAAAGCTACTCTGACAATACTGCTGTCTTAAAACCAATATTTACTCTAATATTTAACAGAAGAAAGAAATTTCTTTGTATTGTAAGTCAAAGAAATAGAAAGCAGTCTTGAGATACATAGGAGATTAAAATATTTACCACAAATTTAAATGAAATGGCAAATTGCAGAACATAACGAGGAAAAGGTATGGTAGCTTTCTGCAGAAGAATTCAGGAAGAAGAGGGTTTGTTCATACAGTCCTGTGACACGGTAGCAGAAAGGGTTGGTTGAGTAGTGAAATGAATAAGAAATAAATAAACAAAAAACTATTTCTACCACATTTCTACTACAGGAGACAATACACTGCAACCAATACATTTCTTGTACAACATTTAAACTGTATTTGTGTAAGTAATAAATAGTGGCTTGAGAAATGGTGGGATATGGTGTGATCACAAATGGAAACTTAGTAACTGGAAAAGGTTTATGGAGATTTCGGTCATATTCTGAATGTACTTCCAAAGCTTTTGATTTGTGATAACAAAATTTGGTTTGTGGTTTATTTGTTTATTTGTGAGGAATTGGCTTATTTGGTGGGATTTCTTTACTAATCAGTCGCTTGCTGAATAAACTGCTACAGCCAGCTACACATCAGAAGCAAGTGCATTAAAGCAAGTGCAGCTTGCTTTCATGTGGTTTTCCTGAGCAAAGCAACATCTGCTAACTTGTGTGCAACACTGATAGCTCTTCTGGTTTTGTTAATTTTGGGGGTTTTTTGTGGGTTGGGTATTTTTGTTGATGTTGTTTTGTTTGGAGTTTTTGGGGGGGGGTGGGTTGAGGAATCAGGCCAAATTGGAGTAGTCTTACAGTCACTGAGCACTAAGAGTGCTGAGAACATGTAAGTAATACGTTGCCTATGTCAAAATGAATGAATAGATTTTCTTAGGTCAAGGAAGAGCTGTAACTCTTGTGCCCTATTCTTAATAATTTCACCACATACTGTTAGCCATGTCAGTATGTGAAAACGTAAAAAAATATTTTAAGTGTCTACCTTCAGTAGATACAGCTCTAACCATCATATGACGCAAATGGACTTGATCATGATTTTCAGATAAAGCATTAGTAAACACTAAGCTAAAATGCTGATTTCTTTTTGTGACTTCTTCATACTTTTTTTTCCCCCAGTCAGACTGATTAACTATAGAATTTATTTTTGAGTACTTGCATTTGATTTCAGCACATTTACCTTCTTGCTGAGCCAAGTAACATGTTGATGCCCTAGCACCAATGATGGAAGTTGTACCTTTAGAAGCTCTCTTCAACATTGTTTTGTCTCCCCTGAAAGCAATTTCAGAAGAAGCTTCTGGTATTGAAATTACATGGGGTTATTCTGAACTTTACTGAATTCAGTGCAATCTAATTTGAACCTCCTTCTTTACTTTTTGCTTTAGAGAGGTGAATTTCACCACGCACAATGTTTACTGTGCTTGATTACTAGAGCAATCTATTTCAACAGACCTGAACATACATAATTATTGCAGAAGTATTAGTTTGACTTTCTGCAAGCTGACTGCACTAGCTTCATATATTTTCTTTTGGCAGATACAGTGTTTTGAAGACTATAATTGCACCTACAGCTCTGTGACATACCAGTAACACATGCCCTTGTCTCAGCAACAGAACAAAGTGGAAGTGAGTACAGTGCAGTAAACACGGTTTCAAAACCAGCTTGGACGTACACATTGTCTTACAAAAGATACTATATGAAAAATACCAATTAAGTTCTCATAACCAACGTAGATAATGAGGCATCCTACTGCGAAATTGTAGATGAGCAGATAAATAGCTTTCTTGAGAAGGAAGATGTTTTACGAAAGTGTTCCAAGGTAACTGAGGTGAATGTAAACATCCAGTGCACCCCCTGTGATTTCTGTGTTAACAAGCTTTAAGCTTATGGGTAACAGTATCTGGCTTGGCATTTTCCAGGTCTCTGTGTTATATCACTCTCAGGATTGCTCTCAGATGTTGTATATTTTTATGGTGTTTAAGCCTCAAAAGTCTGGAAAATTCTTTCATGGGAGAAGTGCTTTCCATTTGACAACACCCTCCAGAGATGAAATCCAGGGGCTTATTTTGTGTTTACAGATTAATTTTCCTCAGGTTTCCCTTGTTGCTTAACCACCTCACCAAACATATGTATATTGTAAGCAACAGTTTATTTTCCAGTAACCAAGTGAGTCAGTGTAAGTGACCAGACACCTCTAGATATAGATAAGCACTTTGTGTTCTTCCTGAACATCTTACACACAACTACAAGAGAACAGACATTACAAACTAACAAATCTTCTGAAACCTGAACTACATTTTTAAATAACCAGAGTTAGACATACATTTTTAGGTGGAGTCAGCTAACAAAATTTAACAGAGGTCAAACATGGGTCCCTGCCTTGTGCATTATATCATCTATTGACATTTTAAGCAATGAGCAGTACAAGAACAGTAGTTCTTCCAGTACTAGAGTTACAAGGCCATTGTTGTCTGTGGGTATAACTCCAATTTTCATATAAAATTTGGCTCATTGTCAATAGGCAAAGAGCATTGAGGAAGTATTTTTTTCTGTAATTGAATATAAGGAGATTACCTAAGAAGTGCTAGTCTCTCTACCCATTGTTGTAATTACTGTGTTAGTAAAATACTTGGATTTTTCCATGCTGTTGAAAACTAGGTACAGAGCTGTTTGAAAATTGCACTGAGATTATACCTGTAAATTTCCAGGCAGATTTCATCCTGATGCATTGGCCAACATTCTTCCTGTCTGCTAATATTCTGTATTCTTATTTATGTCTATTCTTGGAAAAGTCACTTTTTTGTAATATCCTACTGAGAGGTTATTTAGTGAGATGTTCCACATTTTCAGTCAATAATGCTGCTTTGAAGCTGACGGCACACTTCCTATTTTAAGGCAAAGTTGTCTTTCAGTTATCACCATACCCTAACAATTTGACTACAACTTGCATGCCAGCTCTCCAGGAAAAAAAAAAAGAAAAACAGTTACTTTTAGTATTTTCAGAAACAAACTGGAGAAATGCTTACAGTAGATTCTTGAAGGCTTTTTTTCAGAATACTCCAGCATTTCAGGTTTTGCAACAAGTGCTCGCAGTTTACCAGTAAAGTGCTTTTCACATCAAGTGCAAAGATACCTTTGTGACCCTCCCTGAAAATCTGTCCAAATTGGCTCAGTTGTATGCCTTTAAAAAATATGTTTGTATGTGGTCACCACCAGTTCTTAGAAGCTGAATTAGGTGAAACCTGTTCTCACTGAGAGAGTAAGCCTCTTGCAGTTCCTGTGTGGGGCCAGCCTGTGTATGTGTAATTGTTGCAGGTAAATGAGTACGATGAAAGCCACAGGGCAGCAGGACAACTCATGTAATGGTTGCTCCAGCTGCTTTTCATTGGTTGAGCTGCTGCCTAGATCAAAAAGCAGAAATTGTCTCCCACACATTCTATGGACTACTTTGGTGAAACATAAGTGAATGGAAACATCGAATTTGAGTGAAAACAGAATAAAAGTCAAGGGGGTGAAGGATAGCTGTGATCAAGAGCTGATGGACTGTATAAACCTGTCCTCTCAGGAGCTTGTGGACAAAAAAACTTGCCTCTCCTATGCATTAGTCACATTATTATAGCTATGGGCATTGCTAGGCCAAATATTTTGGGTTTTAATTAATGCATGGGGACTTTCTGATACTTCTGTGGGCTGGGTGAAAATCCATGAGAACTTGTGTTCATAACTGTTACTCTTAGTTTACAAAGATCTTAAAGGGAAAAGGAAAGCAAACTCTATGATAAAGCCAGGGTGTTGGAACATGAAGAGGCTCCATGGAAAACAAGGGTACTTGCAAGGCCAGAGAACGTGGCTCAAAGAAAGAGTCTACAGAGCATTGATTAAATGATGAAGGAGTGGAGAAGTGTCAACCAGTGAGAAAATACTGTCTTTTGCTGTTCTAGGAAGCAGGACTATCCTGTGTATATGCATTAGAAAGACTTCTTGATTCCAACATTAAGTTATTGCTAATTATCCAGGTTGAAAGATGCCAGAAAACTGTGTTCCCAACATTTCCCAAGCAGTGGAGAACTGGTTCTGTAATCCAGTGTTTTAGTTATCCACGGTGCAGTTCTGGTGGTGCAGTCTGGTTAATAACAATTTCATGGTTTTTAACAGTTAAGGGGTCAGACCCTAGTGCTCTTGTCTGTCTATCTCTGAAGAGGCTCCATGTCACTGACAGATAGTTGCAAGGCTGCACATAATATGTTTAAAAGATAAAAATCTTCAAGAGGAAATATGCTATATTAAGTCCTATTTATTTTCATTCATATAATTTTCCCTTTATTTAGACAGCAATAGTAATTTTATTGTATTTTTTATCTCATCATGTGCCTTTGGTACTACGTTTTCATTCTTTTGAGTATTTTACTTTCTTGAGCTTTTGGGCTTTTTACTATTTAATTTTTTTGAGTATTATACTTTTTATTCCTTGGAGTTCCCCAAAAGAAAACACAAGACTCAGGTCAAGTGTCTTGCCTGATTTAGTACACTGTATATATTACAGATGAGATAAATATTCATCTCTGTCCTGCTACTGGGAAATCATGCTATCAGTTGGTGGATATCAATAGCAGTCAATGAGCAGCCTATTTAGCCAAATTTATGCTCTTTTAAAATAATGCACTGAAGGATTCTCGTATTTTAAATACTTGATTAAATGCTGAATCACTGATGATCTTTCAAGAGGAAGAAATGAGTTCAAGAGAAGGGAAGGCATACATTTTTACCAAGATTTCTTACTGTAGTCTGATATGCCTCCCTTGCTACTCTCCAGAGCATGTCCTTCTAAGGTGTGTCATTTCTATAGGGAAGAATGAAAGGCAGAAAGCCAAAAAAGTCTGAAAGACGTCATTATACTGTATTTCCAAAAATTAATCCAAATCAGTCTCAAAGTGGTCTTTGTCAGGTGCCAGAGAAACTTTAACACTGAATAAATTAACAAAAGAGTCTTCTTTATTAGTGTTTGTATCAAAACAAAGTCCCACCCTAACCTTTCAGTGGGAGAGTGTTACCCAATAGGCTGCACCACCTTCCAGCAATAAACATACATAATAAACATTGACACAGCTTTGGAACAATCTCTTGCTGATCTTTTGGTTGGGATATGTTGGCCCAAAGTAGGGACAGGATACGTACAGGAATGGGAGGCAGGCACTGGCACTGCTACTACCTGTCAGTTGAGGTTCTATTCAGTGTATACCCTTTTAGTGCAGCAATATAAAATTTATGCATCAGTACCTTTAAATTAAAATTAAAGCAGACATCCAATATTAACAATATCGTACCTTCTAAAAGTTTCTAACAGCCATGTTTATGCCACAAGTTTTTATCCCCAACTGCATTCTTTATGGGATTTTCTTAAGCCTTCTCTGGCCTCTCAATTAATTCCCTTAAGGGTTATTTTTGTTACATTGTTGCTCTTTATATACAATATCTGGTTTGTTTCTGCTGAGGTTCCTGTAAGTATTTTGACAGTAGACCTTGGGAACTGAATTTACTATGGGCAAAATTATTAGGTCATATCTGACACAGTGCTTCAAAAATTGTCAATCTCATACATCTTTTTTGTTGAGGTAGTTCTCCCTTCTGCTCTATTTTGGTCTTCTCTGGGTGTTACATAAAAGGGGAAGAGGAATGGTTCTTTTTTTGCTTGAAGTTCCCAATTTGGAGTGGGAAACTACTGAGCACTTAGACCCTGGATGACATCCCACCTGCCAGGAAAACTGCCCTCCTCCAGCTGGGACACCTATTGCCATGTGTTTGCCATACTTAACAAGCAAGGCGAGCTGGTTTGAGTCAAGTCAATTATGAAAGGAAGAATACAATACACTGAATTCACACTTGCTCTCTTTGCAGCAGCAATGTCTGTCTTGGTTCTTAGAAAAAGGGCAGCTGGAACTGCTGTGCCCTCAATTGTGTTACAAACGAGAAGCGTCAAGAAGTCTGTATCCTCGTTTTCTGCCAGAAAAACTTTGGCCGTTACCAGCTGTTAGTTTTTAGTGGGGAAATCACTGACTGGCCAAGTTTGTGGAAGGGATGCCACGTGGAAAACACGGCGGTTCGTTTCTAAGCGCTCTAACTGCAAAAAAAAGTTGAAATTGGTGCACAAGGCTCAGGGACGGGCTGCCGCAGGGAGCCAGACCCGCTATCAGCCCCGCCGAGCTGCGGCGGCAGCGCTGGCTCGGGCAGATAACTGTGGGTGGCCCCGCCGAGCCCGGGGCCGCGTTCTGCCCCATGGGGAGAGCGGCGGCTCTGCCCGGCCTCCGCACCCGGTGGCGGACGGTCCAGGGGAGCAGCCGGAGGCGGCAGGAGCTTATTCCGCTCGCTTATCCCCGGGAAGGGGCCTCCCGAGCGCGAGGGAAGCCCTCGGGGCTGAGGCGGCCGCGAAGACGCCCCGCGCCCGGGCCGCCCCCCCGCCCGGCGGCCGACGAGCCGCCATCTTGCGGCTGATCCCTCCCCGCCGGCGCCGCCGCGCAGCCCCGGCCCGCCCGCGGCCCCGAGCCCCGGCCCCCGCCCGCCCTCCCGGGCCGTTGAGCCGGCGGCGCGTGCCGGGCTGTCGCTGGCGGGGCGGGCCGGGGCGGGCCAGCCCTCCCCTCCTCGGTACCGGCGGCCTCGGCCTTAGAGAGGTTCTCACTTTGGCAGAGTACGAACCCTCCCCGCGCACTCCTGTGCGTAGGCGCCTGCCGAAAGCTGAGTAGGTAAGCTGCCCGCTCGTCCTTCGCCGGTTTCTGGCTGTATTTGCTGTTGAGGCAGCTGTCGCACGGGGCACTGCTGCTGGGTTTTTATCTTTGAGTGAAAACGATGTGTGCTCGTAGGTGACCATGAGAAGGAGAGCAGTAATGGGCAGGGAAAGGGCAGGCGAGAGGCGTTCGTTTTGTTGTGGCTTTCTCTCTGCGGGTCAAAGGATTTTGCATCCCAGTTTGGCAAGTGATGCAAGTGAGCTGCTTTTTAAGGGTTTCTGGCAAGAAAATATAACGTGCCTTTTGGAAAAGGTATGCTGTTGCTTCAGAAGTATGTATCTATCTGCTGACGAGCCGAAAGATGAGCCTAATTGAAAATTAAGGGGAGGTGTGTTTCCCATTTGTTTTTTGGGTTGATATTCTGTGCTGCTGGCAACTGTTGCTTCATTTGGGCTTGTCTGAACTCCCACACTGCCAGAATTTGATGTAACTTGAAGTGTTGCGGTGTGAGCTCTGCCAGTGGTACCCAGGGCAGGCCTCGGCGTCGAGGGTTTCCAGCACACGCGGCTTCCCCCGCTGCTCCTCTGCCAGGTGCCTTCTTGTCGCATCACAGGAGAAGAATGAAAAAGGAAACGTGATCTTGAAAAATAGCTACTCAGAGACATGTAAGGTGTGATATTTCTTGCGGTATTGTCTAGATTTGCAGATAGGGGTGGCCCACTTCTGGGGTTAATTGCTGTTGCAATATTGCCCTTTCTCTGTTTTCTTAGCCCATTAAAGAGAAGAGTAAAAATCATGGTTAACTTGAAAGAATAGGAACTGCAGTAATCACTTCTTCCCACTTAATTTTATCATTGTATCTCCCTACAGTTCCTTCCTCTTTGACTTACTGCACAAATTTTGACATGAAAATGCTTGTGAAGATGCTTAATCTGAGCTGAGGATGATGTGCTAGAGCTGCCACAAATGTAACTCTTCCTGCCTCAATTCTACTTTCAGCTTCCTGAGTAAAATAATGTGTCATCCTTGGGATGTTTCCACATTGCATTAAAGTAGGAAAGTTTCTGAGTTGCATTAAAGTAGGTCATATTGTGGGATATAATTTATGAACAATGTGCACAGCCTTACCAGTGTCACCACATTATCCTAAGAGTGATTATCAGTTGAAAGCTTAAGAGTGAGAAACCAAAAGGAGGATGTACGTTGAGGTTATCTCTTCTATTCTCTCATACTGTCTTTGAATTTCATTGAAAAAGAAGATGAAAGGGATTTTCCTACTTGTAAAGGAGACAACTTCTGTATTTCTGTACTTGGAGGAACCTGATGTTGCTTAACTCACAGCTGCTGGAAAATTAAGTTTCTGGTCTGGTGAATTTTAACACTATACAAATACTGACAACCTACAAGAGAAATGGGCAAATGTCAGTGCTCCAGTTTGTTTCATGGGAAGTGTAAACTGCACTTACTCCTTGCTCTGTCTGTATTGTTGGTCTTCATACAAGGCTTCCTCTTGTGCTGGCTCTACTGTCCTTCCTTAGAAATGCAAGTTGATGTCTGGCTGGAAGCAGCTACGCTTAACACAGTCGACAGCAGATAAGGCAGCATTATTCCTAAAAGCTTTGTCTGTATTGGCCTGCAGTTCCCAACAATGCAGCTGTGGCTGGGTGTTCAGGGATTCAACCCTCAGTCTCTGAAAGGATAACCACAAATCAGATCCTACGGAGTCAAAGCTAAGTGCTTTCCCTTGGAACTGTGTTATATTTCCTTATTTTAGTGTCATTATTTTGTTACATCTACTATAAGAACAGATTCTTTTCTGTGTCGAATACATCAGGTTTCAGTTCTGCATAAGATCATTATCTTTGATTTCATTGAGGACTGTGATTGGAGACAATTTCACTCTTGTGAGATGCTAGTCTGAGTTAAGCCTGAGCTGTAATAAGGCTGTATATTAAATCTGCAATTAGTCATTGCATAATCTCACAACAGTTATATAAATGCCTGTATCCTGTAGAGCAAAAGGCACTGAGATATACATTTACTGTGTTAAGCAGCATGCTGTGCAAGAGCTTGCATTTCTGGAAAATACTGCTCTGCAATAATCTGTGTTAAATGTGAAGATTTGGGGATGTGCATGTCTCGGGAGCTGAAGAGGTGATTCACTCCCAAAGCCCTCTGAGGAGTGCCAGTAGCAGCTTTTACTGTGATGCAGTTTCTCTCTTTGAAACTCATGTGATTCACCAAAAATTGAACCCATGTGACTTCAGAGGGTCCCTTGTAATGAAGTTCAAGGTGAAGGTAGTCTGAAAGAAGGCTGCAGGAATATTTGTGGCACTTTACAAAGGATGGTTGTAGGATGTGTGGGTGTGTATCCATGTCAGTTTTGATCTAGTGAGGAAGATACAGGATTTAGTGTATGCCATTGACCGATACAACATAAGTCAGTCTTCTAAATAGTTGTTTAAGTCCAGAATTATGAAATGGGGACAAGGGCATTTCTATATTTTGTAGCAATTCTATGAGGAGAAATAATGAGAGAACTGTTTCATTTAGGCACAATTTTGGTTAAAAATATGGGCTTGTGTAGCAATATCAATAGGCTCAGTCTGTGCAAGCAAAAAACCTGGATAGGTCAAACCACTTTTCAGGAGAGAAAAACAGTAAGGAGATACTATAGTGCTGAAAATCTGTGGCTTTTGTGAGTAAGAATAAATTTTGTCATTAGCCTTGGATAGGGAGGCACAGGAGATGAAAAGGGATAGATACAGCTGGAATACATTTCCACTACAGATCAAATGTTGCATTTTGTTAAAAAAGCTTCTTCTTTATCTTATAGCTGAAAAAAAAACCTCAAGAGAGCAGCGAGTAGGTTGAACATGTTGCATTGCCAGGAGCTTTACCTCTATGCAGTTCTGTAAGCTTGAAGAATTTGACTTGGGGCTGTGCCAGAAACCTGCTTTTCACCTTGCAGCTAGTGTAAAATGTGGCTGATTTCTTTCAAAAATTCAGTATTGGAAATCTATCTCTGATTCTCTTTTGGATAGTTTGCAAATTCCAACAACATCCTTAAGTTTTTCTACTAGAAGAGATGGTTTGTTGTCTTCTTCATTTATTGCAAGTTTTTCCATTGTTCTGTAGTAGATAATGCTTTGAGCTCTTGGTCCAAATAAATCTAAGTGAATGTATCATCTATAACATAAGAAAAATATGCTTTAAAATAAGCCCTACTTGGTGTGAGACTTGTTTTCCTTGGGAGAAGAGATAACCAAGGCTACTGGACAGATTTGGATGATGCAGCTACTCAGTCCAGATGAATTAAAACAGCATTGTAGAAGTACTTGCTAAAAGCCTCAGGCATAGATAAAAGTCATGAGTCAAAGAGTTTATGCTACATATGAATATGTGTGTGCTGGATGCCAGGGTGTGAAATAGAGCATACAAGATCTCACCTTTACGCTGACTTGATTTACTTGCTTATTTGCCTGGCTGTTATGAGTTCTGTATTCCTTGTGAATAGGATACAAAGAGACTGGGAAGACTCTTAAACCAGTTACTAATTTGCACAGATTGTGCTGTACAAAACGCTCTTTGGGAATGGACAATCTAGCTTTACCACTGGTACGTTACATGGCTTACGGCAAATCAGTTTGCGTTTACCTCGGTTTCTATCCCTACAAAGTGTGTAAGTTATCTTGACTTCCTATCCAGAATACTTCAGGATTTAGTCATGTCAGAATTTTACATTTAGAGTTAGGTGATGGACTGCACAGTTTGCAGAGCTGTATCACCAAAGCTGTTTCTGCTTCTGGCAAGACCTTGCTATTGACCGATGAATAGTAGTGTTCAATGTCCACTCTCTTCATCTGATTTGCAGACTTTACATGTCTGCTGGCATATAAAACCTGCAGTGTTCTGGTCAGCCCTTTCAAAGGGGATCACTGCTAACAAGTGAGGACCAGGAGTAACAAGACATTTCTGTTGTACGTAAGTACTTAATGCATACTTAAATTTCACTGCTACAGGCCTGAAGAATTGTATGTAGAAATGTGAGTAGGCACTAGTGTGGTGAATTAGATCATTGGCCACTGTGTCATATGTAGATTCTTTGCTAACTGGAAAGTGTGTTATTAGCCCATGAAACTGAAATGTTGGGAGAGGTCAAAGTTGCATAAAGCAAGGTACAAACTTAAAGGGTGAGATGATGATTTGATCTCTAAATCTTTCTGGAAGGTAGAGAGGACCTTGTCAACAGTTTTTGTGCCAGAGTGGAGAAGCTATGATTCTTGGTCAAATTTATCTGCCTTGCCTGGTGCTCAGTCTTTGTAAGGGCTATTCCTATTGTCTATTCTGTAATAATTTAAGAGGGCATAAGCTTGTACTTAATAAGAAAGCACAGGGGAGTGGGATGTTGATGTGTAGAGAATGTGTAGGTTACAGGCTGCTAATGAGAATGTAAAGAGTCTTATGCTTTAGTGTTACAGTTAACTAGGCTTGTAATGGTGGTCTGGAAATGAGGAATATACTCTGAGAATTTAGCAATTCCTGTTTTCTGAAACAATGACTGGAAAATGCTGAATGGTTGTAATTTATTCCAGATGATGTTTAGATCCTACAATAATAGCAAAAAAAAAGGCCTTGTTATGTCTCCTTTCCTTCCAAGAAATTTTTTGCTTTTTGAATCCTCAATCTACGTTTAGTTTTCATATTTCAGTGTTACCCTCATTTCTTTTGGGATTTTTGCCTTCTATCAATTGTCTTGTTCAGTTGTGTGGAGTTGTGAATGATGTCTGAGGATCATGTGTGCATGGAACGATTTTCTCAGAGTTGTTTCTCTTTAGCTATTTGTGATCTGTCTCATTATTTGTTTGTAATGCACTTGTAAGTGTAAACTCTTCTTTTAGCAAGCCTAGTACCATAAATATTAAAAAAACACAGTTTTGGAAGTTAATAAATGTACTTTTGTTTCTTTTACAGATGAGATCATTTCATACTCTTCTTTTGGAAGAGGTGGTCAAAGGAAATGGATAGCTATCCAGACTTCACTGCAAAGAACCTCTCATATTCAGCAAATATGTCTATTTCTTTGCCTGGACAAGCTGGACTCAATACCACCAGTGGTACTCCTTCTATGTCAATAAGCAGGCTTTTCCCGGCCCTGTTGGAATGCTTTGGAATAATTCTTTGTGGCTACATAGCTGGAAGAGCCAACATTATCACATCAACTCAGGCCAAAGGACTGGGAAATTTTGTGTCCCGCTTTGCACTCCCAGCATTACTGTTCAAAAACATGGTGGTACTTAACTTTTCTAATGTGAATTGGTCCTTCCTGTACAGTGTTTTAGTTGCCAAAGCTGCTGTGTTTTTTTTAGTCTGCATTTTAACATTGTTGGTAGCCAATCCTGAGAATCGATTTAGCAAAGCAGGTTTGTTCCCTATTTTTGCTACACAAAGCAATGACTTTGCACTGGGATATCCAATAGGTAAGTATGCTTTCTTCTTTTAATTGTCACTGTTCTAGACATGTTTGCTTTTTTTTCCATAATTTGAAATTGACTTCTGAACTGAGTTCCATGCTATCAAAGTAATTTCTGAAGTGTCTCACAGAATTCTCTTTGAGATCAGTCATCATCTAGGCAAGGTTAAGAACAAAAAAAGAAAGCAAGTTTGTTCTAGCAAAACCAAAAGCGGGACATTTGATTACAGAATTGAAAAACCAGTTACAAAAGAGAAGCCTAACCATGCAATTTCAGATTATACATAACAAGTAGCCCCATATTTTAGATAACTTGAGGAGTTAGCAGTTTCTTTATCTCTGGCAGGATAAAGAAAGTTTCTTTATCCCAGGGCAGCATGCTCAGGAGAATCTTCAGCCTTTCTTAGTCTCTTCAGATTTGCTAGATATGTATAAAATGTAGACAAATGCAATTGCAAGCTTTTTCTTCTTTAGCTGAAAATGCTGTGTTTCCCTCAGTTGTATCTTCTGAAATTTATTCCTCTTAAGAGAAATCAGAAGTATGTCACAAATATGGCTGAGGATTGTATCTTTGTTTCTTGGTATGTGTTTTAAATGCCAATTAGGGTTTCTGAATTTTTTTATATATATATATTTTGGGCTTGTCTAAATGTATTTCCATTGTATCTTAGTTAAAACATTCTTTCTATTTTGACTTTCTTGTCAGACTACATATTTCTTCAGATATTTCATGATTTATGAGTCATATTTTTCTGGGTATGATAATGCCAAAATCTACACCATTAAGTTCATTAAGAGCTTTACTGGAATACTTACTGCAACAATGACACTGTAGGCCTTGAGGTTTGTCTGTTTGTTAGAGTTCATGCTGTCACCTATGCAAAGTTTTTACTATTAATGACTTCTCTGAAGCGTCTGCAGGACGCTTGGGCAACAAAGAATGCCTTGCCTCTTTTTATGTATGGTGACAGGTAGTGTTTTGAACAAAACCTCATCTTTTAATGGAAATACATTTTAAAAAGCTGTAGGAGTTGAAATTTGTAAGGGAAAAAAATCAGTATTGACAAATCAGTGTATTAAAACAACACTATTTTAAAAGGCAGTTTGAACACTTAATAACTTCCTGAGTCTTCATCCAATGTTATTTCTTTAATCTATTACTCTTATTATTTATTATTACTTCTTTACTATGCTGTTTTTTGCTGTTTAACAAAGATTTGCACATAGGAAAATCAAAATGCGGGTTAAATTATCAAAGATCATCACTGTGTTTTTCTGTTATCATGGCTATGACAGTGATGTTGGGGTGAAAGAAAGCTGGCACAGAGGTTTGCTAGCACCCCTCGGATGTAGATAAAACTACTATGATAGAAAGCTTTGTTTGTTTTTTATTACTGGGTGAGATGATAGAACTGACAGAACAGCTTCACCTGTTCTCTAGTGCTATATTGTTAAAGCACAGGTGTAGCAGAACTGTTGTGTGGATCATGGCTCAGTTACCATGACTTTAATGTTACTAATTGTATTAAGCATGGACGACTAGTGTGTGACTTCTATGTAATTTTAAACAGCTGAGACATGGAGAACTGATTTTAAAAAAAAAATCTTTTATTTCAATTTTTTTGTTATGATCAACAAGTGGGCACCTTTATTTAAATAAAAAAAAAAGTTTCATCAGCAGTAGAAGTTGTGGATTATTTTCACTGTCTTAATGATTCCTTTGGAGTGATTTCTATTTCTTTTCACCCACTGGCTCAGTGATCTAGTTACGCTTTCTGTACCCTGGAAAATGCATTGTGCCTTCATACATCAGTAAAAGTACATCTAGACTTTGATATATTGTATTAAGTATGCAGTTTCACTTTGCCAGAAAGTAATGGCTTTTTAAATTTTTCACTCAGGCACTACTTACATGTGGCTTGTATTGAATTGCATATGTATAAATATATATATCTATATAAAGCAATATAAAACATCACTCTAAGGTTTGAGGTTTTAGAAAAAAAATGTATTTACATAAAAAGTGTCCAACATGTTTTTATTTATCAAAATGTGTTTAGTGCTTAAAACTGGTTTGTTAAATGCAGTAACTAACCACACACTCAGCAGTTCTGTTCAGCAGTTTATTCAGCATTTTAGCACAGGTAGTTCTTGTATACGTACTTTGATCATGGCCTGTAAGAGGAAAAACATCTTTAGTGCCTTTTCTTGTATATATTATATATCAGCTAATTGAGAATGTCAGTTTATTCAGTCTAAAGAGAAGACTGTTCATACTGAGTGCTGATTTAGTATTCAGGAGTTTCAGAAGAAATAATATAAAGATAAAAATATTTTGGATTTTGAAAAACATAGTCATGAGGGAAAACCTTTTCAGAAAAATAACAGGTTAATAATGTTATTATTCATAGTATATATAATATATATAAAATATACATTATATATCTATACAGTATATATAGTAATTATTCTTATAATAGTAATATTAACTATATATTAATATATTATAATAGAGATTCTATTAATAGTTATGTTATTGATAATAACAATAAAATTACTGAATATAGTAACATTATAAGACAGGTAAAAGACAACATTGTACTTTTAAAGCATTGGGGTTTTTTAATTCACTCTAGAATTTAATCTTGTATATCTTTCCAAAGTATTTTCATCATTTTTGAAGTGCCATTAGTACAAACTTGAAATAAGAAGCAATTCTACTTTGACTCAAAAGTACGTAGTAGCAATGAAAACAAATGCACTTGATTTAAAGTTCCTTGAAGGACCATAACTACAGCAATAACTCTTGACCTGAGTAGTCCCAGAGAATGAGCTAATAATTAAGTGATAAGCTATTTTTTATTTGCTTGTTGCTTTGCTGTGTATTGAATCAATGTAGAATGATCACACCTGACTTACCCAGTGAAAACCGATTAAATTTCAGAGATGTGAAACTCCCCTAAGATGGGAAGCAACTTGTGTCCTCCAAAGGTGCATTTAATTATCCATACTTGTCACATTCCTGGGGAGGAAAAGCAAGTCAAAAAAATAAAGCCAAAATTTTACCAGCATTTGGGATGACTCAAAAGAAACATAGGATTGTTATATTGTTTTCTTTCTTTTTTTCTATAGATGTTGACTATTTGTAGAATCATTAAAAAGTATTGGATAGTTAGTGTTTTGTCTTTAATGTGTTCATTAGATGACTGTGGCCTGATGTGATTGGGCATACTTCTCTTACTGCATCATCTTATATTGATTGTTAATAAAAATGAATCCTTCAGTTATTTCTGAAGGAAAAAGAAATAATTTTCTTTAGTTTTCAAACAGCAGTATTTAATTTCAATATTAATGTATTTTTGTACTGAAATGTTATCACTCATCACTCTTCATTTCCTGTCTTCTAGTTGAAGCTTTATATCAAACCACTTACCCCGAGTATCTCCAGTACATTTACCTAGTGGCTCCAATATCTCTTATGATGCTAAACCCCCTGGGGTTTATCTTCTGTGAAATCCAGAAGTGGAGGGATAATAGCACTGTGCCACGCAGCAAAATCAAAATAGTGGGCCTAGCGCTCCTTCGAGTTTTGCAGAACCCAATTGTATTCATGGTCTTCATAGGAATTGCCTCAAACTTTATTCTTGGCCAGAAAATTCCCGAATACCTTGAAAACTTCCTTGATGGACTGGGCAGTTCTTTTTCTGGCTCTGCACTTTTTTACCTTGGACTAACTATGGTGGGACAAACAAAAAAACTGACAAAGGGTATGTTTGTTGCACTGATCCTTCTCATCACAGCTAAACTGTAAGTTTGATTTTTGTATTTTTGTAATTTTGTTCTTTAGCTGTTTTAAGCTCTGAATACCCTGGTCAGATGGCTTTTCTCTCAAAAGCGTTATAATGATAGTATGTTTCAGTATTTTGAGTGCTTCCCAAACTCTTTGATACTATACAACTGTTAACTTTTAAGGGAAATTAAGCAGACTACAACCTGTTGTCAGGCTCTGCAGAGAAAAAAAAAAATCAGGGGTCCTGTGGCTTCACGGACTGCCTGCAGGCCATCTGTCATGAATTGACAGATGTAGTAGTTGGGGAATTACTAGCTTAAATTAAAGTTTATTAAATAAATACTTAGACAATAGTGATTTTAAGTACATTTGATTAGTATTTGTATTTTATTTGGCTTAAATAATGCATCTCTAAATGAGTTGTTTTTCCTTGCTTTATCTATAAATCTTTGAAACTGCTATATTGGAAGAGCTTAAAAATGGTCGCCTTATGCTTTTAAACTGCTTGACTTTTAAGCATGAATAAATGACAAGTTGTATTTAGAACTCATTATCTTCCCTTGAATATATCTCAGCAGTGAACTAAATAGTTTATGTCCTACAGAGCTACAATTAACATAATGGAATCATTGTTTGGTGGTCAAGTTTACATTGTAAATTTTGAAGGTGCATTTGAATATCAGTACAACTAACTAGCAAACTTAAAGACCTAATCTGTAAATGACAAATTTTGTAAGAATGTAAAATAAATTGGGTTTTAATATTACCACTTTGCTTTACTGGTGACCCTGCATAAGGTTACACTGGGTTTCTGTGAGGTCTAGGCTATTGCTAAAGGGGAACAAAATAGCATTGATGCAGGGGGTTTGCTGGCCAAAACATTTGGAATGGGATACTTAAGCTTGAGCCCTTGTTATATTTCAGACAGCTTGCAGAAAGGTGGTCAGAGTTTCACAGCTTCTGACTGCTTATAGCTACTATTTAACAGTTGAAAAATGAGGGGTGTTTTATGTTTTACCTTTCTAAATCCAAGGTTTATACAAAGAATGTGTCTGCTTATATCCCAGAGTTTGTTGTCATTTTTATCTGTTTTTTTTTTTAGTGTAACTTGTGACATAAGATTTTTAAGCAGCTGGTAAATGCCTTGGTAACAGTAAAGGCAATCATTCAAAATGATATTAGTATTTTACTTTTCATAAATAGTATTCAAACAAACCTTAAATTTCCTTTTGGTTCATTTTCTGAATAAAGAAGAGTCTATTGCTGTAGCTTGAATAATATTTTTTCAATTTTTTTCCCCCTCTCTTTTCAGACTTATGATGCCATTTCTCTGTAGAGAAATGGTGGAGCTCTTGGACAGGAGTGACAGCGTGGTCAACCACACCAGTTTATCAAACTATGCATTTCTTTATGGAGTTTTTCCAGCAGCACCTGGTGTCGCAATATTTGCAAGTCAATTTAATATGGAAGTAGGAATTGTATGTGGTTAGACTTTTCCAAATATGTGCTAAATTTGAGCTTAACTTTGTTGATGAAATAATTAAGTAGGCTTGAAGAATTTGCTTTTCTGTAGTATAGACATCTTAGACTTACTTGTACTCCCTGGATCTTTCCTGATCTCTCAAGTGCCTTGATAGTAGATGTTCATATATAAGTCCTCGTACTTTTTTTTGTTCATGACTCTAGTAGGAAGAATTAGGATAACTTTAAATATAAAAAACTTGTATCTTTGTTGGGTTTTGGGTTTGGTTTTTTGGGTTTTTTTTTCAAAGACCTAATCTTTGAGATACTGTTTTTTAGAAAAAGAGAAATTACATTACTGACTTCAGTAAGAATAGTATTAGTTCAATGCTGAAAGATCTTATGCTTTAACTGATCCAGTTGTGTTGCCCTTCAATTAAATCTTGTGATAGAAACGCATTTTACACTTTTTTATGTATAGTAGAGAGTACCAACTACCTTTTCAACTTAAAATACAAATTTTAGAGATGTTTTTTCCACTTCAATTGACATTGAAGCATTTCTGTAAACTTCTATTGTTTTTAATGTTTTCTGTTTTGGGGTTGTTTAGATGTTTGGTTTTTGTTTTGTTTTTTTTAAGATAAGGGGGGGAAAGGATACTAAAAATAAATCTTGAAAGATAGAATCTTGTGCCCTACAAGCTCAGGAAATCTGTTTAAAGCAGTGGTCTGTAGTATGAGCGACAATTCACACTTCCATCACTGTGCAAATTCCAGAAAGCAGAAAAACAATGAGATGCCAAACTAGAAATCACTTGAATGTAAATATATATGGTTTATTTTCATTAATTGGTGAATATTAGTATTTGCATAACTATATGTTTTGTTATTTATTTATGGTATGAATATTTGCATCCAAAAGTAAATTGTGACAGTGTAAATTCACCCCTAGGCTGTAATCACTAGTGTATTTGACACCCATAAAAAAGCTATAAGAACTTGCAGTAGGGAACTCTCTATTCCTGCTATTTCAAAAGCTTGTAAAAATGTTCAGTTAAGCTGCATGTATAAACCGGATACTTTCTGGCTTAAATTTTAAATAATTTGTTATAGAAGCAACTCACGGATTTGTTAAAGGTCTGTATATGTTTAATTCAAAGATCCAATTTTGCCAGTGGTTGTGTTCCTGAAAGCAGATTATTTAGCTCGAGATCTGATTAACTTTGTTCTTGTTTTTGTTTGACTCTTTTTGCAGATTACCTCAGGCATGGTGATAAGCACTTTTGTGTCTGCACCCATTATGTATGTGTCTGCGTGGCTGTTGACCATTCCATCTATGGACCCCAACCCACTGGCATCTGCACTCCAAAACGTTAGCTTTGACATCAGTATCGTCAGCCTCATTTCTCTGGTAGGTGCTGGTGAAGTGAAATACAAAAACACACTGTTGTGTCAGGGTGGTGGTAGTACATAAGCAGCAAATTAAGTCAAAATAAGACTCATATTTCCTCATCATATTCTGTTGCAGAAAGATAAGGAAGGAGTTAAAAATCTTGATTTAGCAGTGGGTCTGCTGGAAAGCTGCACTATAGAGAAAGATGGGTGGCTGAATTAGAGCTCTTAGTGCAGGGCTTGGGAGTTTCTTTTTTGTTTGGGTTTGTTTTCATTTTTAATAACAGGGTGTGAGGGAATTACAGTACTAGCTTACACCACAGGGACTAATTACATCAAGCCAAATAAGGTGCTTGGATATCACAGTAATGAAGGCTGTGTACAAACTTCAGCTCCAGAAATGTCACTGAATATTTATTTAATGAAATCTTAATGAGTATTAATGAAAATGTTTAACCTGAAAGGTTTAACTTATCAAATTCCTTTCCTAGAAATTCTTTTCTTAAAAAGTGAGATAATCCAGAAGTCCAATGTGAATTGTGTTTTGGCTTTATAAAAAAAATACAGATAGTGTGATTATTCTATTTGCTTTTTTGAAATAAAAACATTTATGTTTGAAGGAGTTGAAATTTTCTAAAGTTGTTGTCTCAGTTGTTCAAGACAAGAAATCCTCTTGTCTTGAAACTGTGCCTGAAGGGAAGCGAGAAATTAATGCTGCCACTCACTCTCATATAATTTTGGGAGATTCAGGGGAGATGGGTGAGAATCTTAAATTCTAAGTTGCCAGGTCACTCTGTGGTCATTTATATTCTGAGGAACAAATAGGCTTCTGTACACTAGAGGCAAGTTCTTGGTGCTTCCTGGGAATATTTCACCATCATGAGAACACAAAGATGCATTGCTTTTTCTGGCTACAGCTGCGGAGGCATAGGGACTGACAGCAGTTGGTATGAAGCTGCCTAGAGTAGTCATGTTGCTAAGAAACTTTTCCAGAAGATTTGTTGTGTATTTAACTTCACCATAGTCTGCAAGAATATTCTTTGTTCTTTTGAGTTTGGTTTTATTCTTAAATTATTTTTTTCTTGTATGTTACAGACCTGGTCTCTTATTGTTGTTCTTCTGAGTAAGAAATACAAACAGCTTCCTCATATGATTACAACAAATCTACTTGTTGCTCAGGTCAGTAGTAAGAAGCATACTGTTTTGTGAGTTTGACAGTTTAAGTCTTTTTAAACATTTTTACAAGTTTGGTTTCTACAGTGATATCTTTATAGCCATCTATGAAGGGCAGGGAACTCTAATGCGTGACTTGTCTAAACAATTTCTGTGCCTTAAAATATACCCTTGAAGAAAATTATAGTTAATGCTGGTACTATGGTTCTCAAACAGAACTATAAGCAATCAGAATGGAGAGTGGCTTCTGAAATGTATTTTCAGTTACTGCCCAATACTGTTGAGTGCACTTCTGTTCAATTTATACTGATTTGAAGTCAGCAGTACCAGGAACAGCAGCGTATGTTTGACTCTATAGTGACCCAATTCAAGGAGCCAAATAGAAAAATAATCCCTGTGATGTTTATCCCCCTGAAGTGGCTTGCTGAGGGATCAGACAGGTGCAAGTGCTGGTGAAAGGAAGGGGTGTGGGAATGAATGGCTGGTGGCTAGGGAAGGCCAAAGCCAAATGGCTCTGGATTAATTTTAATTGTAATTTAATCTGAGAGAGAACTACAGAGTGTAGATGCTCCTTATTCCCTTGAAGTCAACTGCACAACTGCCTATAATTTCAGTGAGAACAGCCTGTGCTTGTAATACGTCTGTGTGGTAGTGCTTTCTGAAGTGTTCTGGCTTTTTTTAAAAAAAAAATCTCTATGTATATATACAGTAAACTCTGAGCTTTTATCATGGAGTCACATAAAAAAAATGACATGTACAAGAACTGCAGGTGATTCTGTTCTGTAACAGCAAAGTTAGCTTTTATCATAAAAAAATTGAACTACTGTGTTACTATTTCCATAATGTTTCAACCTATCTTTTTGAATTCCTTCAGTACTAAAATTATCATATATCCCGTATCACTGGATGAAAACTGTTCAAATTCTTTGCTGAACAAACATCTGTTGACCTCAGTTTCATGTGCAAATCATTTCAAATAAATGGTTTGTACTTATCAAAAACATCAGCTTTTACTTATTATAAAGGTGCATAAAGTTGGGTTTTTTTCGTATTGGCCTTGCTCCCAGTTTATATGAAGTATATAATTGCTCTCAAAAAAACCCTCCTGAAAATAGGGTACCATAGTTAAGTGACAGAGCTGCAACACTGAATTTACTGTGGCAGTGCTTTATTGCGAAGAGAAGTATCCAGTTTGTAAAATCACACTCCAGTAAATCTGGGGTTGGAGATTTGAAGCTTATTGCAAGTGTATTGTACTGTGTTTAGTTTTTCTTGTCATTCTGCTTTCCCAATTTAAACGATGGCATCTCACCTTTCTTTCCAGTTTATTGCTTGCATTGGAATGGTGGTATGGAATTTCGTTGTTAAAGAGAAAGACATCACCATGCAGATCCTAGTTTTTATATTTCTCTACAGCTCACTTTACAGCACCTACCTATGGACAGGTATGTTTTTTCTCAGCAGAACTTAGGTACTGTAATAAAAGATTAATGTACTGAAATAATGTTGCTACATTTTCAGAGTAATCATTCCTTTCACTTGTATGTAGTTCTATAAATATGTATACTGAAGTTGTGCCAAGCTGCAGCACTGGCAACACAGGGCTAAGTGTCAGGCACTGCTTCTGCTGTTGGAAGCTTATACCGAGGGCAGGTCTCGTTCATCTTTGCTGGATACAGCAGCCTGGCTAGTGTGTGACAGGAGACAAGAACCTGCTCTCGAGGCAGAAGCAATTACAAATAGAGTGAATGTGGTGGGCTGCCCTTCAGCTAGTCGAAGTCTTAATGGCGATTTTTAATTACTGCAGAGTTTAATATTTTAATTATACAGCATTAAGTAGATTTGAAAACTTGGTACCTCAAAAAGTAGAAAGTACAGAATGAAGTGAAATACCAAAGTAACTCTAACATCTCTTTACCCTGGCAATTGTAATTTCTAAAAACAATACGTGTGTATATGATTAAGAAGGGATTGAAATAAGACAGAATTGAAAGATGCATCAAGAAGCTCAGAGAACCTTACATATATGATTTAAAAAATACTTTGAGTATTCAAAAGAGTTTTTGTACTGTTCCAGAGTCTAGAAGTCTAAGGGTTTAATTCCTGTGGTGTTTAACTGAAATAGGTAGCTCATGCTTGGTAAGGTGTAACATAAATACTAGCTTTGCTTCAGCATGAGCTTGTTGCTGATCTGCTGAGTTGTGAATAGAATAGGCAGTTCCAGAAGATATTCCCATGTATAGTTATATATGTAAAAATATGTAAAACTGTTTTGTTAAATTTATCGTTGGCTTTACAAAGGACTAGTCAGTTTTTAAAGAAATGTTATAATAGAATACAACATTATTTGTTGGTTACTCAAGAGTGTCAGAATAGAACTGCTGTCAGTACCTTAAGAAATTAGTTACTTGTGTCTTAAATGTTCTTATGACATCTTCTATATTCTTGTGAACCTTTCTTAATATTTAGAAGTGGATGTTAAATATAAAATGTCCTGAAATTTCTTCAGTGTTTCACTATTAACATGATTTTTTACGACAATGGGTATTTCTAATTTACTTTCTCAGAATACAGCTAGAAAAACAATTGTGGACTATTGAAATGTCTGAGAAGAATATCTTGAGTTATTGAGCAGGTCACATCATACAGCTTCTAGACTCTGTTCTTATTGATTCTCTTTTTAATAATAAACAAGGCATTTCTTTTGGCTTTGTTTTGGTGGATTTTTGTTTGCTTTTTTAGGTTTTCTATCTTTCTCTTTGTTTCTGTTGAAGAAGAGAGAAACAGTAAAGATTCCCATTGGGTTTATCATCATAGCTGGATGGGGGTAAGTTAATTCAAGTGCTTCCCTGCAGAATTAGTGGGAGCATGCCAAATATGTTACATACTCTCTATTTTGCTCTTTCAGAATCCCAACAGTTCTGGTGGGAGTCTTACTAATTGTTGGTGAATGTAACAACACTAGTATTGACTCTGCCTTTTTCTATGGAAAATACCAGGTAAGAACATATTCTGTCCTCATCACTTCAGACTTCTGCCATATCCAATACATTAGTGAGAAATTGTGTTCTCTGCTTCTAATGCAAGTACCTTTCTGGCAAAATATAGGCTACCAAAATAAACATATCATTGTAAAATGCTTATAGATCAGTACAAAAATGTATTTCTGTAATGAACCATTAGGTAAACTTGTTTGAACAAGGAACTTCATGTTTAGTCAGCTATGACTAAGAAAAAGGGGGAGTAGGCTTCCCAAAGAAAAGGCTTAGGAGTGGTAGTGAATTGCAGAGCCCTTTTCCTGGTGACTAATTTGTAGTCTCGCTTGATAATTATCTAAAATTGTTATTATCCAATAGCTAATTAATGGCTTCTGGTCTGTAACCTACAGTAGATAGGATCTACTTTACCTGTGTAGCAGTAACTGCTTGCACTGGGGGAGGTGTCTCTGCACAGTCATGGGTTGAAAGGCCCTGAGCCTGAACTACCAATGGTTCCTCTTATCAGAGGATGTAAAATGTACTAGCACAGATACTTGTCACGTTTTGTCTCTGTCTTTCTTATGGATAGGAAGTCAATGAGTCACTTAGTATTATTCATGTGGCATTTTCACAAGTATTAAATAGCCTTAGAGTGGACTTTGGGTATCAGTAGCAGATGATTAGAAGGAAAGGTTAATTAATAGGGTGCTCCCCATGGACAAAAGCATGGAAATTAGAGCACGTTCCTCTTTGGAATTAAAAGGTACCTGAGCAGAACATAACTTGGAGGCTACTGATCCTCAGAGGAAAGGTGACAATGATGAGGGGAGGTTTTTGGATTGCATGGGAAATAGGGGTCCACACTAAAAAAAAAAAAACTGTAAAGAAAATTAGTCTCATGTACTGATTGCTCTTTCAGTGTCACAAGGTGCAAGAGCAGTTAATACAGAAAACTTAGTCTTATTCAGATGCATTTGTATGTATATTTAGAAAATTACCAAAGTTAGAAAGGCAGATATATGCCACTTTTTTCCTGTCTTTAAGTGTATTTTCTTTGCTTTCTTAACAGATAATTACCACAGCAGTGATCCTGTTCATCAGTATATTGATGTCAGGCATTTCACTTATGTGCATGAACAGAAATAGGCAGGAGTCAAGCTATGAGGTGTTGAACCCATATTCACCACGAAGCCAAGTGGAGGAGGTTGAAGTGGGAGGGAGTGAGCAGAAACACATTTCAACCTCTGTGCCTCAGCCTTCTCCAGGGTCTTCTGCACAGCCTTCTCCAGGGTCTTCTGCACAGCCTTCTCCAGGGTCTTCTGCACAGCCTTCTCCAGGGTCTTCTGCACAGACATCAGCAGAAAGGGGTAAAAACAATAAATGGCTGGGGGTACTGTAAAATAATATTCCAAATTTAATTCTGACCTGGTAAGGACAGTTTACACCCTCAGGTGTTACACTAGGACAGAAGAAAATCTAGATATAACTGCCCAAGGATTTAGCTTTATGTTTCTAAGGAAAGTTTTATTGTAAGAGTTGGGGAAGTGGACAAGAAAAAAAGCATGTGTATGGTTTTTATGTAAGTAGTGGTATCTTGATAAGGCTGTGATAAGTACAGTCCACTAGGCATCTGAGATTGTTTACTCACTAAACCCTCTCTCTGCAAAAGAATTATATGCCAGCAGAAGCGCTCGGTGTGTTTCTAATCCTTCTTTTTTGTGTGTAGCCTTTTTGATCACTTTCCATTTTTTTTTTTGCCTCTAGCTAAAAGTATTTATGTTACTTCCATAGTGGTAGTGTAACATTAAACACTTCCTATATATTAATATTGTAACCTGTTAACCCTCTCAGCAAATTGGAAAAATTAACCCTATCTTCTCCTTCTGGGTTATTTTTTGAGCATAATATTTAAAGCTACATAGAATATATTGTTATACTTGGAAACTAACTATCCTATTACTGTATATGCTTAGTAGGTTGCTGTTCTTGTCAAGCAACAAATGGTGAATTATCCTGTGCTAAAGAGAGCAAAGCAGTGTCAAATGCTGTTGAATGCAAGGTTCCTCCAATAGAGACAGGTAAAGCAGTAGTATCTTCTTGTTTTAATACTACAAGCTCTTCCTCAACATTTATGTGTTGTTTTCACAGAGAAACTGTTGGGACTGTTGTGCTCTCAACTCTACCTGGATACCTTATATTTCATATTGAATTCAATTATTAGGCAATATTTTAGGTGTTTGTTCTCTTCTGCTGGTAGTTGTTTGTAATCTTTCAGTGCTCAAGAGGGACAGTTGTTTCGGATGTTATTTTTTAACACTAAGCTACTTTAACATGTCATTCTAAGCATTCAGACTTTACCTCTCCATCATTGTCTTATTTGGATGCTGGGAAGTTGAATGCATAACCCTACTTTGCATCAAGCTTTTAACATAAACATGCTCTTTTACATATTCACATCTTACATCTTTTAAAAAAGACTTTGTTGTGTTTTGATCACTGAATGAGATCTAGAGGGATCTAGTGCTTATTGCAAATTAGATTAAATGTCCATGGTGCTGTACTGTTCATGTCTAGGAGAGAGAGATGGTGAAAATTGAGGGCCTTAGGATTCACTAAAATAGAAAAAAATGGATTAAACTGACTGTTCAGCACCTAATGGAAAACTGCCTGCCCAGCACATTCTCATTTTGCATCACTTCCAGTAATCAAAGCTAGCAGCAGTACAGCCTTGCTCTTTTTCCTATTTCTTTTTCTTGTATTTTTGCATTCTTAACAAGACAGTTCGTATCCTTATGTTTTGTTTACATGCAACATAATTTTCAGCAAATCTAAATATTTCACACTGAAGTATACTACAGTTATATCTCCTCTCACAAAATTCTAGGTTTCTACCTATTTTGCCAACTATTTTATCTACTAAGTAATTTAAACAAGAATCATAAGAATGTCTTCAATGATAGAGGAAGGCCAGTTTAATTTTCTTATCCTGAAAGATAAGGCAAAAAATACCTTATGATTGAGTGGAAATTATTTCAACCTCCTGAGTGAACACTTCAAAACTATAATCAGTGAAAGCAAATTGTAATGCATACACTCGTGTAACTTTGGCTGCAGTAATTGCTAATTCTTTTACCATCCCACTAAACTGCTGTGACAGGTATCTGGTGAAAATTCTTAGGTATGCCCTTATCAGGAAGTTTTTCACTGCCATCTAGAGGAAGATACTCAGAATTACTTAGAACTCTGTAGCTGGGAGACAAGCATCCATTTGCTTTGTGTTTGGCTCTTTTGATTAATAGAATTATGATGGTGTTCTGATATAATATGTTAAAAATACATTCACAGACCTGAAATAAGTATGGTTGATTGTGCATCTGATCTAGAGCTCAACAACACAGAGATGCAGAGTAAAAACGTTAGAGCTGACTGTATATTTGATTTTTTTTTCAGAAATTAATTTAAAATTTAAAAAGTGGAGAAATGGGGGGAGGGGCGTGTTTCATTATTTCTAGTAATGTTTTCCAAATATTAACCATAACATCAGTTTGAGTTAAATCTTTGAAAGAAGAATTCTGTTGCAAAAAGTTCCTTCATTTTATTAGCGCATGTAAATTACTGTTTCATTTGAGTAGATGTCTGAACAGATTATTGTCAAAGCCAACATTAAATTTTGCATGTGTCACTTCAGTATAGATACAGGGTAATTTGACTCAGCAAGTGACATTAACAAGTTTGCTCATGGAGTTCACAAGATAGAGGCCTAATCAAAAATTTCTGATTTGTTTTTCAGTGGATCAGTGTGTGAGTCATTGCAGTGCTCAAACATGTGTATTGGCTCAGGAAGAACAGCTGCTACAGACTGGAGACAAACAGCTGGCCAGACATGTGCTGCTGTGCTTACTTCTTGTTGTTGGCCTGTTTGCTGTAAATATTTTTTTCCCCATGTTGTTTAACTCATTGAGGTAGAATGATTTTTAGGAAAGCTATGTAGACAGTCCAGTAAAAATCTTCCATTTACTTATGTTACAATTCATTAAATAAAATAGAGGCTGTATTTTGGTCCCTTACTGGAAGAAGGATGTCATAAAAATTAATTTTTCTGTGCCAGATCATAAATTAAAGGCAAGTTAAGACTAATGATGATAGTGAGCAAGCCACACCAGAGAACCCTAAAGGGAAAAAAAATGGAAAGATATAATTTGGTAATTAATTCATCATTAGCGCCCCTCTTCCCATTTTTCTCAAGAGTTAAGTCTTCTTCCCTAGACAATAATTAAAAATATAAACTGAACTGTACTTCTGAAGGAGACTACAAAAATTGGACCATCTGGTCACGTTTATAGTGAAACTGGGATTTCTCTGAGGTGTTTTAGTAATGAAGAATAATTTTAAGATTATTTTAAATGGGAAAATGCAATTTTGTTGCTTTTAGTGGTGGTTTGGAGACAATGTAGCTAAGTTAGTGGTGCCACTCCTCATTACTGATGCAATCCCAGTTGTGATTGCATCTACCTCCACCTACAAGTAGGAAATACGAGAATGTAATGCACTGGGGATATAATTTGAATTTTTAGCTCTGAGAAGATGAGAAACAACTCTTTGTGTTTGAATGTGGTGCTCAAAGTTGAGTTTCTTGTGGATTGCAGTTGGGAGAGTATTTTTATTTGAAATGGGAAATAGTGTGGCATAAATACGCAGTTCTGTGAAACAGGACAGTGCAGCACAACTGTGTGGGTTAATGCCTACTACTGTTGCTTTTCAGGTTCTGTTAAATTACAAAATGGAAGGTTTCCCTCTCTCAAATTTCCTCTATCAAATGTTTTATGCTAGTATTTTTTTTTTACATCTTCTGTATTTGAGAAATCTAGCAAATGTTAGCCTGTATTTTAGTTGTATCTGGATGATTACATAAACACTATGAAATAATTTTATTTCATAATGAAATAAAGTTACATTAATTAGCCTTTACACACAAATGGGTTAACTTCGGAGAGGTTTTTTCCTTCTACCAGGCATCTAAAATAGCTGAAGTGGTATGTGCTTCAGCTTAACCTAATCTTAACTATGCAGGAAATATGTAGAAAGCACTGGTTTCAGCTAAGTAGGCCTAAAGACAAACAGTGCAAATCTGTCAGGGCTAATATTGGCTGTCTTTGAATACCTAAGTATGCTTAAAGCAAGTTCCTTTTGTAAACATATAAAGAGGCAGGACCTCTACACTGGTATGATTTGCAAGCCTTCCCCTCCCACCTAACTTTTAAGCTTAACTCAAATGTTTTAACGTGTTTATTGCCTGTGATTTATCTTTATCTGAATCGTTCGTTAAATAGAGACCATGAAAATTGTGTAAGAATCTATTAGCATGTGAAGAATAAGAAATGCATTTGATTTTTAACAATCAGATTAGGTTTATGGTTTTTGTTATTTTTTTTTATTTTCTTTACAGAATCTCTCCAGTTGTTTGTGGTGGCTGTTCAACCAAGAGCCCGGGAGGCTGTATGTGGAATTGCAGTTCTTCTGTGCTGTGTTTAATTTTGGTCAGGTACTTAACAATGTTTGTTCTGAAAATTACTTTGTTGATGGATGTTGCAACAGATGCTGTTACAAGCACTGTAAGTTGAAGTTTTCAAACAGTGCCAAAGTCACCAGCTCCTTGTGTTTTGTCTTTTTTTTCCTCAAGCTTTTCCTTTTGCTTTAATAGCTTTCTTTCCTAATGCATGTCTTCTATGACCATGAACACTTCCAAAGGTACAAATGACAACTGAATGTCAAATGCTTATGGAAACCAAGTAGGAATTTTGCCCAATTTGTATCAGAAAAGCTTCGCCAGTGTCCCTTTAGTGGAGTTACACTGGTATAACAGTTGCAAGATGACTGCATGGATACTTTGGCTATAAGCCTTAAGTTATTATCCCTAGTTTCAGTGACAGCACCTTTAGCTGAGAGCTGACATAGAGATGATTGTTCTGGCTGCACATGGCCTATTTCAGCGCAAACTTATATGTGGTAGCTTTGTTACGTGTGAAGGTGGAAACGAGACAGTGTTAATATACACACTAGAGGAATGTTTTACAGATCCATGGGCAGGTGTGCCTACAGGATGCACTGCGGTATCACATAATGATAGTAGCTTAGTATAAAAACTGTACAGAAAAATGAATTAAGTAGAGAGCATTCTAGCACTTGAATTACAGTAAATCTCTTCTTTCCTTGACATTAACAAAGACAGATTTAATAACTGGCTGTATAAGGATAGCCAGTTATCCCAAAGTGTCGAGTGTCATGTCACAACATTACTTTTACCCGGCTGTTTCTCGAAGGGTTTATTTGGTGGACTGTTATGTATTAATCTGTCTTTTTAAGGTCCAAATGAAAAATCAAAGCAGAAACAAAATGCATTTTGAATGCTATCTAGAGAAGAGGAATACTTTACATGTATGTTTGGCACTGAGTTTTCAACACTTAATTTCTGTTTATAGAAACCAAAGTTTTTGCTTAATGCTGCTTTTTCTATATTTTTTTTTCCTCCAGGGCTTCATTTGCTTTGGTATTTTTGGCTTAGATAAGCATTTAATCATTCTACCATGCAAGCGAAGGTAAATAGAATCTTTACACTTATAAACTGAATTATGACTGATAGTCATTTTTGAAGGGTATTGAGTGTTCAGTGCTGTAGCATTCCATTTCCTATTTGTTCAGTCTTCCAAATTTCTTTTCTCTCCCACTTATGGGGAGGTAATTGCAGTTTACTGTGCATGAGGTTTTACTGCTGTCCTAATGACACCTTTGAAGACAAAAATCCTGAGGGTTCCCTAGAGACAACATTTTTGCCAAATGATGGATCTTCAGAAATAATTTCTGCTGATAAATTAAAACTTGGATATGGGTGCTGAATCAGATGATATCATCGCTGTTTGAAAGTCCCGTATTCATAACCTCATGCACATATTTTGTGTGGATGGGCACTTTCACTGTGGAGGAGTAAGTTGTACAAAGCCATCTTTAACTTAGAGCTCACTGGCTGCCATGTGAATGCAGCAGCTAAAGCTAGCTCCCAGCTACTCTGACTTTCCTTCTGCCTGAGCCTAGAATAACATTTCTCGGTGTTCAAAAGCCATACAAGTATATTAGGAAGATTACATGTAAAGTACTGGGCACCAAGAGTAAAACAGTTGTGGTAACCTTCCTAGGAGTTCCATTCTGTTATTTCCTGTTCCAAAAAAAAACGGCCCCGGTAGTTTTGCTGGTTTTAATTTTTTTTTTTTTTTTAGGCTTGCATTTTTCTGGGGTGGAAGAGAAGCAGCAGGGCACACAGACCCCTCTGTACCTGAGGAAATCAGGATGACCTGTCAACAGTTTGTTCGTTATCACAGAGATCACTGTGTCAAAAGCATTGTCAGAGGCAGAAGGTAAGGTTCTTCCCTGCACATATAACCTGTTACAAAGGTCATAAATCACCTTTTAAAAATAATGAAATGCAGTTTAATCTGTGGGCAATTCCTGTTGTGGCATATTTATTCAATCCCCAAGGTTTAAAAATTTAAGAGAAATGTTTCTGGTCTCACACTGAAACATTGAGGTGCAAGTTACCACATCCCGTCTAGGGTTTCAATAAATTACAAAAAGTTTCATATCGTTAAGGGATTGCACCAGTTTTTGCATTTAACTGGAGTTCAGGAGATAAAATAGTTCTGAAAAAATGTATATCATAATACTTGTAATAGTTAATGTGTCTAAGTTTTGTCAAACTTGAGACCCTTCATTTGTTTTATTTTGAGATGAAGAAGCTGTCCATGTGTGTGTGACTGAATGTTTACAAATAAGTAGCTTTTACAGGACACAAAACTGTTGCAACTGATTTTAGTGTGTACTCAGAGGCCACTCAGTTTGTGAGATTATAGTGATTTTAGTGCTTTTACAGCTTTTGCGTTCATAAAATTTCTTTTGTTCATACCTCTAATGAGGCCTAAACTTGAATTTAGAGATCAGCAGAGCTTTCAGAAGCAAATTATGATACCTGAATCAAGGATTATGTCTTCAGGTATGTGTAGGTGGATGAGAAATAAAATGCAGACAGAAGCAGCAGGAATAAGAAAAAGATTCTGCCTTTATTTAAATATAATAAATGGAGACATGAAGAATTGTTCTAATAGGACACTTTGACTTTTCATATCACGTAAACTTTTAAGGAGGACTAGTTTGGCAGGATGGGGTGGTCTTTTAATGGTCAGATAGTCCAAAACCACATTGCAGAACTGTTTTAGACAGCATCAAGATTTTGCTCAGTCACCTCAGAAGTCAGTTATGTTCCATAAGAAAGATGTATCAGAAAACATCTGTTGTGAAATAGAACAGGTTTTACATCTGTGTTTCCTGTGCCTCTTCTGCTGTTGTGGTTTCTTGGGCTTTGGGCTGTTCATTAAGTTGGGTTTTGTGGTTTTTATTAATCATACATCCGCCTGAGAATACATGAAAATATGATATTTGTTGCTTCATTGTTGTAATATGTTTGTGCAGAACTTGTTTCATGTCTTATTTGTCCATGTGAATTAAAACAAAGCATTTATCTTCTCATTTTAAATATTCATCTGTCTCGATCCTATCCTCTTTGATTTAAAAGTAACATAACTGAGACCTTATAACTATGGATTTTAATTTATTTTAATTTTTGCATCTCTGCTAGTAGATGTTAACACTTGCTCTGTGTTAGTGCTGCTTTTAACTTAAAAAAAAAACCCAAACAAACAGGGGAAAAAAGTTTGGTTTATGCTGTCTTGTAGCTCTTAATCGCCTTCAGAAACCCTGGGCTTGGTTTCCATAGCGTAGATTTTAGATAACCAGAAACATTAATTGCTGCAGCTAAATTTTTGCATGGCATTTTTACTGCAACTAGGTAGATGCTAGTGGCATGGCCTCATAAATATGTAGAAGAAAATTATTCTTGTTGTAAAGGTTTTATTTATTCTTAGTACTGCCTGTGTGGTAAATACTTAACAGGATATGCAAGTTGTAAATGCTTTTTGTTTACAATGTACGTAAACAGTTAGTGTCTGTTTAAAGCTGTCCATAAATTATAAAGAGGAATTAAAGTTCAGACTTTAAGAGGAATTCAAGTCCCTGTTGCTGGGGGCATGCTGCTCTCAGATCAGATATTTTGTTGTAGAATGGTCATGGTAACAAGTACGTGGGAAGTAAAGTACACAAGAAATAAAATTACGTTGTGTGAGTTTTTAGGAAAATTGCTACTTTTGCTCACTGAAGTTTATTTGCACAAGTGTAAAACAACTTTGTATGTCCATATTGCTTCTCATTGAAATGTCTGTAGGAAATGGTAGGGAACATTGGCATGTCCCTAATATACAAAACTTGCAAATTCTCTTCTAACGTGCTCTTAACTATCATGATATCTTTCCTTGTTTCCTGCTATTTTTCCTTGCCTTTCCCCATCGTGCAGTGGTGATACCAGATTTACAGAACATGTGGGTGAATCATTCCTTTGACATACAGGTGTGGTGCAAAGATCTCCACTGGCATCTTCTTTGGCTGTGACCTGGTGAACTGGCTCATTCAAGTTGGCCTTGCCTCCGACCGTGGCGAAGCTGTGATGTACGGGGACAGACTGATGAAAGGAGGTGTCGTCCAGCACATTACAAATGAATTTGAATTTCGGGATGAATACTTGTATTACCGCTTTGTTCCGAAGAGATCAGTTGCAGCTGAGAGCCATTGACCTGAGCATGTAGGCAAGGGACAGGTAGTTAGGGGTGAATGTGACCACCCTCTGCCTTCACCACTGGAACTGGAAGTATTTCTTTCTCAGGGCTCTCAGGGAACTGTGCTATTCTCTCTTGTAAGATTGAGAGATGTGGTTATATTTGTGTCTATTTTGAAGGAAATGGTAGCAAGTGATATTTGGTGAGCATTCCAACCAGAATGCAACTAAACGAAACCAGATGCTCTGGATTTAGAGCATTTTTTCCATTCTGAGCAAAACAAATAGTAAAATTATATGTGTCACTGTTGTATTTTATAGGCATTATAACAGCAGCTTTAGTGACTGATGCCACAATGAGGAAGAAAAACCCCATAAAAGGTATTTTTCATGTTGCTGAATGTTTTCCATATTTTAGTGTGATGAAATATCGATGCCTGTTTACAGTCAGGCTTCCCCCTGACTTTATAGAAGTAGGATTTCTTCAATCATACCCCAGTTTTGACTACTCTGCTCTTGTCTAACACCAGGAACTTTTTATAGCTCTTTACACCTCAGATCAGGTGGGTTTTTTCTCCCTTAAAGATAAAATCCTCCATTTATAAAAGTGGAACTGTTGTGACAATGTTCCCAGTGTCAGAGGATTAAAGCTGAGGAAATACCAAGTGGAATAAATAATGGTTTTGTACAAACCTACCAAATCTCAAAACCATAAAAATATGCAGCACTCTTCCAAATTAGGAAATTACATCATGGAATAAACAATTTGTTCTGAAATTTTGCCTTATGGTGGTAGTAACAGCTTTGTCAAGAGTAGATTTTTACATTCTGAAATTAGCCTTTACAGTTTAATTTGGAAGTGCCAGCCTCAAATAAGGATTTTATGGAAGCCTTGGAGACATGTGTAAGTCAAGACAAAATTCTTTTTCAAATCATGGAACTTTTAAAATTAAATACAATAATTTTTTTAAATCTATTATATAAAGAATCCTAACTGAACATCCAAATTGGGGTTTAGAGTAGCTAAAGATCCTAAATTTTAGTTGGTTGCCTAACACAGGTTTCTAATAAACCTCAGGTATCCTCCTACAGTATCTAAATAGCGTCACTCAGATTCCTGTGCACTGAAGGCAGAATCTGAGAACCTATGTGTCTTCTGCAGTATTTTAAAAAAGTTAAAGACCAAGTGTTATATCTGATAACTGTTGTGCTGCCCTTTTAAAACTGCGAGAACAGCGTTTATATGTCTATACAAAAATTTTATATAGTGAGGGAAAGGAATCCAGGTATTAAAAAAAATAATTTGCTCAAGCATATGAATAACTCCTCTCATCCTTGTTTTTAAAAGTCTTTCCCCTCTTTTTTTTCTTTTTTTTAGTACACAGATTTTTATTCTATCTAATTTTGCATCCACTTTGTATTAAGAATTAAAAATTATTTTAGCAGCATAAGCTCCTGTTCAAGTAGCAGTTGTTTTATGGTTGCTATAACTCCATGCAGGACTTACACTGAAAAAATAATTCCTTTTACTGTCATTCTTATTGCACTTTTGCAGTGTGCACAGAAACATAACTGCATTCTACTGCGTATGTATGCTATGGAAACTGACATATTTTAATGTTTTCCAGCAACAAAATAATTGACATTTGTATCAGGCTGTGTCCACAAAGGAAAACAGTAGTGTATTTCCATAATAACTGCTGAAGACAACTGCATCAAATATTTTGGAATAATTAGATATATGTGACTTAAGAGCAGAAGCTGCGAGTATGTCTGGCTTCTAAATACTGTAATTTGTCAATAAATCTATTACTTGATTTCAGAGTTTGGAGCTGTGTTGTTTTGTGAGATGTGAGAGGGTTATATGTGCATGTCAAGGTTTATGACAAATGTATTTTTCTGAGAGATTTGTTAAAGTGGCTCTTGGGTTTCAGTTCTGGTATTTCTTAAATCCACCCTTCATACTTTTTAAGTAGACAGAGAACTTGTTAAAGGGTGTCCACAGAAAGATACGTCCATACCAGGAACGTTTCACATTATCATCTGCTTATCAAATGCAATTAATTTTTTTTTAATTCTTCAGATATTCAAGAATTTGATCTTAGGGCAGTTTTACAGTCCTATTCATAATCATTGTTCTTGCACTCTTGTCTTTTTCATTTTCATCGTGAAAGTCCTGCTTCCTTTTTTTTATAACGGCTCTGCTATTTCCTAGATTTGAACACAACGTATCTGTAAGTAAGAAATTGCTCAAAATTTCTGCTTAGAGTTTCTAAATCACTGGGTACTTCTGGAAGCCAAGAATAGACTTGAATAGCTTTAGAAAATTAAAAAACTTTTTATCTGGTAAATATTTACTTCCACCAAGGAGCAGTTTTAGAATAG
The DNA here is from genome assembly GCF_001604755.1 of Lepidothrix coronata. NCBI lineage: Eukaryota > Metazoa > Chordata > Aves > Passeriformes > Pipridae > Lepidothrix > Lepidothrix coronata. The sequence continues at coordinate 8,857,626 of NW_016690187.1, forward strand.
TTGACAATTTGATGTTATGTCAGTAGTTGATCTACTGATATGTGGATTTGTGGTGGTTAGAAATAGTTTTGCTGGCCAGTGGTGCAATGAGATTTTTTATTTTGCAGGTGGGTTAGTTTGGGGTAATTCTCAGTTAACTTGGAAGTTAAGTTCCATGAAAACATCTACTGAACAAGTAAGTGCAGAGGAATATCCAGTGAAACATTGGATCTTTTTTTTAGGACTAATCTCAAAATAATTGTGATAATGGACAGGGATGGATATAACACTTGTAGTTTTCTAAGTAGAAATTTTAGTACTTTTTTTTTTTAAATAATGTTCCTTCATAACCTCTAGACCTTTTAAAATCAGCTGATACATTCCTAGGTGAAATCCATGCAAAGATTGCCCTCTAGAGGACATTCTGATTTTTTTGTTTGTTTGTTTAATATTTTTACACTGCATTTATTTCAGGAGGATGAAATCCCGAGATAAAAAGGTACTGAAATATCCTTACTCTTTTGGCCATCACTTGAACTGTCTCCACTCATTACATTGTTTTTACTTTGTATCCTGTAGACCAGTTAGTATAAAAAGTAACACATAAACAAGAGGAACAGTTGGACTGTACCTACCTGTATTACAACTGGGCTGATATGCTTAACCTACTGAATTGCACCCCCTGATTAAGTGGCCAAGAAGTTCACTTAGAGACTCCACTGACTTCACTATTGTCCTTCCTGTGTAACATCAGTATTTGCATTATAGCATAAAATTGTTTCACTTGTTTTGCTATGCTGCCTGTAAACTTGATTCATACCTTGGTTTCAGCACAGTTTTACCTGACATTTACTGATGCTTTGAAGCTATGAAAGAGCTAGTGTGGAACAGCTGATGAGCAAAAATAGGACAAAGATACACATGGTTGTTAGATATGGACATCCATAAGGAAAACAAGTAAATGCAGCAAATTTTTATTAAATCTATCTTCCAGTTAACAAACATCCACTATGTACTGTTGGCTTCTATGAAATTTTATTCTCAACACACACAGGTTCAAAAGGATCACAGTCAACTCCAACTTGCTTTCAGTTTAACTTGCTACTCAGTCCTGCTTGCTATTGCCACGTGGCACACTAGAACTAGAAAGTTCAAGAGCTTTTCCTGACTCATGAGTTTCTTACTGTGGATCTGAACACAGCATCCCAAATTAATTTCTACTTTCATTTTAGCATCAAAAAGAATAAGTTCTGCCAAGTTCTTACTTTTCATATTAATTCTGCAAACTTAATTGACTATTCATTTGCATGTACTTACTTTTTTACCAGTGGGGGATAGAACAGTTTACAAAATGAGAAAACTGCATGTTCGCGGCCCCATCTTTAGCATCTGAGATTATTCTAGACTAAATATAGAGAAATTGTCAAAGAATGGTCTTTCTGTGGTCTGCTGTGTCTGTGGGGATGCTGGATCATGTCACATATCGCTGCTGCAGCTCTAATTCTTCATTTCATGTTACATGTTTTCTTCTAAAGGTTTGTAGAAGTGTTGGCTTTTGAGTGGTTTGGTTTTTCTCCTTACAGTCATACTTTTTATCCTGCTTCATCATGTGGTAAAGTCAGAATCTTCCTTCTTTGTTATTTGTTCAGTTGGTCCCTTGCCACAGATAATAAAAGAAGTGTCATATATTGATCATTACTTTTAAACAGCATCAAGCCGGGCAAAAAGCTTGATTAAATTAACTCCACAGTCTACTAATTTTGGCAAACGAAGTTATGGTTAAAAGGCTTAATATGAAGTGAAAAAAAAAATTGAAAGTACTTTTAAGTGTCCTGCTGAGTACATCTACAGACTTTTGTACCCCAAACTCTTCCTTTCTGGTTGCCCAATTTTAAAAAGTAACAATTCAAGAAACATTTTAAAACTCCCACATGATAGTGCATTATAAAGTGCATTGGAGAATTAATTTGACAATAATCATATTCTATGTAAATAAGTTTATTTTTCAGTATCAGGGTGGGGAAAATAGAAAGGGAAGTGAAAACTGTATGGTAACTTACAGGATGCTTGCATTAATGAATTCCATGTAATCAGATTTCACAACCACTCATGGTAAAATTATAACTGTGATTTGTTTTTAATATACCTTGAACTCTTAGCCTATTTTACATTGAAGGAGTAGAAGGTTCATATATGAAATGTGTCTTAGAATGGTTTCATCAAACAACTGACTATCAATCTTACTTGACTTGCATATCACTTTCCTTTTCATTCAGCGCTCATCATAGATTCTACATTTTACAAAGCCTTCAGCATGGCCATTTTAATTCAGGTAGTCTGACCTCTGCTACAATTCTCTTGACTATAAATGCTACATGTGTGTACACTAGAACTGAGTTCTCCAAAGCTGAATTGGTGTTCTTCATCCAGAGATGGAGCTGTTCCACAATTTAGTCAAGCTATTGCATTCTAATTGCATCTGTTTGTTGGCAAAATCAGTCTCTGCTGACAGCTTTGTGCCATGTATAAAGCCACTGCCCAGCTCTTAGGAGCCTTTTCAGCATTGCTTCCTACAATCAAAAGCCTAATATTTGTCCTAAATATTGAATCTGCAATTTTAAAACTGTCCATATTAAGTGGTATACTGAAAATAAGATGTAATCTACATAGCCTCTTCAATAGAAAACCTAATTGTAATGCAGAATTTTACCCCATTCAAATAATATTCTTAGCTATATATTTTGAGTTCTTCTTCTACACACTGTGAAAAAAGTTTAACCACTTGGTTAACATCAAGACATCCGTTTTGAAGGATTGATTCCATTTGACTTATCTTCTGTTTCTCCAGCTTCTGTATCTCCTCGAGCATTTCTTTACCTTTGCCCTGCAAAAAGAAACATCTATTTCACTAAAAGATATAGAGTACATAGTGATCACCCTAACATAATTCTGTTCTACAGTCCATATATTAATCTTTTAAGAATTTCTAGGGTGCACACTTGTATTGGTACAAGTCAGCACCCTGACAGGTTTTCTTAGATACCTTTCCTAATATCTAGCATTCACTTCATCTCCCTACACCCTTCTGATGGATTGAAAATAAAATTAAAGCTGCTTCAGATATTTATGTTACCAAAACTTAAGTGAGCATATGACTGACTTATCTTTAAGAACACATATCTGTAAATAGGAGAGATGCTACTGTTCAAAGTAAGCAACTCCTTTCCTGCTTCACCTTTGTGTACAGCTATCTTTGTCATCTTGTTTCCTTTCCTGTCCATACCAAGCAATGATGAAAGGCAAGCCCTCCTTTCTGCCTGAGACCTGAAGAGTTTTAAGTACTCTTACCAGGAGTTGTCTATTCCCTTGTGGCTGCTCAAGTATTCCCCCCTTATCTGACTGGTGCAGGACTCTGTGGTGAACAGCTTTTTAAAGGTGAGCCATGCAGATACTTACCTGGGCCTCAGCCTGGGAGTACAGTACAGTGCTGGCTGCAGTTTGAAACGTGCCTGCTAGATGCCAACACAAGGGGCTTCTGGGGCACTACACTGTTCTTTGCCATCCATCAAAGGGCATTAAATGGCACTGCATTAACAGAATGTGAGCAAGGAGCTTATATAAACCACCTGCTTGCATTGAAATCTAATTTAATCAACATACCTCATTAGTTTCCATAACTACAGCAGCACTTTCATGTTTTTTATAGAGCTCATGTCTTCGATCTGGCTTACTCTGGAAACGTGGTTGCTTCTTAACTGGATCATCGTGACCAAATGTAGGGGACGTAGTTTTTAATAACTGAGTAATATCGGGCACAAAAATGAAAGGCTTGAATACAGACCTAGAAAGAGAAAATATAACAGAGATCCTTTACTGACCCAGTTTTGTTAAAATTGTTGAGTCAGTATTTTCCCCCATTCTTCTACTTCCTTCTTTCAAGAAGGAAGTATTAAAAAAACAATCTAACTGATGTCTAAGTCAGTGTCACAGCAGTATTTCACTAAGTAGGTTGGTACAGAGCATTAAGGTACATAATACATTATGTTCCTCCTACATTTGATTCTGCTTTTTCAGGGGGGAAAGAAAAACAAAGCAAAAAGGAATATAATTAGACAAACTGCAGCACTTTTTCATTTAGATATTTGCAATTTTTTATCCTATTTACTTGCTGCTATATCACCTTGCTGGATCTGGAGTTCCAGTAAAGTAGTGAATACAGGGCAGATTAGGCTGCTGAGGCAGTACAGACACCATGCTGCCAGTTGTCATAAATCCACCTTCCATGTTAATGCCACTCTCTTTGTCACGAAGAATTTCCATCATTATTTCAGAAGTGATAGATCCTATTTAAGATACAATACAATTATTTAGACACAGAGCTACCTATAATACCAACTAAATGCCATGTTCACTACAACTGGCTGCTTTTTCCTTTAATAGGCAATGCCAGTTTTAGTTTGTCTGTGTTGGCAGGAAAAAAAAGTCATCCTAATGGCATACCTTAATAGCTAATACATGTATAAATGTTACTGCTTTCCCCAAAGTGATAATGCACTATAATATGACTTAAAAAGGGGGGAGGATGAAAACAAGTGGTATTTCCCAGACAGGTAAATTACATATGACTAGCAAATGGCCATTCACAAAGTAACTGTTCATATGAAAATTAGTAGCTTGGATTAAATGCTGAACTCTGAGCACTGTGTGGAAGTTAAGTCATTACAATACTGTTTGGTATTCGAACAGAGTTAATACCACTGTGTTGCTTTGAAAATATAAAAATAATAACCACTATGCATGGATTTTGTGTGAAACTTTGAAACGAAACACCAAGACTGTCACTTGTTTTTTGGGTTTGGTTTTGGTTTGGGTTTTTTTGGTGGCTTTTTTTTTTTTTAATGTATTTTCATCCTCCAACCTTAAAAAGCACTTAGGCTTCAAGTTGACAATCAAAAGGATGCACTGGAATAACATGTTCTATATTCAGAATCAACAGAAACTAAAGTAGTACATTCATTTGTAAAGAAGTCTTAATCAGCACCCTGTGTGAGGTATACTGCCAAGTGTCTCTGTGAAAATAACTCTTTCTTCTCAGGTGAAACAAAGCCCTTTCCACATATGCCTCTGCATCCAGTGTTCAAATGATATTGCTGTTCATGTATAGCATACACTGAAGCTCAGATACTGGCATGGTATCACCAAGCCATCCAATATTCTAACAGGCAGCACTTGCAGAAGTTTTCACATTTGGTGTATCAGTAGAGGGTATACTTCTGGTACAAAAACAGTTCATTCACTTTTTTTTTATTTGAAGGTATCATCTACATTTTTAATATTTTAATGTTTCCCTCAGTGAGTTCTAACTGCATAAAGATTCTTCTTTTAAACTGCTTTGCTGTTTCCTTTTAAAGTAATTGCGTGTAAGTCAGATGTCTTCAATACTGTTTTTTCATGCATGATCCAAATTGCCTGTAGGCAGGCATGCAGCACTACATTTCAGCAAGGAAACACTCTTAAGTATTCCCACAGTTGCCTGGGAAAGTCGGAGAATTAAAGAAATCAGCAAGCTAGACAAAGAAATTAAAAAAAGCAAAGGTCAGTTTGTCAACTGCAACTTGGCAATCTGTCCAGCAGGAAAGAAGGTACTGCACATTTTCCATTAGAATTTATTATAATTTTGTATGCCTGAAATGCATTCCCTATTTTTTGAAATAAAAATAATATTTATCTAAAAATGGTCTTCACATGGTAGGTAGCCTGAAAAAAACCCACAACTGTAATGCCACCGAGTGAAAAAGCGGGGAAGGGTAGATGAAGAAACCAGTGATTTTACTGAAGCTGTAAACCAAATAGCTTTTAGTTAGGGCACCTATTTAAAATAAATCTAAACAAAGTGAGCCATATGAGGCTGATAACCTGAACACCTAGTGGGATTTTTCAAATAGCTCAGGTAAATGCCTGAAAATGGGGATTTAGAATGAAAACGCAGATAGAATCTTAGCGTTGTTAAAATACAAGTAAATACAGGTATTATGAAAATGCTTTCAGTATTCAGAACCTGCAATTCCCAAAATGAATGCAGGATTTACATGATCACTAGAGCAAAATTGCAAAAGGTAATTCACTCTGATGCATTAACTAAATGCTAAACCTGGTCTGGGAGAGTTCAGCTAAATAAGTAAGAAAAAAACGAAGAGGTGCAGTGTAATCCTGGTTCAGATTAATTCCTTCAAATGAGCAAGTGAATACAGATGCAGTTAGAAGCGAAGTAATAGCTTCTTTCTCTGGAGGTCTGAAAAATAAGTGAGTAAGTTTAGTGATTAGGAGCACCTGCTTAGAGTACAGAACATTATTTTCTTCTGCTCTCAGTGTGTTTTATTAGACTACGCAAGATTAGAGTAGCAGCTACAGTGAAACTACAAAGACTTAAAAACCAATGTCAAAAATAAATGCAAGATATGTATCTGAGTGCTGTACTGTTGCCTGAGGCCTATATGAGTGGTACCAGACTGAAGTTGTTCATAAGGTTCTTTGTGGCTGCAAACCACTGGAAGTCTGTTTTAGCCTCTATTTTTTTTTCCTTAGAAGTAGAGTAATAATACATAGCCTATCAAAATGTTTCGGAACAGGTCTTACACAGTATTTAGTGATATGGTCATAATGTGATCTCTCACGACTGTTGCTGTTGCTGTGTGTGTTTGATATTTGACCCTTGTTTTAATTTTTCCTCATGAACATACTGTCAAAAATGGATAGAAGATTTCAAGTTCAGCACTTCTCCTTTAGGCAAAAAGTTATTCTAGTAAGTTCTGGTTCACCAAGTCATATGAATAATTGCCTGCATCAGATGTATAATCATTTATGATTAACATAGCTCACTAAATACTTTGCATATCTTAAAAAAGAATATATATAAAAATTATACCTTTATGTTTGTTCAGGAGTTTATAGCCTTCACAATATCGGCCTCTGGTTGTGGTCATTCTGGCAGTATTGACATAAGAATATGTGGCAGCGAAATCAAATTCCTTTTTCCCATCCCACCAGCCATTGCTTTTAGCATATTCCTTCAATTTTGGGTGTTCTCTGTCAATCTTGGTTGTGATAGAGAGCTGGTTGGAAATATTACGTACACCTCCTGTTTGTAAATTGAGGAAAGAACTGTTTCAATACATAGAATGATTTTTCTTGGGATTTTGTTTACAATTACTTTACTAAAGCAAATTAGAGCAATGAAGAGTTTCCTGTAAGATCTTTGAGTCCCGTGGTTTATTTTTGGCCCTCTCTCCCTAGCTATATGTATTCTTCTGATTGAAATTCCACTGCCACTCAGTTCTGACTCGTTTGCTCCCATTGCCAACATTGTACTTCAGGTTCTGTTCTCATTATTCCCATCTTTACATTCTTCCTCTTAAACCTCCAAAGATATAGCTTGTCCTTCTAAGTCCACTGGAAGAATCAACTTCTTCAAGGCCCAATACAGCAATCCTGTCACCAAATGAAATTGCCATTGATTGCCACCATCCCTATGACCATACATACTGCTGTCATTCTCATGCTGACCTTTCTGTCCTCTGTATTCCAAGTGCAGGAGTGGGTACCTCTAACTCTGAAAAGGCCCTGTCACTCAGCTCCTCTGACAAACTGCTTGCCACTCCACACTCATGCCCTAGGAAGGAACTCCTGTTTACAGGTACATGTATGTAGCTGGAAGTTAGTTTGATGCCTTAATGAAATGGTAAATGAAAAGTGGAGAACTGCCAATTGTCATTGCATTTGAAATGTTTAAAACAAAGAGCATCATCCATACCTTCTACTTTTTCTGCTGCCCAGTATTTTCCTGATGTCTCCAGCACCCATGCCTCCTTTCTGTCAGCTATCAGAAAACTGTTATGGTATGTAAATGTCATGTGGCTCTCCATACAGTTTCCTCCCTGTCCATATTTTTCCAGCAAATCAACTATGACAGTAAGAGCCTTTTCAGCTGTGTCTGCTCTTTCAAGTCCAAGCCTAAAAAAAAAAAAAGGAAGATGTTATCTTTGGAACTATAAACTCCACATACAGCTATTCAGCTTGAGTATTCAAATTGACCTGGAATGCTATTTCTGTATGTACCTGACACTTGTATGATCTGGTAAGAGAAATGAGCAAGTCACTTAAAGGGCTTCTTTGAAGTAGGTCCTCAAAGTGCTTGATGTGGGGAAAAACACCAAATGGAAATACAGAAAAGCAGGGAGAAAGCTCCTACAAAATGCCTGCAAGTCCTGTGTGGGTATTGGACTGGGGGGAAACAGTACCAAGAAGAGTTGACTGGCTGCTGTAGGTTAATGACAGTTACACTGGCACCCAGTGGGGTAGGCACATGAAGCTGTTGTTATTTACACAGAGAGGTGCAGCTAAGACTGAAACTTAAAATTATGTGTGTGTAAGATGGGGGAAGTAGGAAATGAGTACAGACCCTAGAAAAAGGCCCAAACACTAGTTCCTGAAGTCTACCTGTGATCTTAAAAGAATTGTTTCAGTTTAGTATAAACTTTTATATAGAGAAAAATATTTGCTAATTTCCTTGACAGATTCTGGTCTAATGCCTGATACCTCTTGTGGGCTCCTGGCAGAGATTTAATGCCTGTGCCAATAAGTACTTATTTTTAACCATAGCTAGAATAGTGGAAGAAGTGTTTTCTGAAAGCGAAAGGACATATTTCCCCATATAACTCAAACCAAAGGTTTCCACGTTAAATTCCAAATCCGAAATACCATTCACCAGAAAGGCCTATGCAAACCTTACGAGGTCCATGCCGAGGAGAGCTTCGCTGTCGCAGACCTCTTCCCTGCCCCACACGGCTTCGTTCCCGATGCACACGCCGTGCTCGTTGGCTCCCATCTCGGCGCCCCAGAGCCAGGCAGGGCGGCTCAGCACCACGGCGTGGGTCCGCTCCGCCTGCTCGATGCTGATGTAGGTGCACTGCAAGGGGTCAGAGCACACCGCGGGTCACCGGCCAAATCGCGGGCTAAGCACGCAGGTAGCGGGGTGAGAGGGGTGTTTTCGCCACCTCCCGCAGGACTCGTCCTGCCCTCACCTCCAGCGCGGTGCCGGGCGGGTGCGTCGCGGCCGGGAAGTGCACGACCTCCTGCACCTCGTCCGCCGGCCGGTCCGAGTTCTTCCCGAACACCACGCGGCCCCCGGCCGCGGCGGGCGGCAGCGCCACGAAGGTGTCGCAGGAGCGGGGCGACGGCCAGGGCGACATTGTGGCGGCGGCGGCCGCTGAGCGGGCCCGGCGGGGACAGCGGCGGTACCGGCGGCGGGGCGGGGCCGGCGGCGCCCGCGGAAGACCCGCCCGCCGACCCGGAAGGCCCGGCCGAGGCGGCCCCGGAGCGTCGTCCCAAGCCCTGTCCCTGCTCCTCTCCCTGTGTCCGTGGGGGAGCTGGTGACTTCCTCGCTCCCTGCCCGCCGCCGCCATGGGGAAGTCGTTCGCCAACTTCATGTGCAAGAAGGATTTTCACCCCGCCTCCAAGTCTAACATCAAAAAGGTGAGGGGGGTTGTGACGGGCTCCCGGCACCGCAGCGGCACGAGCGAGCCTCGTCGGCGTCCTGGGATGGGACCGGGGCTGGGGCAAAGAGAAAGGAGGGAGCAGGGAAAATAGGAAATACTTGAAACTTCGGGTTTTCGTGTCCACAGGTGTGTAGGACTGTCGCGTTTTCCTGGCTCCAGCTTTTCAACACCTGATCCTCAGGATAAATAGGCACCGTACGCCGTACAGAAAACCACCTGTCACGATTGCGCCCGTGTTTCGTCCATATTTCACACCTAACCAACAGGTCTCTCCTCCCCAGAACTGTGTCCTAGACTTCCGAGAGAACCTGGGGTTTGGGGTCTGGTGGACTTCGGTGATGGAGTGACTCCAGTGACATGCTCAGGGTGTTTTCTGAGCTGACTTTTCTCTTTGAGTTACCAAATTTTCTCTTTTCAGTTTGTAAACCTTGTTGGGAGTTGCAGTTTCTCAAAATTACTGCTTGTGGGGAGTTGCAATACTGGATTAAAATAATGTATTTTATGTGATTAGAATGGTAGTCTTCCCTTGTTAAGTATAGATTACGCCAGTTGAGGTTTTATACATTAATGTATTTTTCGATAGTTTTTGTATTTGTTTAAAATGGAAACCTAATTGTTTTAATTAGGTATGGATGGCAGAACAGAAAATATCATATGATAAGAAGAAACAAGAAGAATTAATGCAACAGTATTTGAAAGAACAGGAATCCTATGATAATAGGTGAGAACTGGCATAAGATCACAAACTTCTTCCTGCTGTTTCTTGTTTTCATGGTAGTGAAGGCCATTTTACTGTGAGCAATTTGAACTCCTGTTGACAGTAGTAGGAGGAGAAGATAGTGACTCATAAAGTGCTGTCTGATGAAGCAGAGGTCACAGGAACTTCTTTAAAGTGGCCTGCGTTTGTCTTCTAATTAGTTGCAAAATATGTTGCACAGAACAGCAAAAAACCTTGTGTAGTTATACATTTGTATCACATAGAAATCTGTGTTCTTAATTCTGTGGACACAGGGTTACGTTTCAGTTGTGATTGAAATGTATGATTTTTGGTACGCTATGGAGCATGCAAAAAGATTGACTGGTCTGTCAGGTCTGGTCTCTCTTTTGATACTCAGCTTTTGTTACTTACATTAAGAAATGAAAAAATGCCAGTTACAACAATTTCATACTGCATGGTTTTTTTTGCTTTAGTAAATGATATGGGTGTGACTGTTTTGTGTGTAACACCTCAGGCTCTGCCCTTTTTATTTAGGTTGCTTATGGGTGATGAGCGTGTGAAGAATGGTCTTAATTTCATGTATGAAGCCCCACCTGGAGCAAAGAAAGGTACTGTGGTTTCCTGATTCTGAGCAGACAGTACTGCAAAACTAAAAACCTTCTGAAGAAATAAGCACAATGTTTTTTATTTTAAAGTAACATGTTCATGGTGAGGTAATGCTAGGAGGTATTATTATTTTAGTTCTTCCTGTGGGAATATGTGGACATATATGTAGTATGTAATAATTTTGATCTCACACTTCTTTAATTTCTTTCAAAGAGAATGGTTGAGGGTTTTTTAAGCAATAGTTCAGTGTGAAGGGGAAAAACAGATAAAATATCCTTCCAGGAAAAAGCATAAATTCTGTCCTTGACCAAGGCTATTTCTTTAGCCAATTATAAAGCTGTTGGATGGGGAAGACTAGGCCTTACCAAGGCAATGACTTGGACAACACAAACCTGTATTTTGGCCTACTCTGCTTTGTAGAAATAGCAGGTTGCTTTAGTTTAAAAGTTATGCCCATAATTCAGTTTGTTACTTGTCAAACATAGGAAATAGCAGCGCAAAAATTTAATTTGCAGAAGTTATATAAGTAATAAATACTGAGATTCTCTAGTCAAAAGGGCTGCCTGACCTGTCTCTGGGCGATCTGACCATGCCTATGTAGTACTGTCATAAACAGAAGTTGCTAAGTACCTGCTAAACTTTTAAAAAATATTTTAAGTATTGTTACTACTCTTGGAAAAATATATTTAAAATTTTTTACTTGTATGACAAATCAGTATAATTTTAGAAGATGATTCTGGGTTCAGAGGATTTACAATTGTATACTAGAGACTGATTGTTTTAAGTGCACTCTATTTAAATAAAGCTGCTTTCTGAGTATTTGCACTATTGATAAGTATAAACCATAAAATGTTTTGTCTTCAGCTTAGACACCACCTGTATTTTACATACATAATTAACATATCATTTCTTTTCTTTGCATGATTTCTGAAAATTCAAAGAGGAAACAAAAGAGGTATTTCATTAAATCATTTCTTTAAGTTTTCTTCCCACTTACTTAAAACATATTCTAAAAAAAAAATCAAACTTACCATGTTTTCTGTTTTATAGCAAGAAGGAGAAACTGAATACAAATTCGAATGGCAAAAAGTTGCCCCTCGAGAAAAGTAAGATTTCTGGATTTTATCTGAATAAGTTTTTTTTTCTTCTTACTTACCTTTTATATCTTTTTCCTCTTTTTCCTTTTTTTTTCTCTATTTTATTTTTGAACAGGTCACTTGTGTGATCTTTTCATGTCCTGACATTTAATTAGTAAAACCTGCAAACCTGGAACTATTTCCTTGCTCAGCTTTGGGGTTTTTTTTCACTTTTACATCCATATTTGAAAATACATTAAAAACAATATTTACAAGAATTATATCTCTGAAATGGACATAAACTTAACAACAAGTTAGTTTTGTGTAATTTTTTTTTTAAATAACACTGAATTGAGTATTTGTTTTCTTTTGTGTTTGTGTAACAGATATGCTAAGGATGATATGAATATCAGAGATCAGCCATTTGGTATCCAGGCAAGTTACATAAATTTCACTCTGTGGATGTCTTGAGTTTGTTTCAAATGTTATGTAACTGCAGAACATTCAGATGGACTCTCTTAATTTTGTCGTCTGTTTCTCAGTGAGTTTAAAAGCTTCTCTTATGCCTAATAATGCAGATATTTCTGTAAATTTTAGGTTGTATTTTTAGCTAAATTGTGTCAACTGGTTTTTTCCCTTTAGGTGCGGAATGTGAGGTGTATCAAATGCCACAAGTGGGGTCATATAAACACTGATCGAGAATGTCCCTTATTTGGCCTTTCTGGAATTAATGCGAGTTCAGTCTCCAGTGATGGTTCAGGTAGGCAGTGAATGTCTTTTAAATGTGCTGCTTAGACACTTGGGGGGAACTCATCACGTTTAATTTAGGAGGTTTAATTTTATATTTCAAAGAGTTGATGAAATGAGGAAAACAGTTAATTCCAAATGTAGGATCCACAATTTTGAGTTAATTATTTCAAATTGCAGGGACCTAATTTTTAGATTAATAACACATTTAAAAAGACTCCATAATGACTGTTGCTTTGATCCTGTCTGTGGCAAAAATTGAGAAGCTGCAATGAGACTTTTTATATCAGAATGGAAAAATTTGTGTCACCAAAAAAAATGAATGGATTGTCAGACTGTCTCGGTTCAAATTCAAGCAAACTGCATGAAAAAGCTGGAATATATCACTATATCTTTATTAATCACTTGGTAAAAGGAGAGGTTTGTGGGATTTTTTTTATGTAGTTGTGCTTCTGTAAGTGGATTTCCAAACGCCTGGTTTCCTTTCAGCTGGCTTCTTGTTGCTTCTTGAACTACAATTTTTTCTTCTATTAGTTTTCCTGTTTCTTGAAGTCACACATCATTTAGTGTTAGATAAGGTTTAAAGAAGTGGATATGAGCATTCAAATTGAGGTGGGGTTTTTTTTGCCTACAGTACTTCGTTTTCTGTGAGTTGACCCAAGTCTGTAACACTTTCAAGATTCTTAGAATTGTGGCACATTAAAGAAACATTAGGTAGCATGGGGGAGTCTTCAGCCTTGCTGTACTGTTGCTTTAAAGCCATGTGTTGTATCTTGGATTTTGCAGGGATACCATTACAGTGGCACACTTGATAGCATCAGGTTTTCTTCTATCTTTGTTGAGGTTATAACAATTTTATGTAGTATTTAGGCTACAATCTTGGTTTTCAGAGTTAGGTCACTTAGATATATAGTTTCTTTGAGATGGAGCCTGGAAGACTTGAGTTAAAGGAAATGGTGTTTCTTACTCTTCTTTTAGGCATTGTCTGGTGATTATGCCATCACATTACTCATCCTGTAGTTGACTTGCTCAGCCTTTCTATTCAATAGGTTATAATATTAAATCATTTTCTTGCCTTAGAAAAAATTGTGCTTAGAGCATTGTAGCTCTTGCATGTCAGATATCCTTCTGTGCTACAGAACTCACTCCCACCCCCCCCCAGTTCAAATGACATGTAAATTTTAGGAGTGTTTTGTTGAGAAAGCAAAAAGTATTTGTACATGCTTGCACAAACCTGAATGTGGACTCCTTATTATTCAGCACAGTGTAATACAGACACATTGCAGTGCCAGTAGAAGATGAACTGCTTCTTTCAAACCTTATGAGCTAACTATGTAGGTGTAGGCAACGTTTGACTGCTGTGGGTGTTTCCCGCTTGGAAAGATGTCCTCCAGATTGCTTTTTAAACTATCTTTCTAAGCCTAAAGAGAGGATTTTGCATATATGATGAATTTTGCATGAAGGAAAGTGATGTGAAACTACTTAGATGTTCTCACACTGCACCACTGCCCTCTCATTTTCAACTCTGGAACTTAGAAGACGGTGTGCTATGCTGATTGTAGGCTGAGGAAGGATTTCAGGGAATAGGGGTGGGCGACAGATCAGGATTTGTATATATAATTTGTGAGACACTGTTCTTGGGTTTGAATAGTCAGCTGTAATGATACTGCTACTTTCTCTTTCTTTCAGGGAGACTATGTAAAAACTCTGTAGGTAAAGTTCAAAACAATTTAAAATTGATTTAATAGCAAATACAAGGCTTTGAGAAGGTGGTAATATTAATTACATCATCAGATGAAAGGTTTTCTGCTTTTTTTAACCTCAGTAATACAATCCTTTCATCAACTTCTAAAACTTCATCTGATTTAATAGCAAGTTAAGTTACACTCCTTTGACTTCTGGAAATTCCATGTGTGTAAATGAAGCACTACAGTTACATGAGAACATAAGTTCTTGAATTCACTGCTTTTCTTAAGACTCATAATTCATCCATGTGGCATGTTAAAGCTTATGTCACACATTAAAAAAAAAAAAAGTGGGATTTTTAATCAAAAGCCTGACACCATCCCATGTGTTGGCTGAGATGGGAGTAAGTAATTATCTTTGCATTGCTGAGTATTCTCCTTGGTTGTTACAGTGCTGCAGATCTGCAGTGAGCTCTGCTGCATCTATTTCCACCTCCAAGAACCTTCATCTGTTCCTCTGTGCAAACACATCTCCTCAAGCTCTGCTTCTTCCTGCTTCTCTTTATCAATCATTGCATGCACTCCTAAGCTGCTTCTTTGTCTCTAGACTGAATTACTGATTATTTTTTATTATTTTATACTACTGCAAAAACATCTTTTGCCACACTGTTCTTTAGACTGACTGGAACTCTAGAAAATAGTACTTTGTAAAGGACAGAGACTTTTTATGAGATCATCCTTTTATGGAACCTGTGTCCTGTGTTTTGTGAACTGCTGATGAGGTTTAAAGAACTCCTTGCACTTGAAGCAAGTTGAATTGCATGTGAATTGCTTCCCACTGGCACCTCCCTCCACGTGTCACAAGTGTGTGTCTCCTCATGCTTAGAAAACTGGTAAAAAGCATGTAAACAGTTTTTCATTTATTGTGATTGTCAGCACCAGAAAAAAAAAAAAAGTACAAAACTACTTGGCTTCTAAGGTCAGATAAAGTTAGTACAATTTTCCTGAAGCTGTCTGTTAGTTTCTAAAATGTAGAGGAAAACACATGCCTCTAAACAGAGCAATGAATAGGGATTTCAAGGATAGCAAGTGGTTGCTTGTAGTATAAAGCAGATATGTGTATTAAACTTACTTGACTGGGCTTTTTAATAGCTAAATGTGTAAGAATACATTTGCAATGAGCTCTCAAAGAGTTGAAAAACGTTGTGCTAAATTATTAGAGCACTTTCAAAAGTCAGGAAGTATTTCCATATTTAGGAGGTAACTGGAAGCTTGTTTCTAGCTTGTTTTTCAGGAAATTGAAATATAAATATTGTCTCATGAATGAAAGGGTACAGCTGAGAAATACAGATATAATGAGGAATAAAAGTGAAACCAGAATAAAATTTCAGTACTGTAGTCAATATATAAGGATTCCAATTAGTTTGTGAAATTAATTGTATTAGAAGAACCAAATTTACATTATAAATCACTGAAACTTTGTTTTTTAAGAGAAAATCTTTGAAATGTTTTATAAAGTCAGTGGATAAAGCTCTATTGCTCTGAAGTTATTTACCTGGCAGCACTTCATTGCTTCTGATTTATACTCTTTTCATCCTAATAGAAGTTGTTCTTGCACCCTTTTCACGCAAATTGAACAGAATAATTTTTTTAGGCAGTGCGTGGTAGTTACACTATCTAAATTTAGGTTAGGATTCTTCAAACTTCAAAAATACTCTCCCTTGTTAGAGCACAGCATGCATCAGCACAGACTCTGGTCTGTGTACAACAAAGCATCCTGGCTGGTAACGAATCTCTAAGCAATCAGTGCTTGGGAATACTTGGTCTCATGGTGCTGGATCCTGATATTCTAAGGACATCACTAATTTCTGCAGAAATAGGTTTTAAGAAATGGTCTGGCTTCCCTGTCAGAGACTTCTGTCAGGCCTTGATACAAGTTCAGCTTGTGTTTTGTTCTAATTTTTTCCTGCTTCAGAAAGAGCAAAACAAAATGTCTTATTTGGACTTGGATTATTTTTTCGGCATCAGAGTTTGTTTGAGTACAAATAAATGAAAGTGAAACTCCTATGTCTGATGTAGTTGCTTTATCTATAGTTCTTCTCTTTCCCTTTAAGGAAATTGATTGACTAGATAGATTTTTATTTTTTCCCACATCATAACCAATATAGGCTTTTTCTTTCCTATAAATTCTGTAAGCTGTGATTCATTTCAGCAGAAGGATAGTTTTCTTTGAATCTTATGTGAAGACTACATTTTAATCTTCCTCTTGGCACATAAAACTGATTGGAAATTGCTGTTTTGGATTCAGTGTTGAATATCTCATGTGCAAAGACCGGTCACAGACTTCAGTTTCCTCTGGTGGAACTGCTGCAGGGCAAAGCATCTCTGTGGCACAGAACTGTATATTGCTGTCTTTCAAGATCTGACATACATTGCAGTGCTCCAGCAAACAAAAATAATTACAATCAATGCCTTAACTTAGGCATGGTGGCTTGGTTATTTTGCTTCTGGGACCATTTTACTAATCTAGTAGTAATTCATACAAAAAAAATAATAATCTTACCATTAAAAAAAGCACCTATTGAATAATATCTCACCAGTGACTAGAGATTATTTTTGCAATAAGGCAATTTCAGTGGATGTGGTTATCATGGGATAATCACACCCCTGGGGTACAGCCTTGTCTGTAATCTCCCAGGAGTGTAATTATTTCATGATAACTGCACCCCCTGGTGTTGCATTATTTCCATTATGAAATTCTTCATTTTAGATATAAAGTAACTTACTTTGATCACTGGAAACTGCAAAGTAGTGTTAGGATGTTCCAGCTGTGAGGCTTACAGAGACCAACTTAGAAGATTTACTTCTCCTTTACAAAGCTAAATTAGGCAATCAAAATGCTTTTTTGGGCTAAACTGATTTACGGGGTGTTTTACTGATAGAATCCTAACTTTCAAAGTTCAGACAAGATGAAAATATCCATTGTACTTCTGACTTTACATGCCACTGTGTATATATGCATGTATGCAATATGTAATACAAACCAGCAAAAAACCCCAGATCACTAGCATCTCAAAGCTTGCCCGTTTTTACAATCCATTTTTATCGTTAACCAGCAGCATCTGTTGTTTTTGTGGTTTTCAGTGCTTTTTTTGTGAATTCTGAAAAGCTTTGACTTGATTAGAACAGAGATTATTACGTGTTCTGTGCAAAATGTTTTGAAGTAATACTATTATTTTACTTCAAAATTTCCTTCAGCTTTCTTGGTCAGGTAAAGTTAGGACAAACTGAATACCTTTTTTTTTTTTCCCCCCCTCTTCTTGCCTGCAACAATGTCTTGTTCAATGATGGTTTAGGCAGGTGTGGGGGGTGGGATTACTAAAAAGCTATGAGAGCTTGAATGCTTATAACTCTTCTTATATAATAAATATTTTTTAGAACAAAGAACTCACTCTGACTCTTATACTTTCTTATGAAGTAGGAAGTAAGGCTGGTGTCTCAAATGGGGAAATAATTGTATGAATAGCATAGTTAAATGTGAGATGGTAACATTAAAAACTGTTCTTTTGCTCTTGGCCTATGAAAGCTGAGCCTGGTGAGTGCTGGGCATCCTTCTCTGCTATGGACTGCTTTGAATGTCTTAGAGCTGACTTGAATGGCTTAGAGCTCACATGTGATCCGTGCAGTGAAATTACTGAGAAGAAAGTACTGTAAAGTGCTTAGCACTTTGTGGAAAATTCAGGCACACAATGGTAAAACTGTAGTGGAGCAACATGTATGTGTATCTAGTGTCTTATGGTCTACCAAGATAAAGAAACTCCAGGTATATCTATGCAGGTACCCCCTTCCAAAGACCCATTAGCAGCTCCTACAGTTTGTGTTCTCTCTTTTCATCACCTGAGTACCCCTAAACTAATAGTGGTTGTGGTTTCCATCCATCTGTCACTTAGTGTGTTCAACTAATCTTTAGCTTTTGGGTAAGATACCTTTCCATGGTGATGATTTAGATTATCAGTCATGCAGAGACAGCAAAAAAGGAAATCTAGGTCTATTTTACATTATGTCTACATCTCACTGCAGTTTTTCGGTGACAAACATGGTTTTTGTTTCCCAACAGATAAAGGTCTGCATTGTATTGAGAATGCAGGAATTTATTTAAATGTTCTCTTGAATCTATAATAACAAACAAAAGCTATTTGAATATGTTAACGGTGAATATTTGTATAAATGGTCATCTGTAGAAACATACAGTGTGTGAAACCTTCCTTCACGATCTGCAGCTGAGACCTTTGATTGTTAACAGTAGGAACCTTAACTAAATCTTCACATAGTTTAAGAACTGTCACATTTTAGAATAATCCTCCATTTATGCTTCAGAAGCCTCTGTATTTGGTGTGAATGCATAAAATACAGATTTCTATTAGAAGTCTTGTGCTTAGCATTTAAGCAATAAATATGGATTCCTATAGCAGTTTGATAATGTTAAATGGTTTTTACTATTCCAAAAAAGTAAAAAGGAAACTCAAGTTTCTCTGAAATACTATATGACAAAAGCATGGCAAATTACACTGAAATTCTGTGCTAAAGTGTTAAATACAGTTAAACTGCAGGCCCTCTGAAGAAGAGCTAATTAAAAGCTAGAGGTTTTAGTCATTGATTTCAGTCAATGCCAACTGCAGCAGTTGCTTTGAAGTGTAATAATGGTCTAAATGCAGTCATCTCTGAAATAGATAGAAAAATTATCAGTAAAAGATGATCAATTCTGAAGTAGTGGAGGCAGCATAAATTTACTCTGTGTCATGATCACATAGTTTTGATAATAGTTCTTTATCCTTTATATAAAATAAGTGTCTACTCTTATCTCTATCACAACCACAATAAAAGTTCACAGACTATGCTGCATGATTAAGCTCATTCTGTAATTTTTTTTCATTTTTTGTTCAATTTCTTTTTAAGCCATATAAAAATTACCATATGAAACTCTGTGGACAGAACAAAAAAGTGTATGGATGCATTGACAAAACTGTCTATGCTAATATTAAAGTTAGTTTCTCTTCTAAAGCAAAACCTGAAAAGCATTGTGTGATATGTTATGTCTTTGCTACCACCCAGAGAGGCAACATTCTCAATTCAGAGTGTATTCATCCTTCATATGATTATGTGCTAGACTAAAACCCACCAGCAGAATGGTTTTCTAAAACCTAGTTAATGTGAAAGATGTGTTTGTGTACTCCCTGCGTATTTTTTATTTACTTTTCACAGCAAAGCATGGCTTTAGAATCACTGTTATGTATAAAATCAAATTTCAGTTTGGAAGAGTTATGGCCTCATGTGGTCCAAGCTACATATTAAAAAAGATGAAGACAACATGCCTTAGGCCTACTTTGTTAACAAAAAATATGTAGTAATAAAGGGGAAGCCTTGAGAGTATTTTGTCCGTGATTCATAAATTAATTTTTAAACATGGTCCTGTGGAGTATACCGAGTGTGACGTATACTGGCTAATTGACAGCAGGTACACAAGTGTGCTTGGTTTACATTTATGTTCATGTAAATTGTCTCTCTATTACCAAGTCAGGAGAAATCTGATGGTGTGATGATGGTGATAATTTTAGATTAAAATGATCACATCTGTAAGCTAAAAGGTGTCCCATGCCAGAACACATTCTCAGGAAGAGGAAGCTCTAGAGAAGCCCTATTCTAAATATTCTCTTTTGATGATACACAAAATGAGCATTAGTTAAAATAAAAGTAAGTCGTCGTCATCATCATCATCATCACGGCCAGGCTTCACGAACGAAGATTTGGGAAGGGCTCTACCCACGTTTGTTACAAGCGCATTGGTGGCTAAAAAGGCCAATACGAGACAGGCACATCCAGTTGCAAAAGGCACAGCAGAAAGACTCCTTAGGTGGTATATTCTGCAAGGCACGATTCTTTCTGCGTTGTCTTTTCTCCTCAAGGGTGATCCTGCAGGCGTTCTCAAAGGCATCAGCAGCGTTATAGATGGTGTGTCTCCAGAGCTCCCGATTGGAGGCCAGAGTAGACCAATTATGGTGATCAATATGGCCAAGGCTGAGATGTTGTTTCAGGGAGTCCTTGTATCTTCTCTTCGGGGCTCCTCTCTTGCAGCAGCCAGTGGCAAGTTCACCATAAAGCAAGATTTTAGGGAGGCGGTGGTCCTTCATCCTTGAGATGTGCCCTGCCCAGCGCAGCTGTGTTCTCAGCAACATGGCCTCGATACTTGTGGCTGCTGCTTGTTCTAGAACAGATGTGTTAGTCACATAATAAAAATAAGTAGTTGTGATTAAAATGACACCATGAAGAATCTACTACCTTTTCCAGTAATCTTTGCATAGAGCTTTCTATTTCATTTCATGACAATACATAGAATGGCCTAGGTTGGAAAGGATTTTAAATATTATATAGTTCCATAGCTGCAGCTACTATGTAAGTACAACTTACTGTAATTTCCCGTTCCACGGGTGGGAATAATGGTTACAATATTACTGGTTCTTATGTCTTTGCTTTCCTTACATATTCCACAATAAAAATCCATTTAAAACTTAGTTGATTGCAAAGAATAATTCAGTTTGCTCATCTGCACTGGTGACAGTAGTGGAAGTTTTTATCAATAAATTGGGCAAATACTGTCAATACTATGCATCATGAATAGATGGAAGTAAAACTGCTATTGGTGATACTGGCAATCATACCATTGTGGTCTGTCCTTACTACCACGGAAAGTGTAGCAGAAAAAGTAGTATTTAATCACAGTTGTTATGAAAAGACGTTTTAGCATACTGTTTCCTTATATTGGATAATTTGAAAAATGTGCTTTACACACTCTAAGGGAGGCCTGCTGGATAGTGTGTTAGAGCTGGCATTGCTCTCCTAAGGACAGACCTGTGCCTGTGCCTCTTAGAGGAGACTTCTGGCAACAACATGGTGTTACATACACTCTGCATTTGTAGCTTCAAGGGAAGTACAGACAGGATAGAAAACTAATCGCAGCTACAGGTTTCTCTTGTTTCTGGGACAGGAGGGAGGTAGTAATGCAGAGTGGGAGTGCTTGCTCTAAGGTAGGCTCTTAAGTAATTGAAATCCAGAATTCTATTCCCCTCCTGGTTGCTTAGTAGAAGCAGAACTGATTCTGTTAAATTGATCTCAGTTGTGTGATGAGAAATTGGAGTGATCTTCGTTCTAAAAAAAGGCAAATTTACAGTATGTTATAGAAATTCTAATACAATAGCCTTCTGCAATCCACTATAATTGATGCTCATATAGGCCTGAGAAAAAAATTATTTACATCTCTTCTGTTTATTTAATTATACAAGTATTATAAGGTTGCACCAACAGCTGTCAAACTAAGGTTGCACTTGGGTTGTACTTTGTGAAGACTCAAGTCCTTCTTTTCACACTTCAGTGAATGGTTTGATTTTTCTAGATTTTGTGCCCCAGCTCTTTGAGTCAACTAAGCTATCTGAATTTTACCCTTAAATAATATCTTAAGCAGAAGATAACAGAGAGAATTAATGCAGCAAAAACTTCTGTGGGAAGTAAGAAGCAGGAAGAAACTAACCTATTTGCTTGGCAACACTGTTTCTTGAGAATTATAATAGCAATGAAAAAATATTTTAAAAATCCTTTGGTAGGTCTTCAACTATGGAGCCTTTTTTGTGCAAGCTCTTAATATAATTTTAAGTACCTGTAACTGTACAAAATGTAACAAGTTGTCATTTGTCCTAAGGCTTAAAAATAAATATCATATTCACAAGCAGTTAATTACACTATATGGCAAAAAGCTTTTCCAAGACCAGGCATTTTTTTAAGCAGATAAATGTATTAGTTTTAACCAAGTGTCATCTGGAAAAGTTTTAAAGATTTTTTTTTCTCTTTTTTTTTCCTATCAAAATGCAAATTTCAGAAAATAAGCTTGACAGTCATGTTCAAAAATAGCAAGGTACTGTATTTGACTTGTTTCAGAAAGAATAAGAAACAGATTGTAACTTTGAACTTATTTTTAGTTTGCTGATGAAAGAATGCTGAGAGACTAGTTGTCAGAAGTTGTAGCAATCAGCTATTTTTACAGGGTTCCTATATCTCAAGTTCTACCAGCTCATGGCACACTATCATCTCTAGATGATTTCACCTGCATGAGATCACAAAGGTAGCTTCTTCACAGGTTGTCTCAAGCCCATAAGGAATGTGTATATGAGGCCATTGGTGGCGTAGGAGCGATTCTTTGCAAGTTGATGGGTGCTGTTCAAGAATAAGTAGCTATCATCATAGCCAAAGATTTTAGCCAACTGAGAGCCTCTCAGCTCAGTTTTACTGTCTGTTTTACAGCTGATGACTTAATTGTTACATATGGCTATCAGATACTCCTAGTACGGTTTTGTCTGACAGTCTTGAAGGGTGATGACATAAGTGTAGTCATAAGCCAAAGACAGGCTGAAAAGATTTACCTCTTTGGGTTACCAGGCAAACCAGGTTTCCTCACACTGGGCACAGTCACATCTCCAACAAGCAGGAATCCACAATCAATTCACACCAAACAAAGGAAGAGGTCCTCTGCCAGCCAGTATACTGGTGGCTTTGAGGTTTAGACTTTAACTGCTTAATAGGGAAGGCAAGGACACTTCTGAGGTTTTCAAACCTTTGTTAAGTGAGGTTCAGTGTTTTGGAGTTCTTTTACAGTTTTTGTCTGTCTTGTTAGCCAGGGGAAATCCCCTATTTAATTTTATAGTGTAGAAATGGGAATGTGATTGTTTGCTCACAGATATAGGCATCTACACCTTTTAAGACTCTGTGAACAAGCATCCCAAAAAGAAGTATGTTACAAGCTTCAAGGCTGGCACATAAAATAGTTCTGCCCAGGAATCCTGGGAGACCTCAATCTGTCACTGATATTTCAAAGAAAATCAGATCTGCTTATCAACATCATTAAAATATAAATCAAAAGTGATCTGTTGAGGTATGGATGGGAAAAGAAAGTCACCAAGCATTAGATTCCTTTGATTCCATGCAAAGGAATTTAATTATGAGAATAAACGCTTTCTTCATTCTCATGTTGCAGAAAGTAGATAGTAATAGAAGTTTGCTATTAAACTGTGCAGCCATTGTCAAATATAATGTCTTAATTGAACTTCTCAACCTGGACTTGTAACCAGGTAGAAAACAGTCTCTTTAGACTTCCCAGATCAGAGATTGTTTTCTCTCTAGTGTCCCTACAGCTGTCTTGCTGTCATTGGGCAGCAGCACTTCTGAGAAGCTCAGCAGCATTAGCTGTTAAAAAAAAAGTGTGAGCAAGTTCACCTCTGTCATCCTCTCAAAACGTTAATGTTTTTAAAACTGCAAATATGCCATGGTGCAAGAGGTGTCCTCCATAATCAACGTTGTAGACAGCTGCCTGTGTCATGCCTGGCTGGAGTCTGCACAGAGAAGGGTTGTGAAATAGGACTGTATTTTGACTCTGCTTCCACTTATGGGGTTGGTTTATTTTCTGAATCTCATTTCCTAGTGTTTTCTAAAACCTTTAGTTACAGTAGAAATAATGTACTTAGAAAAGCTTAATGGAGATTCTTGCGTCTTCTCACAAGCTAGGCTGAACTTAAGTTACTGTTGCCCTCACAACTGTGAGGGAGACCAAAACAGGAATAATTTATTTCATAAACCACGTCAGTTCGAGTTTCTGTAGGTGCATTGCATGTAGCTTGTATACGTCCACAAAACAGGAATAATGGCAGTTTGGCAACTGTCCTTGTCATGGTAAAACTGCGATGCAACTAAAATATTGTAGGTGGAGCTATGAGTGTCTCTTTGACATCATTAATATACAAGGAAACAGAAATCAAATAAATTTATTTTTATCCTGGCTTACTTTCCTTCTAAGCTTACCCGTGTTTTTGGTTTTTAAACCTAGTGCTGATTTCACCTCTAAAAAGTACATGGAAGATAACTCCCAAGTATGTTGGATCCCAGCTTGGGCAGCCACTCTGGCAGGTCTCTTGGTTCACTTCTATGGATCTGTGTGCTACAGCACACAGACATCCACTGGGCACAAATGCACAGAAATCAATAGTGTTGGGCATTCATTATAAACTTTTTGTGTAAAAGAGGAAGTTATTTTGCTTACCTCTTTCCAGTGTTATGCACAAAGAATACTAGAAAGGTTTTTGTCTAGAAACTAATTTTGAAATGTGATTTTGAAGGCTTATACGCCTTCAGGCCTCTCTGGTCTCAATTCTGTCCATAATCCTCGTATGGAAACACAAGGTTAGGGCTTCTGTCTTAGTTCTTTTGCAAACCTCTATAAATTTGGACAAGGTGTATTTCTCTATTTATCTAAACACAGTAATGAGAATAATTAAGTATCAGAAACACATCAAAATGTGTAAAATGCTGAGACACTGAAGGGGAATACCTAAGGAGTTAGTTAAGTTACTTCGTAAGGCAGTGGCTCTTACTGACTTTGAATAATAGGGGTATTCCAGCCTTCAACTGTTAAAGTGTCCCTTTGGTATGGTGAAATCTTCTTTCATGACTTTATGCTTTGTCTCCATTTAGCTTCCTCATAAAAGGTATTTGACTGAAGTCTATGGCTGGTTTATGTGAACTTTTCAAATCAAGGCATCTTCTGGTACCAAATTCTGTGTTTAGGTGTCTATCTAATATTGGTTTCTGTTCCAGCCAGAGTAGATTTGGGCAAGCGGAACAAGGTTTTAAATTTGAAATACACGAAGATGTAGACACTGGAGCCAATATACATTAATTAATTGTCAGTTTACAATTACACTGTAATCAGTAAAAAGAAAAAGCATTTTTGGTAAAGTATATGGGGGAATGGGGAATAACACCTTACTTAAAAAAATGTAAACTCAAGGAAAGACTAAAAGGTATCTCATTAAAAAATTCTTTTGCCTGACAAAATAAAGAACTTGTGCAAAAAAAAAGTAATGCAAGGGTTCCTTAAACCATTTTCAAAGTTTTGTTTTCTTCCTTCCTGCTTTACTTGTAGGCCTGCTCATTTCTGCAAGGGGATGTATTATATGGGAAAACTAAGAAGTTGACATTTTTTGAGAAAGTGCTGTATTACTTTCCCTATATATTCCATAGTGAAAATCTCCTTTACTTTCCATACTTGTCTGTGTTAAAAATCTAAGAGTTTTGTCAATCTCCACAACTAAAAAACTCTTAAAACCACAAAACAGGATCAGTATGTTTCATAAGACTAGTTAATCTTATAATTTACAGTAGTTTACTGCAGTGGTAGTAATCATGTGCTCCATGCTCTCTTATACATTCCTCCTAATATAGATTTCTCTTACACAGGAGTGCTGGTTCATTGACAGTCAGGTTAGCAAGGAACTGGGAAGGAAATTTACTGAAAGTGACCTAACAAGAGTGAATGTTTAGGGTGAAGAAAAAGTACCTTATCAGACAAGTACATGAAGTTTTGGTGATCATGGGGATTCAATTAAAGCATTAAGAGTGAGTTACAGGGTTTATAAATTATGCAGTCAAGTCTGAATGATACACAATACATTCTGTATTGTACTACTTGTTAGATGTTTGCAAAGAAAGCAAGCATGTGCTTAATCCCAAACACCTACTCCAATGGAATATATAGCATAGTTTTTAAGCTAATAAAAACAGAACTCTCTGAGGAGGTAACAGTCTAGAGACTCGGCATATTTGGCAGTCTCTAGAATAAGTAAGGACATAGATTTTTTTTCATGTATTTATATTCCATAAGTATACTATGTATCTGATGTTACTTTTTACATTGAAGTTCAAATATTTGTGTCATTATGAAAAATGTGTTACTAGTGACATATTAGAAGTGCATTTTCCCATTGTTTTAAGGGAAAGGAGGCAGCTAAAAGTCTTACTTAATGCGCTCTATTTAGGTTTCCTGGGCTTTTTTACTATAATAAAAATATATTACTAGACTTACCTAAATATATTGTTTTCAACATGACAAAGTTACATAAGAGAATTCCCTTGTACTTAAAGAAAAATGCAATTATTTTCCATTCTGAATCTTCAGACTGCTGTTTTAGAAAATCATATCTGATTATTTGCTCAGCAGAAGATTATTGACTTGATTCAGCTGTGATTTTACTTAACAAAGCTTCAACTGAATTCCTACTGTGGAGTCCAAAAAAGGTAGAGAGATATAAATGATACATTCAAACTGTGATTTTTGTGAACAGGGCCATCAATGCACCCCTCGGAGCTAATAGCGGAGATGAGAAACAGTGGGTTTGCACTGAAACAAAATGTACTGGGGAGAAACTTGACCGCAAATGATCCATCACAGGTAATACCTTTTTACCAGTAAGCTGAAAATGTCTATAAATCTAAATGTGATTGCTTGTGAATTGTTACTTAATGTTTTCAAATATGCATATCCATAGTAAAGCTGAATAGCTATACTAGTAGAAAAATGTCCATAAACTTACAGTTTTCCAGCTTTGTTTCTGTCAGAACGGTGAATCATAAATGACTTCTTTTAAAAGCACGTATAATAAATTAAATCCCTGCTGTGGGTGAATAGAAATTGAATTTTTCTTGAAGGTGTGGTTAGGGGTTTTGCTGCATCCTTCTGATGCAGTGCTAGCTTTTGGATGAAGTTTGAGGCCATATGCACAAATAATTACTGCCAGGAATGCTATATCTGAAAGAGGTTTTTTTTTACTTGATTCACTGTTGTTTCAGTTATTATTTCTGGGAGTGAAAATATTCAATTACCTTTACTTAGTCTGCACAAAGTGTATTTCTAATTGAGGTGATTTAACAAAAATGTGAAGTGAAAAATTAATATACACTCCTTGAAATAACCTTTGTTCATATGGCAGAATAGTCAGACCCCTAGTAAAGAGGGGATGACTACAAGCTGGTATTGAGCTCTTCATTAAATCAGCAATTCATTGTGTCTCCTACCTTTGCCTTTAAAAAAGCTACGTAGCCCAAAAATGTAGCATATGGGCACTGTTAAGTGAATCATGGTGATACCAGTATGTTTGCTTTATGCTAGGTGTGCAGGGGTTTCTTTGGAAAAGGTTTTTAATCTTTATTTCCTCTTTTCCCTTCTGAATGTGACTAAAATTAAAAACATCACTCTGAAGAACTGTAGTGTACCAGATGCACATAATTTGAGGAATTCAGGGTCTTCAAAGTAGTTATGCTTTGCTGATTGCGTTACTGTATGTAGATTATATGATTACAGTATTTTGCATTGCTAGAACACTTTATGAACATTTAAAGACTAATAACACAACAGTGAAGTAGATGTGTTAATACCCATTTTCCTAATGACTAAACCGAGACAGAAAAGTAATTTGCTTAAATTACTCTGAGTTCGAGCAGGACTAGCATCTTGCCTATTCATCCAAGCATGATAACAACGGAGTGACTTATCCTGGGGAACCGTGGGCTCCAAAATCGGCTCATTTTTATTAACTATTCTAGAAATGTTTCTTTCCCTAGCAGGGCTTTTTTCATATGTTACTAATAACTCGTTGTGTAACCCCCACATTATAACACCTACTCAGCTTTGAGACAGAATGTCAGGGTTTTTCACTCTGTAGTGGGTATGCTGCTCTTTAGAAAGAGTCTCAAGCTGACTTAGTAATAAAGGGTATTTGTGTCTGCAAAAATAAGGTACATAGAGGCATCACTTTTAAAACAGAAATCTGAATGAAGATATTATTTTTATATATAATAACTTAATGTCTTATTGCATTCTTCTAGGAGTTTGTTGCAAGTGAAGGAGATGATGATCCAGAAGTTGAATTTTTAAAATCACTGTCAACCAAACAAAAACAGAAACTTTTAAGGTAGGTGTGGTACCTAGTGGAGAAGTTCTGTATCACCTGTAGTTGTGACTCCATGACTGGCACTGTAACTCTTTGGTGCCATTCAGCACTATCAGTTCCAAAAAAATTAGCTTGGTTTAACATACACTTGACCACAAATAGCATTATGCAGCATGATTTTTTTTTTCATCTGTTTGTTTTATTTTGATGTCTTTGTACTGGAACTCATTTCCAATTTAACAGATACACTGAAATAATAATTGGCTCATTGAAGATGCTGTCAGTTGCTATTTTAAAATATTATTCTGCACTCCATTTTTTACAGTGTCTTCTTCTGTGATTAAAAATTCTGTGTTCTTTTTTAATGGTTTACAATTTGACAAAGTTTATCTTCTGCCATGTGGTTGAACTGAATGTGACCTTGCACCCCAAGGCCAAGGTTGACCCAGCTCCACCCTGTGCTCGGGTCAGGGTTTGCAGCTCTCTGCCCCCTGAGGGTCTGAGTTAATGAGGTTTTCCATGCTTTGCTTTTATCCAACTGATTTTGTATGTCACATGACTTGCGTTTTTCTTTTCTCTGTTAATTTGCAATGCTATCTTGAAATAACCTGAAAATTATTCAAGTCAGAAATACCTACTACTGCATACAGGCATACAGTTAAAATGGTCTTTTAAGGTTAAAAGATGTCATATATACAAGGAGTGGGAGGAGTGGAGGAAGGTGAATGGCTAAGGTACATAAGTAAGTAGGTACATATGGTATTCACATATGTAGTAAATACTTCTTTGAAAATAGTTGTCATATTTTATGTTCCTTTTAAATAAGGAATGTGTATGTACTTTGAGTCATTTAAAATGGTATTTTGTTTGAACTTCTGCTGGCCCAACACATTGAAATTTTTATAATCCTTTATATTTTGAAAGTTGAAGTTTAGTAAATATGTGGCTCCTTTAGATTTCACTAATCTGAAGGGATTTTTTTTAATACACTGAAAGCAGTTTCACTATTCAGTCACTGGTTTTTTTTAGAATAAACACAAAAAGCAAAATAAAAACTATGTGAAAATAGTAAAATAGCAGTGAATGCATGTGCACGATGGATTGTATTTACATATAGAAAATGTAAACTTCTAGTTGTGGCAGAAGAGATAACTGAAAATATCTGTATTATTTTCCTGGAGAACTCAGAGATATAGGCTTTGGAGTCTCAGTTTTCATTATTATTGAAACTGAATACTAATTGCATTTTTTCATTTTCAAAATCTCTTTTTAAAATGCACAAACAAAAGCAGCAATGATTTTCGAAACTTTTCAGAGCAGCCAGACAGGGAAAAAAAAAGGACTACTGAATGTATTTATTCATAGTTACAAGGCCAAAATTGACCTTAAAATTAAAGAATTAAAGAATCATATTACTCTTGTTTCGAGGGAGCAGCTGTGGATTACTTACTATGGGTAATGTCAGAGTGGAGGTTTTAAAATAATACTTTGCTAAAAGAGGAAAGGAATTCAACATATTTATATGGAAAAGAGTGCATTTGGGTTGGTCATCAGAAGTGGTGAATTTTAAAAGAAAACAGCTTTGTAATTTAGGATATCTTAACACATTGATTGTGCTACTCTTTTATTTTGAAAATAAAAGGAAGTTGGATCGTCTAGAGAAGAAAAAGAAAAAGAAAGACAGAAAGAAGAAAAAGCAAAAGAAAAAAAGCAAAAGTAAACACAAGAAACATAAGACGAGATCATCTTCCTCATCCTCCAGTGAGACTTCAGTAAGCAGCAGTGATAGCGAGACTGACAGCAGAGATAAAGCAGCACAAAAGAAGACAGATTCTAAGAAAAGAAAAAAAGACAAGTTTTCAGAGGCTAGCAGCAGCAGTGATTCAGAAGGAAAGGCAAAGATGAGGAAGGAAAAACTTTATGAAGATCTCTCCAGTAGTCACGGTAACAAGGACAAAGACAGGGAGAAGTACAGGCTTTTAAAGCAAGATAGTTCTGCAGAGAACAACAAATGGAACTCCTGTGAGGAGGAAAGAAAGTCCAAAAGCAGATACCATAGCACCAACACAAGAGAGAGTGAAAGAAAGGAGAGGGACAGTAGAAACCAAAGCATGAATGAGGGGAGCAGGAGAAGCCCTTGCACAAGTCATAGCAGTTCCAGGCAAAGGCACATAAGAAAAAGTCCAAGTCAAAGCCCTGGTGAAGAGCGGCACCGGAGAAATGAAACCAGAAGCCCCAGCACAGATGTACACAGAGAGAAAAAAAAATGTAGAGAAGGCTATGGGGACAAGTGCAGTAAAGTGGAACACAGAGAAAGGAGCAGACGCAGTAGAAGCAGAAGCAGAGAGAGGAAAAAAAATAGATAGTATAGAGGACAGGTGCAAACAAGAATGTCTCTGGGTTTTGATGAATACCTTTAACAAGGGCTCAATTACATACTGCTTTTCATTTTCCAACCTCTGTAACTAGCATTTCCTACATAAAACCAACACCATCAATTCTATCATGTTGGAATATTTGTAAATTAGGTATAAATGTTATGGTATTTTTCTTACTATCTAAATATGCTTATTGGCAAATACCCCTTCTATACATGCAGTAATTCATAGACCTGATTTTAGGGTTTTAAAATATTTCAAAGCAGTATGTGATACTCTTGGATTGTCAGTGGTGATTTCTGTTTAGACACAACTGTGAGGGGAAGTAGAGAGTAAATCAGGAGGAGCCCTGAGATATGGTAACTGCTAATAAACATTTGAGATAGTTCTGGATAAAATCACTGCTTCAGATATCAAAGCATTGTCTTGTAGAGGGTTTTGTTTTTTTCATACTGAAGCATTTTTCCTAAAGTTCCCTGTAAGAGATCAATTTCATGAGTTAGAACAACAGAGCACAGAGACATAGTTCACATAAGTGTGTAGCCAACATTTTTTGGCCTCCCGCAGTGTACAGCTTGGTCAGGGCTATCTAAACATCTTGAACCCCTGTTGGTATGTGTCAGTACAATGTCAAGTTTTTGTTCAATAATCTCTCAAGACATGAAAAGAATATTTACTGCCTCAACTGTTTCAGGTATTTTCTTGTTTGTGGTAGAAAGTTAATGTAAATAGTCATCCTTTTGTTTTCATGAAACAAACTTCCTGTGTTTTTAATGATTGTCATTTTCTGCATACACTGCTATGAAGATGAACTTCCATAATAAAATACCTTATTCTTTAAAACCATTAATAATTGCCTTCTTCTCCAGAGTTCTGAAATCAGTACAAATGCACAAGGCAACACTTCACAAGGTTTTTATTGCAAAGGAAAGGTTTCTCTGCCCTTTTAGGATGGCAGATGGAAGTACGTTCATTAGTGGACATGTGAAAAGGAGTCACTGTGCTCAGTATTCCAGCAACTTTCTTATCCTCCTCACTCACAGGACAAATGGGACTATCTTTTATTACCAGGCCACTTCTACTTCTTAAAATGGTCACTCAGAAGATTTTCAGCATCGCACAGAGTATAATAATACATGGTGAAAGTGACCTGGCTTATCGTCTAAGTGCATGTGAAGAGTTTGAAAGGGTGAACCATTAAAGGATGTCACCTTTTCAGTGTGTTGCATTAGGTTGCTCCAGGCGTTCTTGCTGAAGTAGCTGGGAGTTAAAGAGCATGCACAGCAGTGGTGACTCCCCTGCAATAGAGTCACCCCCCCTCCCCATATCGATGTGTGTGTCGAAGCTCTGATGTAGAAAGGACAGGAGAAAACTGCCAAAATGCCTGTTTTGGCAATCTAAACAAAACCTCTTGCAAAGGATTTATTATCCTTCTTTGTAAGAGAGGATGGAGTTATGTGACAGAGGAAAAGGCGTACTCTGGTAGAACATTTTAAGTGCAGCATGAAAGATAGGAAGAATAACCAGTAAGTACTGGAAGGTGCCTCTGCTCCAAAGAACTGTATTTTGCTTTGGGCGCTCTCTCGTTCTTTTGTGTTTGGCACAGGAATCTGCCAACCACAATGCAACTGACTCCCACCTGAAGAACGATGGACCGCTCGATAACCACAGCATTAGGCTTTTTTGTGGGCTCTGCATTCCTCTCCATGTAGTTAAACTGTGTGCTATGTGCATCCTGGCTTTTCGCATGGGAAAAGACTGGCAGAAGAATCATGACATTTTGGATGTAACAAAGACTACGTGTGGAAGAGTTTTGAAACAAACCAGTGAGCCTGCCGGGGGAAGGCTGGTGCGGCTGTAGAGGAACGGGATCACTGCTCTCGGTACCTTCCCTAGGCCGGTTTGTGTCCCCTCACCGCTACGAGAGCGACCCTCAGAGCCCCCGGCTGCGGGACGGACAGGCCGCCTTCGCCACGCTGGGGCCTGGCAGGGGTGCAGCGGGCAGCGCCGGTGGGTTAGAAGGGGCATGGTCGGGGCCCTGTTTGGCCGCTGTGCCCGGGCGGGCCCGACGGCCCCGCCCGCGGTGCGGGCCGGCTGCGCGCGCCCGGCCCCGCCCGGCCCAGAGAAAAGCGGGACACGCCGGCCCGGGCCGAGCGCTCGGCAGAGCCGGCGGGGCCCGGCAGGAGGTGC
The DNA here is from genome assembly GCF_001604755.1 of Lepidothrix coronata. NCBI lineage: Eukaryota > Metazoa > Chordata > Aves > Passeriformes > Pipridae > Lepidothrix > Lepidothrix coronata. The sequence goes on from NW_016690187.1 coordinate 8,890,382, forward strand.
TGTCGGTTCGCGGATGGCGGTAAGAGCAGCTCTAGCTAGAGTTATTTATTTATTTATCTTCGTACAAGCCGCGGAATAGGGTTAACCCTGTGCGGGGCTGGGCGGCGGGGGCCGCGGCGCCGTGCGGCGGCTCCCACAGCCTGGCGGGGAGCGCAGCGGCCGGGACTGCCCGGCGCCGGAGCGCGGGCCGCCGGCTCCCCCGGGGCGGGCGGGAGGGCGGCTCTGCCGGGCCGCTCCTGCTGCGCGGCCCGGCGGGCTCGGGCTGGGGCTGGGACGGGACCGGCACGGCTCCCGCCCCCGCCAACCCCGGCGGGCGGCTCTCGGGGCGGGCAGGGCCGGCGGGGAGCCTCGGGAGAAAGGGTCCCGGCCCGCCCTCCGGCTCTGCCGCCCCGCCGGACCCATGGCTTGGAAGTAACGCCGTGCAGTAAATTATTCCCGCTCCGAAAGTAAATAACCGGGTGACTCCCAGATCGGGCTCCTGCTCGGATCGGTACAATAAATATCCCTGAAGGAAGCTCTCTATTTATGTTGTCATTGATTAATTCTCGCTACCTCATTTGATTTCGATTTAGAGCGATTTGATTCTAATTTAATTAGCATGTAATTTGGATGTACATAATTACTGTAATTATGACATTCAGGTAAGGCAGCTTTAGGCTGAAAGGCAATTTCAAATTTCCTAGCAGCCTACTTTGTGCCGGGGAGCGGACAGGGGCCCCGCGCCCTGCCAGCCAGGTACCAATTAGCACATCTCGGGAGCAGCGCTGCCGCGCGTTTGTGCAACAACAGCGGCGCCGAGGCGGCAGCGGCGGCGGAACCGGGCCCGGGGCCCCACGGCGGGAGCCCGCCGGGAGCCGCGCCGGGCCGCAGGTGCGGGGCCGCGCGGGGGGCGGTGACGGCCCGGGGGAGCGGCGGGGCCGCGCCGGCCGCCCTGCGGTGGGTGCGCGCGTGGCCGCGGCGGGCCCGTCCCGCCCCGCCGGCTCCCGGAGAAGTTCGCGCCCGCCCGCTCCCCGGGCCCTGCCCGGCCAGCCGCGGCCCCCGCCCGCCCCGG